>NW_006921590.1:20590954-20645227 GCF_000298275.1 Orycteropus afer afer | reverse complement strand
ACTCCATCATTTCAGACATTAACCCCTCCTCCTCCTCCCAGTAATTTCCCCAGTCTTAGGGTTCTGTATTTCGCTGTAACGCCTCACAGAACTCACAGACACCCAAGGGATCGTCTCACGTAGTAGTGGTGGAGGCTGGCAGGCTGGCAAGTCCCAGGTCCGTGAGTAGGTCTGGCAGATCCTCCCAACTCTCGGGGTTTGATGAACCCTTGATCAGCAGATCAGACGGCGGCTGCTGTCCCAAATCCAGGGGTGAGATGAGGATGATCCAAGAAATAAAACCAGAGCAAGAGGAGGAGCGAATCTTCCCAGGAGATTCATAGGTATACCCTCAGGGAAGCTAAGGGTGGTGATTTGAATTATACCCTCCAGCAAGGCAGGACTCAAGATACATTCCACCTGTGTTGCCCCAACAGAATTAACCTAAATCCCATCACAGAGTCGATTGCCAGTCATTATAGGGAATGACTACTATCAGCTGCCCAGACAAGTTGATACCTGACCTTAACTACCACACCACCCCAAACAGGCATGGATAATGGGATTTACAAAACACCACAGAAAGGAGGACAATGGCTAGAAGGGCCACATCAAGCAATTCACTGCAAAAGGAAAGAAAGAAAAGACCAAAATAGATGTCAGAAGAGACTCTAAAACTTGCTTTTCAACACAAAGTAGCTAAAGCAAATGGAAGAAATGATGACCCAAAAGAGCAGATCAGAACATTTCAAACAGCAGCTCAAGAAGACAAAGTAAAGTATGATGCAATGTTCAAAGACAGAGAGTTAAAAAACCTTAAGGAAAGAACATGGTTGGCATTTCTCAAGCTGAAAGAACTGAAGAAACAATTCAAGCCTTTACTTGCAACACTGAAGGATTCTGTGGGCAAAATACTGAATGACGCAGGAAGCATCAAAAGAAAAGGAATACACAGTCACTGTACCAAAAAGAATTGGTCAATGTTCAACCATTTCAGAAGGTAGCATATGTTCAAGAACCAATGATACTGAAAGAAGAAGTCCAAGTTGCACTGAAGGAATTGGTGGAAAACAAGGCTCCAGAAACTGATGCAATGCTGGAAGTGCTCACTTGTCTATGTCAAAAATTTGAAGGCAGGTACCTGGGCAACTGACTGGAAGAGATCCATATTTGTGCCATTCCAAAGAAAGGTGATCCAATAAAACACAGAAATTATCAAACAACATCACTAATATCACACACAAGAAAAATTTTGCTGGAAACAATTCAAACAAGATGGCAGCAATACATCAACAGAGAGCTGCCAGAAACTGAAGCCAGATTCAGAGAAGGATGTAGAACGAGGGATATCATTGCTGATGTCAGATGGATCTTAGCTGAAAGCAGAGAATACCAGAAAGATGTTTACCTGTATTTTACTAGCTATGCAAAGGCATTTGACTGTGTGTATTATACCAAATTATGGGTAATACTGCGAAGAATGGGAATTCGAGAGGTATATAATTCATAAATACTTGTTTGTTGTTGTTGTTGTTATGTGCCGTCAGACCTGACTCATAGCGACCCCTCCTTGGGTTTCCAAGGTAGTATCACTATGGAAGTAGATTGCCCCATCTTCCTTCTGAGGAGTGGCTGGTGGGTTTGAACCGCCAGCCTTCTGGTCAGCAGTCAAGTGCTTTAGGCACTATGCTACCAGAGCTATTACATGTCTTAATTTCATAGGCAATATTTTTTTTAAATTACAAAACATCTAAACTTTGTTGACAAAACGAAAACCACCATTCATTTACTTAGCTAACAGTAAAACCACAAAGGAATAATCAGATAGGACAAGCCTAAAGTAGGAAGGAAGCAGCAAGTCATGATGCTTCTTCTGTATCACATATCCTAGAGGCAGTAAAAAGCTTGACCAGAGGCTTTTCAAGATGGATCTGTGCTCAACAACTCTGTCTTCCTTTGCATTATTAAAGATAAACAATGCATTCCCCTATCTTAGGCCCATCTCTCCATTTGTACACATTGTTTCAACAATTCTCTACTCTTTCTTGTATCAATCATTTGTCCTTCTTTACTGGGGTATTCACATTAGTATACTGCTTCTCTCATATTTAAAAAAAAAATAAAAATCTCTCCTGACCCAACTTCCTCCTTAAGCTAGCACATATTTCTCCTCCCACTCTCCCTTAAAATCACTTCCAAAGAGCTCAGAACTAAAACTACTCTTCTCAAAATCACCCATGACCTAACATTCCTAAATCCAACAGTCAATTCACAGTCCATCTCTAACTTCACCTATCAGCAGCACTCATTACAATCACTTTTTCTTGAAACATTTTTTTTTTTAATTGTGATTTGGGTGAAAATTTACAGAGCAAATTTACTTTCCGTACAGCAGTTCACATACACTTTGTCTCATGCCATTGACTACAATTTACCACAATGCAACAGTACCCCTCCCACTTCCTCCCCATAGTTACCTCTTCCCTGTGTCCATACCTCCATGCACTCCTGCCCCCTGAGCTGTCTCCCTGTGCATAAACAGCCCTTCTTTCTCCCAAGATTGTTCTCTCCAAGGAGTTTATCTACCTCAGGTAAATGTTCAACTCTTATGCCTGTTTTTTGTTTGGCTGGAAGCCCAGGTGTGGGCTCAATTCCAGACCTGAAGGGCAGCTAGGGGCCATAGTCTCAGTGGTTCCACCAAGCTCTATCGGACCAGCAAACCTGGTCCCCGACCCCCCTTTTTTTTCTCCAAATGATTTTGAGTTTTGTTCCACATTGTTCTCCCTCTCTATTCAGGATCTACTACATAGATTCTCTTGAAACATTTTCAACACTTATCTTCACCATTGTTAACTCTCACTGAATCAACCCCCAACTCCTGGCAATCTTTTACTCATGGAGACTTCATGCACAATGGAACTAAACACTGAGAATCAAATTCGGGTCTCCTGCATGAGAGGCAAGAATTCTACCACTGAACTACTACTGCCCTCTTAGAGTCATTAGCTTTCAGGTATTCTGAAAGCCAAATGAGCTTTCTTCTTCTCTCCTCAGTGAATATTCTTTTCCTGGCCTCCTCTGCCAACTTATTTTTCTTCTGACCTCTTTCTTTAAAGTACCCTAACTAAGGCTAGGATCAGGAGCTCTGGTGGCGTAGTGCCTAAGGCATTTGACTGCTATCCAGAAGGCTGGCAGTTCAAACCCACCAGCCACTCCTTGGAAGGAAGGTTGGGCAATCTACCTCTGTGGTGACATCGCCTCAGAAACCCAAGAAAGGATTGGTATGATTCAGATCCGACTCCATGGCAGTGGTTGCATTTTTGCATTAAAGCTAGGATCTTGAATCCCTTCTTGCTATATTTAGTGGATTATATCCATTCTTACGGCTTTCTATCTACTACTGATAACTTTCACAGTTTTTCCTTCATCTCAGACCTTTGGACTTCACTCCAGTATTATTTGCCTTCTTGACCTTTCCAATTGAAGCCCTAATAGGCCTCTCCAACTTAACATGTCTAAAACCAAACTCCAGACCTCCTCCCCAAATATACTTTTTTTAATAATATTCCCCTTCTCATTAAATAAAACTCTATCTTTTCTGATATCAAGAACAAAAAAAAATCAAAGTCATTCTTGCCTCTTCTTTTTATTTCCTAACTCAAATCCTCTAGTTTTCTACCTGGTCTCTCTCCTGTGCCCCTGATCCTATAAAATCTATTCTCAACCCCAGTATCCAGTAATCTTTTTAATTGATAAATCAATTACACTCACCAAAGGCTTTTCATCTCATTCATAGCAAAAGCTAAATGTTGTTGTTACTGGAAGCTGTCCACAAGTTGGCCCCTGACATATGTTGACCCTATTGCAATGGAACAAAATATTGCCAAGTCCTGTACCATCCCCATGATTGGCTGCAGATCATATCCTTGAGATGCATACGGTTTTCACCATCTGGTTTTTGGAAGCAGATCACCAGGCCTTTCCTCCTAGTCTGTCCAAATCCGAAAGCTTTGCTGAAACTTGTTCAACATCATAGCAACTGTTCCTCAAAAGCTAAAGACAGAATTACCATTTGACCCAACAATTCTACTTCTAGATTTAGACTTTAAAGAGTTAAAGACAAGGACTCAAAAATATGTAAACATGTTTACAGCAACACTATTGTTTACATATGTAAATATGTAAATGTTTACAGCAGAAGACAGGAAAAAAAATGTCTATCAACTGAAGAATAAATATACAAGTGATGGAATATTATTCAGTCAGAAAAAGGAATGAAGTTCTGATAAATACTGTAACATGGATGGAGCTTCAAAACATTATACTAAGTGAAATAAGCAAACTAAAGGTTGAATATTGTTTGATTTCTTTTATATAAAATATCAGAAGAGGCAAATCCACAGAGAAAGATCAGTGGTGCTAGGCACAGGAGACATGGGAAATACTTAATGGATTCAGGATGTTCTCCTGGGATAATGGAAAAAATTGAAATTAGATAAGTAGTAGTTGGACAACATTATAAATGTACTAAATGCCACTGAACATTGCATTTAAAATGATTCATTGTACGTGTATTTTACATCAATTGAAAAGGGGGGGGGGGACTGAACTACTGATCCATGCTACCATATGGATACATATTTAAAACATTATGTTAAGTCTAAGTGAAAAAAGCCAGAAACAAAAGGTCACATATTGCATGATTCGATTTGTATGAAATACCCAGAAAGAGTAAATTCAGAGAGACAGAAAGAATATTGGTGTAAAGGGAGAGTGCCAATAACAATTTAATGAGCATGGAGTTTCCTTTTGAGGTGATATATATAGTCTAGAACTAGATAAAGGTAGTGGTTGTGCAACATATTGAATGTACATGTTGTTGTTACATGACGTCAAGTCAGCTCCAACTCACGGCAACTGTGTGTGTAACAGAATGAAACGTTGTCCAGTCCTGTGCCATCTTCATGGTCTTTGATATGTCTGAGCCCATCTCATTTAGGGTCTCCTCTTCTTTCATTAAACTTCTACTTGTCTAAGGATTGATTGATCATTCCTCATGACATGCCCAAAGTGAATGTAGTTAATGTCACTGAATTTTTCACTTTAAAATTGTTAAGTTTATGTTATATGAATTACATCTCACTTAAAAAAAAAAAGTTTTATTCAAAAAGTAATTCCACTCTTCTCCTTATACCCTCAACCTCCTCTCTTATCTCCTTGTTTTATTTTCCATCACAGCATCACTATCTAACCTTTTACATATTTTCATTATTATCTTGCTTAATATCAATCTCTTCATCCCCAAATGCAACTTTCATCAAGTTAAAGATTTATGTCTATTCTGTTTTCACTGTGATATCTCCCAGAACAATCTGGAGTCTGGCTTTAGATTTATAATAGATGGTACCAAGACGGTACCATCAAATGGATAGTAAAAGACTGGTAGAAAAGCGCTTCACAGTTTTGAGGAAATTCATTTTAAACCTAGTTAATTAAGTACTCAACTAAATTATCAATCAACTGCGAGAATAAAACCATTTCCAAATCTGTGCAACTCAGAAAATTCAGCTCCCATTTAACTTTTCTGAAAAGGTATTTAAAAGAGTCTAAGAATGAAGATAACAAGGTGATTCAAGAAACAGTGGAACTTATCCAGCAATATAATGAAAAGCAATCCGAAAATGATACTTTAGCAAAAACACAACGAAGCTCTTGTCTACAGTAAAACAGATGATCAAGATAATTGAGGAATTTCTTCAAAAAGAAAGCAGGCAATCTCCCACAAATATTACTGTATGATTTAGGAGTCTGGAAGTACATATGCAGTATGCTAGCAATAAAAATAGAAACACAGAACTTTTCTGAGGAATTAATGAAAGGAATGGCAATTTAAAACTCTAGTAAAAACAAAGAACTGTGTGTGCACAAACACACACAACAACAACAAAAAAACCATGGTAGAAATATGAAACAATCGAAAAATGATGTGATGAAAAGTAAGAAACCTTTAATTCTGGAAAAGAAATGTTCACTGGTCAGTTAATTCTAGAACAAAACCAGAACTAAGTGATACTATGAACTGATGTAAAATTTTTATATAAAAAATACTGGATATAATTATTTCCTGAATGTCATTCATCACTATCATAGGATATTATGACTTCAGGTCAGACTTTTCTTATTTTCTTATTATTCAGAGTACTTAAAGATTTTTATAACTTTTAACTTTGGAAGGATTTTAGAAACAAATATTTGTTGTTCTGAAAAACATTCTTCTGAGGTTCATAAATCATTTACGCTTCATTTTATTCATTTTCATTTTTTTTGTTAAATTTTAGCAGAATTAATAATAATCGTTTTTATTTTTTAAATGTTACATCAGTTCAGCTGTGCACAGTAGAAAAGAATTAGGTATAACTTTTACCTTTTTTATATTTTTCTATATCTACCAAACTTCCTAGCACAACATATCACTTTTATAATCAGATGTGTATGAGGGAATGCCTATAACTTATTAAAAGGAAAAAATGTTAAACAAAACAGCAATGAGTACTGGAAGAGATCACATTGGGAAAGGATCTGAGTTATTCTGAGGTGATACATAGTACTTAAAAGGTTAAAAATATTTTAAACCAATAATGATTTGAGGGTTATCAGTCCGCACATACAATACACACAGGTAGAAATAACCAAGATAATAATAAAGAAATATGCAATCACTGTTAAGGGATGATTCTATCAGAGATTTATCTTCCTTTCAAATCTAGAAATCTTATCTTGTATACCTCTGTTTTTACTACAGAAGAACCAACTAATAGCTCTGGTGTTTTCCAGAAGTTACCCAATTCTTTTAGTCATTTGACAGCCTATAAGAATAAGTAGAGAGATGAGAAGAATATGAGAGAAAAAGCAGCTGGAATAAAGCAAAAAGAAAGTTCCTGATTTCCTTTACTTTCCCACCAAATCAATCAGGAACAAATAGGCAAGCAATCTAAAGAAGGTCTTTCTAATTGCAAAGGTGACTCATTACTGGATAGAGAAATAAATTTAGTTATGGGTACCAGCATATATTAAATGAAGTATACAAAGAATGTAACAGAATAGAACATAGCACATACCCCAGGTACTTAGAGGAATAATTAATTCATGAAACTTCTTTCAGTTTCATTTGTGCATTTATACCTGTGAGAAATGGCTTGTAAATGTAAAATCTATTTATTATTATAGATTCTAGTAATAAAAAAATTGTGAATGGCACCTATCTGAGATACTGTCAATGCTAAGTCATTTTCTTTTTAATTTTGCTACTTCTAAAGCAGCTCTGGAGCTCTGGTAGCATAGTGTCTAAGGCACTTGACTGCTAACCAGAAGGCTGGTGATTCAAACCCACCAGCCACTCCTCGGAAGGAAGATGAGGCAATATACTTCCATAGTGATACTGCCTTGGAAACCCAAGGGAGGGGTTGCTATGAGTCGGATCCTACTTGACAGCAGTGAGTTTGGTTTGGTTTGGTAAAGCAGCCCTACTCTGCATACAAGGGATTACTATGAGTCAGAATCAACTCCATAGCAACTAACAACAACAAAGGAAATTTAGAGAACAAAGTGGCAGGGAGCATAATGATACAAGTAATTCCTTAATAAAAATACTAAAAATCTGTCTGCTTGCGTGAAGGAAAAAAAAAGGACAATATCATCCCCCAAAGGATCCTGAAATCTAAACTTGGTGGAAGTGTGTATGTATACACGCACATACACACTTGCACTTGTTTTGCTACTTTACAAAAATCTATAGAACACATTATTATGGTAAAGATATTGAGAGGACTCAATTTTTAAATGTATTTTTTATGTTGCGATTTGGGTGAAACTTTACAGATCAAATTGGTTTTCCATTCATCAATCAGCAGACATTTTCTTTTGTGACATTCACTGCAATCCCTAGAGTAACACTATTCTTCTCACTTCCTTTCCATGTTCACTATATCCCTTTGTCCTTTCTTCCCATCCCCTCCTGCCTTCTTAGCTTTATCCCTGGGTAAATGCTGCCCTCTTTATCTAGCATGGTTGATTATTCTACTGAGTACAAACTCTGTCATTACCACTGTTCACCTTAAATGCCTATTGTTTGGCTGAAACTTGAGTCACAGGGGTTGAGTTAAATTCTCAGCTTGAAGGGTTTCATAGGGCCATAATCTCAGGGCCAGTCATCACCAGTTAGCCTGGTCTTTTTTATAATTTTGAATTTTGTTCCACATTTTTCTCCCACTCTATGCAGGACCGCCTATTGTGATCCCTTTCAGAGCAGTCAGCAGTGGTAGCCAGCCACCATCTAGTTTTTCTGGTATCTGGACTAAAAAGGCTGAGGTTCCCAAGATCCATTAGTCCTTTGGATAAATTGTTACCAGGCATCTTTGAATTTCTTCATTCATCTTTGCTCCAGAAGAGGAGAGACCAATAGTTGCACCTTAGATGGCTGCCACAGGCTTTTAAGACCCCAGTCACTACACACCAAAGTAAGATGTAGAATACTGTCTTTGTGGACTGTTATGCCAATTGACCTTAGTGTCCCCCCAAGACTATGGTCCTGAGTCCCCAGGCCCAGTGATTCATTCCATCAAGGTAGTCATAACTTTGCCTCCTGGATGCTCTACTATATTCATGGATATATCTGCAGTATCAATAAATACATGTTGTTGTTGTTGTTGTTATGTGCCGTCAAGTCAGCCCTGACTCATAGCGACCCCTCCTTGGGTTTCCGAGGCAGTATCACTACGGAAGTAGGATTGCCCAACCTTCCTTCCGAGGAGTGGCTGGTGGGTTTGAACTGCCAGCCTTCTGGTTAGCAGTCAAGTGCCTTAGCCACTATGCTACCAGAGCTCCCAAATACATAGGTATAAATAAATGTAGATTTAAAATAAATATATGCATACCTTTCAGGAGAACTTTATTGATTCACAAATCAAGATGGCATGCTCTTATTATGGGTCTTGATCAGCAAAGAGGAAGAAGAATCAGGAAGCAGAGACTGGCTGAATTTTCTCTCAACTCAACTGCTGGAGAAAGAGTATTTACCTGGAAAAAGAAAGAAATGAAATAGCTTCAAATTCTCCAATCCTGAAGGCATGCTCCACCAAACCAAACAATGTGAAAGATAGCCTAAAAAATTAATGTCAAAACATTTTAGCTTTTTGGGGACAAACGTTAGCCTATATACATTTATCACTCTTTTGGCCATCTAATTTAACTCCTGGGGAAAAGAAAGATGTTTTATAGTATCAGCAATACAAAGCATTGTAACAACAAAAAGAAAAACCTTCAATATAAAACAAGTCACCTGTTGCAACTTCATTTCATTTTTCAATGTAATGACATAAAAGTAATTAAGTATTGAACATACTATTCTAACACATAGTAAAATAACATCAAGTTTTAAAATCACATAATATAAAAAATGGAAATCTGACATTTAAAAAAATTCCATTGAAAATGGATTCCAAAGCATTAATAAAATGTAAAATTAGAGTACAGATGCATCAGTGATGACAAGTGTATATTATTCGTGAGTTAAAAATTAATTTCCATAAGCCTTGATTCCTAAGGAGAAAGCAAAAATTACCTTTGGTAATATATTCTCACATATCATATTTGACATATATGTTACTGAACAAAATCTGCAAGAATGGGAGCTGAATTTCTTAATGTGCTATCCAATTTAAGTAAAGATCCTCTTAAAATAATAAATAATTAAGCATAACATAGTTCACAATGACATTGTTCTATATCCTACTTTGGTGAGTAGTGACGGGGGTCTTAAAAGCTTATGAGTGTCCATCTAAAATTTACCTATTGGGCTCTACTCATCTGGAGTAATAAAGATTGCAGAAAATCAAAGACACATGGAAACAACTAGTCCAAGGGACTAGTAGAACATGTGAATCTCAGCCTCCATGTCTGTATCCAGAAGAACTAGATGGTGCCTGGGTACCACAGCCAACTGCTTTGAAAGGGATCACAGTTGGAGATCGTGGATAGAGTGGGAGGAAAATAAGCAACAAAACTCAAAATCTTTAAAAAAAAAAAAACCATGCTTACTGATCTGATAGAGATTAGTAGTATCCCCAAGACCCTTTAGTCACCCTTTGGGCCTGGAAGTGAACTTACTCCTGTGGTTCAGCTTTCAGCCACAAACAGACAGGCCTATGAGGTGAACAATAACACCAGGAATGTATGCACTTCTTCAAACAATCAAACATAAGAAATCAAAAAGGCAGGATTTGCCCAGGTATAAAGCTCAGAAGGCGAGAATGAATAGGAAAGAAGGACAAAGGAAAACAGAGGCTAAGTGGGAAGAATGCTGTTACATTTTGGGGAATGTAATTAATGTCACGACACAAAAGGTGTATGAACTGTTGAATGGAAAGCCAATTGACTCTCCAAATTGTCACATGAATTACAATAAAAATAATTTTTAAAAAAATGGTTAAAAATAACCACCTGTTGGAATATACTGGTGGCTCAGAACATGTGCATAAAGACACCAGCAGTTGGTAGTATAATGTAAAACACAAATCAATAATACAGAGCTGAAAAACATTATGATAACAGATCTAGCTAAAACATACTGAGATCTCATTTTCCTCCCATGGAGAAGCTGGTGGGTTTGAACCTCTTACCTCCCGGTTAGCAGCCAAATGTCTTACCTACTGTGCCACCAAAGCTCCTTATACTGAGATCTAATATATAATAATTACTTCAAATACATTTTAGCATCACATGCTATGTAAAACCAAATAACAAAAGTACATTCTATAAAGAATGAAAATGAATCTGCCATTTATCTCTAGAAAAGATTTCCAGGAACTAATGTTTTATTCCCTGTTAGACATTATCTACTGTAAATATAATGCATGTTTGTCAGGTAGTTTGATAAAGAGAATGATATTTATTACATTCTAGGATAGCATTTCCTCATTTTAGTTTTCAGTTCTATCTGAGAATTTGTGAATTACGCTTTTCTATATTTCATATGGAAAATATCTAAATATTGATAGCCACTCCTTGGACATCAAAAATATTCACATTTTTTTGTATGGTCGAACTAAAAGTTACTATACCACTAAAATAATGCATGTCTCTGTTTCTCATGTGTAAGTGTATTTGTGTGTGCATGTTATTTGTTGTTGTTGTTGTTATGTGCTGTCGAGTCAGACCTGACTCATAGCGACCCCTCTTTGAGTTGCTGAGGCAGTATCACTACAGAAGTAGATTGCCCCATCTCCCTTCCGAGGAGTGGCTGGTGTGTGCATACATGTATGTATATGAAATATAGACCACTTTTATTCTATAGCTGGGTTTTTATAGTGAAAGATATCAAATACCTTTCAACTAATCCAATGTACATTTATTTGATGAATGTTGGGTTTATGTAGCATTTACTTAATATGTGCTGTCACACTATTATATACCACTATTCAGAGAACAATGTTATTTCTTCTGAAGATGTGACAATAACAACAACAAAAAAAATTAGTGGTACTACATGCCATGTTCTGGGTAGCTGTAATCTTTGTTTTTAAAGATATACTTTTATATACAGTTTTACATTTCTTACACTTCTAAGATCATAATTAACCTTGTTGCTGTGACAAGATAGATCCAGTAAAAGATGGTATTGACACACCACCAGAGAAACCAAGAAGGAAGGAAAAAGAGAAAACTTATGAACAGCATGAAGAAACACAGAAGACCATGTCAACAGTAAGACAGTAGGAAACAGGCTAGACTTCCTCACAATCCATATGCAGAAGAAATGTTTACCACAGTCCTGTTGAAAAGATATACCAGTTCTTTTTCTAGTTATTCCCTTAGGAATTGCATAAATATTAAGAAATCTAGAAATAGATATACACATGTACATATAAAAATTATTGTCAGTGTGTAACTTACTGCTGCCCTGGGATTACAATAATTTATGTAACATCTGTTTTCATATTTTTCTAATTTTTTTTCTAATTAACACGCATATTTAACGCATAAATGCTCAGACCACCTCTTTTTTTCTGCTGACGGTGCCTCTTTTTTTGAAGTTGTGCACTCAGGGCGAATTCAGGATAGATAGAAAACAAAATCTTATTGAAAGCACTAATTTTAAAATGTAAACAAGGGTACTAAACCAATTTTCAAGAAAATACTAAAGTGCTAGGAGTTTTCACAAGAACATTACAGTCTGTCAACAACAGTCATATAGTAAATAAAGGCCCAAATACCAAAAAGCATAATCCCAATATTAGTTTAACCTTCTTGATTTATAAGAGCTGGAAAACCTATTATAATCTATTATTTCTTACCTTGTAAATGTTGACAGAATTTTATTAGTTAGAAAACTAAAATAAATGAACATATTCCATATGGTAAACATCAAAAAGCATGTAACCAGTGAAATCTTTTTAAATTGTAAACTTCAGATACTTTGTACAAGAGGAAAGTTTTTACTCTGATGTCCATTCAAGTACAATCAAGTTCTGGGAAGCTCTTAAACTACGTCAGATAATTCAAAATTCACCATACTACCTGTGTTTATTTTTAATACAAAAAGGTAAAATTAGAGGCAGATCCAACTAATGCTACAATAACAAGCACATTCCCAAATAACCCACCAACACTGTAGCCGTCCAAGTTATTCCACTTTGCAATTTAATTGTCTATTTATATACGTCAATTAGGAGCTCTGGTGGTGTAGTGTCTAAGACATTTGACTGCTAACCAGAAGGTTGGCAGTTCAAATCCAGCAGCCACTCCTCAGAAGAAAGATTGGGCAATCTACTGTAGTGATACTGCCTCGAAAACCCAGGGAGGGGTAGCTATGAGTAGGAGTTGACTCAACAGCAGTGAGTGAGTTTCGTTTTTGGTTTTACTTCAGTCAGCCATTTATGACCTATTACCTACCATAAGGGCTATTTCAGGCCTTTGTGAACTCTGATGTTGTCTCAGCCTTCAAGGAGCTGACATTGTACTTAGAAAAACAGAATCAAATCATCATGCAAATACATAATGACAGAGTAAAATTCTATTTAAAAAGAAGAACCCAGAGGACTTTTTAACAGGAAACTTGATTTAGCCCAATGATCAGCAAAGTCCTAAGAAAGGTTATTTAAGAGCTGATCTGAAAGGTATGGGGACACAGAAAGTGTAAAGGTACAAAGGTATGTCTGACAGCAGCACATTCAGAGACAAGGAAGGAGTAAAGGGGCCAGTCACAGATGGAGAAAGAACGTGTGAGAAACAAAACAGGCACCAATAGTCAATAAGGTGTAATCACTGAATAATTTTAAATAAGGTATAAGAAATGTAGCTGAGGGGCAAGAGAGGAAGCAGAGGAGTCAGGTGTGAGATGACAGTAGTTTAGAATAGAGTAAGTACGATAAAGATAGAGAAGAGATGGCAGAAAGAAACCTACATGATAGCAATCAGCAAAAGCTGGTGAAAGATTAAATTCTGTGGAGGAGGCATAAGGATAGCAGTCCCATTCACTCAAATAGGGAGTTCTTGAAGACAACCAGGTTCAGGGGGAAAGAGATAAGTTTAGATTTGGATATGATAAGTGATTGCCTGTTGGAAATTAATTGAATGCATTTCAATTTAAATGTCTGGAGGTATAACAACCATCTGGTAGCATAGTGCCTAAAGCACTTGACTGCTAACCAGAAGGCTGGTGATTCAAACCCACCAGCCACTCCTCGGAAGGAAGATGAGGCAATCTACTTCCGTAGTGATACTGCCTCGGAAACCCAAGGAGGGGTCGCTATGAGTCGGGACCAACTCGACGACACATAACAACAACAACAATAGCTATAAGAAAAATGTGGGCTAGAATCAAATTTATACTTTACAAGGATATGTTGTTGTTGTTGTTATGTGCCGTCGAGTCGGCCCCGACTCATAGCGACCCCTCCTTGGGTTTCCGAGGCAGTATCACTACAGAAGTAGGATTGCCCAACCTTCCTTCCGAGGAGTGGCTGGTGGGTTTGAACCACCAGCCTTCTGGTTAGCAGTCACAAGGATATAGGGGATATAGGTGGTTGGAAACCCTATGGGGCAGTTCTACTCTGTCACATGAGGTCACTATGAGTCAAAATCGAGTCAATGTCACCTAACAACAACAATATGGGTGTGTTAAAAAAAAAAATGGAGTCTTACATTCTCTTCCCAAAGGAAAAGCCCTTTACACATTCCATATCTTCCTAGTTTCTAGTTATCATATCACATAGAAACAGGAAACCATATTCATAATTTGACAAGTTCAGCCTATAACTAGTTAACTCCATGAGGTTTATTTCCCTTGTATGTGTTATTATAAACTGTTGAGGAGTCCTGGTAGCACAGTGGGTAAGCACTTAGCTGCTAATCAAAAGGTCAGCAGTTCAGTTGGAACCCATCAGCTACTCCACAAGAGAGATGGGGCAGTCTGTTTCTGTAAAGATTTACAGACTCAAAAACCCTATGGGGCAGTTCTACTCTGTCCTGTAGGGCTTCTGTAAACTGGAATACATTTGCGGACAACAGGTTTGGGGTTTAGTTGTAAATTATGAATAGTACTCATCATTTATTAGAATGTATACTCTAGGGAAAAACTATATTTAGCACTCTATAAGTAACCTTAGAACGTAAAAATTATCACACCAACTTTTTAAGTGAGACATTGGAGATTAAGGATGTGTAAAGTGGCGGTTCGGCCACTCCTCAGAATGAAGGTTGGGCAATCTACTTCTGTAGTGATACTGCCTTGGAAACCCAAGGAGGGGTCACTATGATTGAGTTGGATCCAACTCGACAGCAGTGAGTTTTAAAGTTGCTAGTAAAGCCAGTAATTGAGAGAGCTATCCTTCCAATCTAAGGCTACCTGAATCCACAGCCATGCCCTTTCCACTAAAAAGGAGGGCAGCATGTATAGTGTCAACAGTATAAGCTTTAGAATAAATCAACTTTGGTTTAAATCCTAGTTTCTGATGGCCACCTTAGCTCTCTGACACATTTCCTCACCAGCAATTCCTTCACTGCTAGGAAGTGTTGAGTTTCTGGAAAACACGAGTGAAGCCTGTGCACAGTACACAGGGTTGAGCTTCACCATTAACATGGCAAATGAGAGAAGATTTAAGAGTAAAAAACTATTAAACAGATCTCAATCAACTAAAGCTGACCCTGAATATGTGGTAACTTCACAGTACAGGGAATGGCAAGTCATCAGGAACAGCTACATCAGCTCACCCCTGCTTTTCCTCACTGAGGAGAAGTTTCCATAAGAAAAGCTATCCTAACAGGTGTCAGTAGAGAATTCAGTAGTTGTTCTAAAATTCAATATCCATAAAAATCACCTGAAAACTTCTTGAAACAGAGATTTTTCAGTTGAGCTCTATCTCACAGACTCTGATAGAGCAGTCCTAAGAATCTGCATATTAAACATGGCAAGGGATTCTGACCGCAGGAGTTATACCTGCACTGCCTTGAAACACTGGACTTCACACATGCGTTTTTAGAATATGTTGACTCCCTTCCTTTATCTGAAAATCATTTCCTCACATCCCTCTATCCCAAGACTATATTGCCAGAACCCAATCTTCCTGTATGATAAACTCTTCAAAGAATTCTAAGTTAAAAGTAAGACACTATGAAAGAATATCAATTTTAGATTTAGAAAGCTTTAGATGGAAATGTCTCTGCTCTGCATCCAAGCCAGGGCAGAGGGCAGGTCTATCTGTCCAGGATAGTAAAGATAATATTTCATATGAGGCAAAGGTTGGGTAAATCTGCTAGCAGCTTCTATATAAAATCAGGAATTTTCAAAGTTCCGAGTCCTCAGCTTTGGCACAAAGTGCACGTGGAGCATCAACCTGGCTCCACAGAGCCTATGTCGGACTTGAGGGGCAAGGAAAACTTCTACAAACATGAAGCTCATGCTACCTGCTTCCCGTGCATAATGAAGTCTTGTTTCTGAGCCAAGAGTTTTACAACTTCTACCAGCATCTCTGAAACTAAGGCATGACTTGTTAGCTTGCAAGAAGAATAAAAATCTCAAACCCTTCGCAGTTCTTAAAACATTAAAAGGTATTTAGTAGCCATGACCCCAGTCTTATTTGAGTGAATACATTTTTAGATGGGAGCTCTGGTAGCATAGTGCCTAAGGCACTTGACTGCTAACCAGAAGGCTGGTTAGGCACTCCTCGGAAGGGAGGTTGGGCAATCTACTTCCATAGTGATACTGCCTCGGAAACCCAAGGAGGGGTTGCTGTGAGTCAGGTCCGGCTCGACGGCACGTAACAACAACAACAACATTTTTAGATACTGAAAGAACAAATTTGGGCTATAAATCTCAAGAAATTATATTTCTACTCTCAGTGTCAAATGGCATAAGAAATATCCCAATCTGATTTATAAGGAAACAAGAAAATGGGATATATTTGACTTTTCAAGCTTTCCAAGGGTATGTTACCAGCTAGTCATTTTAAATGCATTTTTTTTGTAAAATTATTTGTTGAACATATTACTTCATTTTGTCCAATTAAATTATACCCAACATAATGTAAAAATTACAGATTTTTTCCTAAACAACTTCTATTAATGTTCCTTTCCAATAAAGAAGGATGATTAAACATAAGCAGTTTTAACTTTATATAATGCCTCCATCAAATTTGATTTTCCTTCAGAGTTTAATCTATAATTAAAAACTAAGTCATTTACTGACAGACATTTGAAAAGACATAGCAATGTTTAAGGAAGATGAATGGTTCATAAGGAAAATTTTGTTGCAAAAGCTAACCTTTAGTTAAATAAAGTATGCTGTTGATGAGTAAAGAATTTTAGAAATATGTAGAGGATCTAATACAGTAAGAAGTGTTACACAAAAATTTAAGAACTTGTAAATAACTCTAATGAATGACACCAATGGATGCAAACACACATTGGTTCCAGAGCAGTATTCAGAATAGAAAATGTCTACACTATTTCCAGACACTTCAAATCACTTACTGGGTAAAGCACTTCGGCTGCTAACCAAAGGTTGGAGGCTCAAATCCACCAACTGCTCTGTGGAAGGAAGATGAGGCAATCTACTTCCATGAAGATTTACAGCCTTGGAAACCCAACAGAGATCACTATGAGTTGGAATTGATTCAATGCAGGTGGATTTAGTTCAGCTTGGTTTTCAGATCACTTGAAAATTTAAAAAAAAAAAGTGTCCCTTTTCCCTTCTGCATGAGCCACAATTGTTACTATAAAGGCATACATCCCAGTCACTGTCCTAGCAGCTCCCATTAACCTCAACTACTAGCCCATTTCGATGGCAAACAACAACAACAACAACTAGCCCACTTAGTCAGGCTTGATAAGAACATTCTGGTGGTTTAGAGACTCTAAGAAATTCCCAAATTCTAAACTTTCAATCAAGGTTGACTTAATATTTTAATTTTAAAATTTCAAAGTGGATGATCCACATGGCATATCAATGAAGCTAAATATGGGCAGCTAAAGCTTAAATTTTATTAAGCAGTACCTCTCTGTATTCCTCTGAATTGAGGCAAATACCCATTCAATTTTTAAACCCCATGACTTACATCAGAACCATGCTAGGGAAGAGAAAAACAGAGATAATAAAAGTAGCTCAAAAAATGAACTTTAATAGCACCTGCTGAGTACTTACCGTGTGTTAGATGTTTATATGGGAGCTCTGGTGGCGTAGTACCCAAGGTACTTGACTGCTAACCAGCAGGCTGGCAATTCACACCCACCAGCCACACCTCAGAAGGAAGACTGGACAATTGCAAAAATGGCAAGGAGGCCACATGTTCTGACCTCCTCTAATTTCACAAGAGGAAGACAGCAGTAACCCAAGGCCTATTACTGCAAGGCCAAACATGCTGCCTCCCTCTAGCCCTTTCACCAACCGTTCCTCCCAAAGCACCCACCACCTCTCTCCTGGGTTCGATAATTTGCTGCAGTGGCCACACAGAACTCACAGATTACAGGGTTTATTAGGGAAGCACCAGGCTACAACTCAAGTTCAGGAAGAACGCTCAGTCTCTCTCCCAGCCCACCGTCCCTCAGCCAAGAGTCTCTCACAGTCTCTTTCCCAGCAGTGCTGGTCCCTCGGTGTCTCACTCAGCAATGCGTGTCTCTTGCGTCTCTTTCCCAGCAATGCGTGTCTCAGGAGCCCATGTCTCTTTCAGCAGCACATCTTCTTCAACCAGCAGTCAGAGAGAGTTCTGCCTCCAGGAGGCCTCCTTTTGAGCCCAGCAGGGTGGTCAAACTAGCCAATTATAGCATCAGAACTCTAAGCACCTGAGAGAGAGTGGGCACCTCCCAGAACATTGTTTTGTGCCACTCCCAACAGAAATACTCCAGGTGGACACCTTCAGCAATCAGGAGCTCCTCAGTTGCTCATAGCAAATCCCACCTTGGAGTTTACAAAGACTTATGGGTAGAAAAGCCACACAAAGTAATTTGCTATACCACAACAATCTACTTCCGTAGTGATACCGCCTTGGAAACCCAAGGAGGGGTCGCTATGAGTCAGATCTGACTCCATGGCAGTGAAATGTTTATATGGTGTATTTCATTTAATGCCCTCCCTGACCATCGCTACTCCCCACCCACCCCCCAAAAAAGAAAGGATAAGGAAATTGGGACTTTAAGACACTAACTTACACAAGAACTTAAAGCCAGCAAATGGTAAAGCCATGATTTGAGCTCAAGCAATCTGATTCCAGAGTCCACATGTTCTTAACTATTATTACATCATGCTACAATGATTTAAAGGGAATTATAAATGCAACACGGGCAAGTTGGTTACCTCACCATTCCCCACTATGTTCATGAGCTCCCTTCAATTTTATTTATGTCAGAGTCAAATATCTCGTAAGTACTAATACAACAGAAATCTGTCCCTCTGGCTTTTATGTCAAATGAAGTACTTTCAAGGTTATCCTTATAATGACACATGTCTTCACTTCATCTCATATTATGATGTAAATTTTCTTCTATCAAATAATCATGCTGCTATTTTCCTGAGCATAGTACTAAGTTAGCTCTCACACTTTACCCTAAACTCCAGGCAGAACAGAAACTAATGTATGAACAATTCAAAACCAAATTTTGAGAGATTAGAAGAGTGTATCTTCCAATATTTTTCTTGATATCAATAAGATACTCAAGATAACTTCTCTGTATCTTGGTTCCATTTAGGATCAAGTTCTGAAGTTCAAGTTCAAAGTAGCTGATGAACAAGAAATAGATTAGTCTCAATCACTCTGTTTAAGTGGTCCAAAAGGGGTGGAGCCAATTCTAAGGGTTGCTTTGGGCAGCCCTCGAGAGTCATCCCAAACTCGAAGATAAGTCTATATACCCTGTGAGAAATATAAAAATTCCAAGAATTATGGTTGCCCCTGAGAAATGGACAGGTTCAATTTAACTCCAAGAAATAAAAAAAATTCCCTAAACTTGTGTAAGTCTTTATTTCCTGTGGCAGGCACAAGGTATGAAATTTTTCAAAATAAAAAGTGTAATTCACACAACAGTAAGAATACAAGTGTGTTTTTTACAAAATGATTCCCTATTTTTAAGTATGTCTTTGTAACTATTGTGAAAATTAATACAATTTTTAAAGAAATTATTTTAAACAGGTTGAAACTCTAAATACTGTCCATAATTTTACTTTTTATTCTAAATTCTCAGTTCCAGACTTAAATCATATCACAACTCATTAACTATTTCTCCTTACGTTATTCCATTTGTTTCAAAGTTCCTTTCTTTAAAATCTATTGCCTTTTTGTAATATCACCTGCCTGTCACCTTTTATCCAATAAATACTGTAATTTATCTTGCTCAAACTATGCAAAAAGGAAAACTCAAAACATACTTGGTTGCATTAAAGAAAATTTATAGACTAATGCCTATGAAAGGAAGTCACTGTCTAAAGATATTATAAAATTCAAAGACCCTCTTCAGAAAACAGAAATGGACAACACTAATTTAATTAAAATCAGATAAATAAGTAAGTTAGCTCTACATCTTTTTTCTGCGTTGTGGCTCATTACTTCTCACGCTTACTTTACTATCAAATTACTGTTCCTTTATTGAGCTCACTGCCTATTAGTTCCTTCTCACAAGGAAATCTAAACTGGATAATGTTGCTAATCATCAGTAACATTAAAAAAAAAAAATGGCTATATCAATTATCAGGAGCTCTTGTGACATAGTGCCTAAGGCACTGACTGCTAACCAGAAGGCTAGCATAGTGGTTCAACCCACCAGCCACTCTGGAAGGAAGGCTGGGCAAACTACTTCCATAGTGATACCGTCTCAGAATCCCAAGGAGGGGATGCTGTGAGTTGGACTCGACTCGACGGCAGTGACTTTGGTTTTGTTTTTTATATCAATTATCAGATATTCAGTGACTATTTTAGAAAAATCATTGTTATGGTAGTGTAGAGCTAAAAAGTAAATTACAATAGTGGCTATAGGAATGTTGTTGTTGTTGTTATGTGCCATTGGAATAGAGGACCAAAAATCAAGAGTATGAAAATGGTGGTACTTATGGAAAATGGTGGTACTAGACAAAGAAATGAATGAAGAATAAGTTTAGTGACTCTGAAACACTTCTAACCTAAGAATTAGGAAGATTATTCATATCATGATTCACATATCTCACTTCAAGTTACTTAATAATCCAACTAAATTTTAAGGTTTGCATTCAGGTTATTTTTTTCATACGTTTCAAACCAACACTCCAATAAATAGAGAAAGATTACACATGTATTGGTGCTAGGTTTCAGTCTGTCTTCTAACTCAATAAAACAGCAGTGAATTAATTTACATTGCTAATGTAATTTTTTTTGCCACTCAGAAGGACAACTTTTTAATGTATTCTTCAAAAACATTTTTAAAATATTTAAAGATCCTAGCAAATTTATTATATGGTCTCATATTGTAATAAAATGTATAAAACTAGGAGTATTCAAACTCCCATAATAAAAATGCTCTATGAGGTTAAAATATTATAAATTAATGAAATAGAAAGAAGAGAAAATCATAAAAACAGTGTCCCAAAACTGTTGGTTTTATAGCCAAAAGAGGTTATAAAGGTTTTTTTTGTTTTGTTTTGTTTTAAGTAAAAAAGAAAAAGTAATGTTTTCTATTCGAGGTAGTTTGGAAATACAGCAAGAACTCTGAGACAATTGGTTATCACTCTTCAAAAACAGAAGGACCAAGTCCAAACAAGGCACTTAGCTCTTATGGATATAAAAATTCAGAAAAATTTAAAAATCACCCAAAGTCAACCTTTTAAGAAACAGTCTTTGAAGTTTTTTTGTGCTTGTCTTTACAGTTAATTCTCTTATTAACTGTAAGTGCATGGTTAACTAGCATGCTCCTACAAGGATAAATTTAAAAAAGGCTTACTGGAGTCTTCAAAAAGGCTAGTAACCCACTTGATAGGACCTTTTTTCCCAGCCCACCCTAATGAACCATTCACTGCATAAGTGAGTAAATGTTAGGCCATCGCCCTAAACAGTATTTGTGGGAGGCAAAAGGATCTGAAAATGCTGTTAGCTAATCTAAAACTGCTGCTGCTTTTTAAACATGGCCTACACATTCATTAAAATACTACCACCTTTCACGAAAACAAGGAGCTCTGGTGGCATAGTAACTAAGGCATTTGACTGCTAACCAGAAGGTTGGTGGTTCAAACCCACCAGCCACTCCGTGGAAGGAAGACTGGCAAATCTACTTCCCTAAATATTTACCTCCTCAGAAGTCCAAAGGGGATTGCTATGAGTCAGAATCAATTCAATGGCAGTAGGTTTGGTTTTTAGTTTTTCACGAAAACATTCAGGAATGTCCTCATCTTAAGGTTAACAATATGTAAAATTATTTTTTAAACTGAAAACTGCCCTTCTGAACAATGACTAATGAGATTAATTTCTAAGCCCATGATATTTGGGGAAGCAGAAGGGAGGGGAGGGAAATGGTAGAGAAGCGATATGTTTCTTTTAAAAAACACGTCATTCCCTTTAATTCCCATACAGTTTTATAAAAAAGTTCTGTTACTTCCATTATTCCAGCTTAAACAGATGAGATTTAGGTATTCGGACCCAATTCATAGCAACTCCTCCCTGGGTTTCCAAGGTGATATCTCTACAGAAGTAGATTGCCTAACCTTCCTTCTGAGGAGTGGCTGGTGGGTTTGAACTGCTAGCCTTCTGGTTAGCAGTCAAATACCTTAGGCACTATACTACCAGAGCTCCCTAACTAAACTTACTCACAGTTAATTAAAAGTATTCCAACTCAGGTCTGTGACATTTCACAACACATCTCCTTTGCACAACATGACAATGCCTTCAGTATACCCATGAGCCATGGAAATTAAACTCCATGGGACAAATGAAGGGATCCCTTAATCTCTACTGTGATAAGCTACCTTGGAAACCTACTATTAAAGTCTGTGCCCCCTATAATCATGGGCTATGGGCTCAAAACATTGAAATCTGTGATTCATGGGGTTCAGACATCAATTTCCATCACTCTGAAATATGTTATTCCTTGAATTCCATTATTACAAGAAAGCTTTCTCTGATAATATACCTAACTATACTCTGTGCTTCAATATGATAGGTAATAATGTCCAATCCCCAAATTGAAAAAAATTCCTATATTGTTTTCAGTATTACTCTTGATTAGGTTATACATATATGTACAAAATAAGAGAATTAGTTTTTTTTTTAACGGTATCTGTTCTCAAATATTCCCAAAGCTACTGTGCAGACTGGCCAAACAGAGCCAAAACACATCCTGAGCAATGAACACAGATGAATCCCTGAATAAGTCTTCAAATACAAAAGCACCATACTAAGATTAAATTAGAGCAAAACTCTAGAAAATTCAGCTCTGTGGCCCAATGTAGATAAAAACAAATTAAGAGCTCCAAGCAGATTATTAAAAATTTCCTAAAGGCAAGTTCAGAATTTCCTCATGGAGAACTCACTCTTTTGCTGGAGGGCTAGATTTCTTTAAACACCTCATACAGTTCTTCAATGAGAACACGTCTAAAATGAGGCAGTCAGTTTCTGATTAAGCCAGTTCTTCAGCTCTTAACACAAAGGAAGGATGGTGACCCTGACTAGATACATCAGTAGGCACACAAAGCTCTTAACTAAAAGACAGAACTCACAGGTCATAAAACTCTATCATGTATATATTTTGTATTATATAAAACTTGTTTTTAGAAAACACAGGGGTAAAACACTTTAATTCTTAAGTATGAGAATTTTTTAGAAAAGCAAAGTTCAAAAATACTGTGTGTGTGTGTGTGTGTGTGTGTGTGGAGAGAGAGAGAAAGAGACTATGATTACTACTCTATTTTGACCCTCAGTAGCTCAGTCTATTTTCAGCTGCATTTAATCAAAATTTGGTGCCCAAGAAGCACTTAACATAACTTTACTCACCAGTAATTTGCTAAGAGCCAGGATATTTTGAGTTCAACTTAGTCTCAGGCTTCCACATTCCCAAAACATCCATCTTTAGATTGACATAGTCCTTTTTTGAGCTAAAATTCTCTTTAAAAATAAATAAATAAAACTCTCTTTGGAGCAAACCCTCTTCATAGAGCAGCTGCATTTCCTAAAGGACCTGCTTTCTCCAGCTTCATCCAATTAACAACTTCACTTTGTATATGAATGAATGACTTCTCAGCTTGATTTTTTAAATAATACTCACATAGACCAATATACATTTAAAAAAAAACACACAATTCAAACACATACAAGAAAATTTATAACTGCCCTAGGAGCTACCTACATGGAAAAATCCTAGCATTTTTCAGGACCTCAAATCTTAGCAGAAGCCAATTATAAGTAATGTGTTGAATTCCATGTACTAAAATTGTCTAGTTGACCTGCCATTTTTACCAACTGGAATTCTGTTCAACAGCATCTTTGATTTTTAGGATTTAAAGTAACATTTTAATCATCCAACAAAGGTTAAATTACATTCAGAAGAGTTTGGACACTGGGAACAAATATCTAAAAAAGAAAAAAATGATAATCTTTTAGTAATCAGAAAATATGACCATTCAGTAAAATAAAGTCACCATATATTATGTTCATTTTTTCCACCTCTGTGATTAAAGATCAGGAAAGTGTGCTTCATTTTTGGAAAACATACTAATAATTATTAAATATTAACATAAACATGCTCAATTGTGACAAACTAATGTTTGTCAAACTAAAAAGCTTCTTTTCAGTTAAGCAACAACAATAAAAAAAGACATTGTTAATATCCAGTACTTCAATACAGAAATTGTATTTAGGTTTTGTGTAATAATAGAAGTTGTCATGATACTGAATAGAGTTTTTCATGCAAAAAAGACTATTCACCAAATTATTGTGACTTCTGTACTCAGAAAAATAATAAACAATAAAGTATGCTCTGTAGTTCTAGGCATATTTATCTTGGAAGTCTTTCTCTTCTAAACCATGAAATACTAGAACACAAGAAAAGTAAGTCTGTCATTCCATCACCACCCTACAGTCTCATCAACCCCAGTAAAGTCAATCATAAGCTCTTTAATACGGTGTAATTTTCCTCGAGCATTTTTTTACTTCATTCTTGTACTCAAACCTTTGGTTATCCATTATATATGGAATATGAGAATATGAGATGTTACTAACATAGCATTTTAATAAGGAAAATTATAATTAGTAACTATTAGCTTACATGGGAAAGAATACACACACACACACACAATTTGCAATACATAAATGAGATAAAAATAAGTATCTAAGCATAAAAACCAATAAAACCAAACTGACTGCCATCCAGTCAATTCTGACTCATAGCAACCCCCTTTGGGTTTCCAAGGTTTTTACTTTATGGAAGTAGATTGCCCAATCTTCCTTCTACGGAGTGGCTGGTGGGTTTGAACCTCCTTCTAGTTAGCAGTCAAATGTCTTAGGCACTATACCACCAGAGCTCCCTTAAATAAGCATAGGAAATATTTAATAAAATATGAGAGAATATCACTCAGGAAAGAAAAGTTAAATGTAGCACTTTATAACAATAAACTCTTGTAAGGGTTCAGCTTACACATTTTTAAAATTTTTTGGTGAAGGTCAAAACATGTACTGTTACAAAAAGGTCAACTCTATACAGAAAAAACAAACAAACACATAAATAACCAAAAGCTCGTAAATTTTACCCTAGCCCCTAAAGAAGATCCTGCTGAATGAACATGAATAGTTTCAGATAAAACAGGAAATAGCAGGTGTGGATGGATAAGCTGCACAACATAATAAGAAAGAGGAAAAAACTAGAAGAGAGGGCTTAATGCAACTTCACTAAAGACAACGATTAACCTTGCAAAAGTTGTTGTAAGTATTAGGTTAAAATCAAGTATTTTCCAGAAAATCAATCTTTTTGGAGAGTAATGCACAGATAATATGCCATAGAAAAGAAATGATCTAACAGATAGCTATTAACAACAACAACAACAACAAAAACCTAATACCTTTTTAAAAGTTTTCATTATTTGCAAGAAATATAAGAGCATCACTGTACCACATTAATACAAATGACAATTTAAAATATTTGCTCAATAACATCTTAAGTGTCTACCCTAAGGAAAATAAATAAAAATTTATATATGATAATGAATAAAAATGGAATGCAAACTAAAATTCATTTTTAAGTCTTACAATCTCTCCAACATGACTGTGATAGTTGGAGCTGTGTGTCAACTTGGCTGGACCACAATTCTGTGTGGTTTAAGCTGTTGTGATGTGGTTATTCCATGATGGAATCAGATGATTATGTTTTGAGCA
Source organism: Orycteropus afer afer (assembly GCF_000298275.1). Lineage (NCBI taxonomy): Eukaryota > Metazoa > Chordata > Mammalia > Tubulidentata > Orycteropodidae > Orycteropus > Orycteropus afer. The sequence goes on along the minus strand of NW_006921590.1, from coordinate 20,619,383 downwards.
GCCAATCTGTCGAAAGGGAGTTTCGCTAGGGGTGTGGCCTGCTTCAGTATATTTATGGGCATCCTGGGAAAAGAGACAATCCTCTGTGGATTGAGATTCTGTTGTGCTGCCTACAACTGTCCGTGAGTGAACAGTCTACCATTCGGCCTGGAGATCTTGGATTCATCATTCGTTGGAGTCAGTACACAGCCAGTACACTGCCTGCCAATCTTGAGCTCTTCAGCCCCTGCAACTGCAAGAGTCAGGAAAAGCCTCCAGCTTGACGTTTGATCCAAGAACTTTGGACTTTAAGTGTGTGAGCCATTTTCCTAACACAAATCTCTCTCTCTCTCTCTCTCTCTCTCTCTATATATATATATACATAAGCTTTACTGGTTTTTTTTCTCTAGAGAACCCAATCTAACACAATGACCTATACTTTTACTTGGAAATTTATACAAATTTGAATCCACATTAGCAGTTTTTCTGTATCAATGTTAATTAATAACTTAAAAAACCTGCATTTAACTACAACTATGTTTTCTTTTTGTAATTTAGAGATCATGAAGGAAAAGAACCCAGGAATGAACTTAATGGAAAAAAAGGCTAGAGTACATTGGCAAATTCACAGCTGATCCTCTCAGCTATTCCATATCACTTCTGCTAACCTTGAAGGTTCCTGCATGGTGGAAATGGTTAACACACCCAGCTGCTAACAGAAAGGTTAGAAGTTCAAATCTACTCACACATACCTTGTAAGAAGAGCCCAGCCATCTACTTCAGCAAAATCAGCCACTGCAAACCCTATGGCATTTACTCTAACATAATGTCCCCCATAAGTTGAGTCAACTCCATGGAAGCTGGTGGTGGCAGAACCTCTGAATAGCTGTAGTCTGCACCACAGACTGAAGAATACAGAACAGGGCCTAGACTAAGTAAGGAGAAAATGACTGCCTAGTTTTTGGAGAACAAACTAACAAAATTTATATAAAATTTGCTAGAGTTTTTCTGTTATTAAATTCTGTATATTACTAACGTAGTCCACAAAGATATGTTCTATGTCCTACTTTCCTGAGTAGTGACTGGGGTCTTAAAACTTTGTGAGCAACCATCTAAGGGGCAACTATCAGTCTCACCTCATCCAGAGAAAAGAAGAGTGAGGAAAATAAAAAATGCATGGAAACAATTAGTCCAAGGGACTAAGAGACCCCAGGGACCCCACAGGGACCACATGGACTCCATAACCATGAGACCAGAAGAACTAGATGGTGACTGGCTACTACTACTGACCACTTTGAAAGGGATCACAATAGGAGGTCATGGATATAGGAGAAAAATGTGGAACAAAACTGAAAATAATAAGCAATAAATAATACTGGCCTGATAGAGACTGATGGAACCCCAAGACTATGGCCTTTAGCACTCTTCAAGCCTGGAACTGAATTCATCTCCGTGGCTCAACTCTGCCACATAAAACACTGGCCTAGAAGGTGAACAATAACACCACAGAATAACACACTGCTTAGATCAATAACTACATGAGATCAAAGGGCAGCATCTGCCCAGGAACAAAGCTCCTAAGGCAGGAAGGTATAGGAAGGAAGGATAACTGAAAATGGTAAACACAAAGAGGAAGTGGGAACTACAGTCAATGTCACAAAACAAAACATGTATAATTGTTGAATGGAAAACCGTTTCCTCTGTAAATTTTCACCCTGATCACAATAAAAAATTATTTTAAAAAATACTGTATATTAGGTAATCAATTAAAAGCAAAACTATAGTATCAACAGAATCAGAAAAAGTATTTAGATAATGTTCAACACCATTTATGATTTTATAAATTTAAAAAAAAAATAACTAGAAATATCTTTCAAAAAACTACTTGAGAGTAATTAAGTGAATGAACTGTATCTTTCCAAATTCTATAGTTAACCTAATGCAGAATGGTGACAATTTAGAAGTATTCTTGAAAATCAAAGAGGTGCCCCCACTATCACCACTTTTACTCAAGACTGTATTAAAGTGTTGAGATTTCACAGTAAGAAAATTTTTTTGAATTCATAATGAATAAATACAGAAGATACAAACTTGTCAATTTTTTTCGGATTCAAGAGTAAATTAGGATATATACCATACTTTATTAGAATAAATTAGTAGGTATTCAGAAAGGTTGCTAGATATACAAAATCAGAGTTCTGACTTTGATTTAATATGTCCACTTTCCCAAATCATGAGTCTCTCTTTACTTTTCTTTCTCTTCTCTCCAGGTGGGTTATGTCTTCATTAAGTGTTAACAACTAGAACTACACAATACTATAGTTAGATAAGAATGGGAAAATATTGAAGTCTCTCTTTTCAGAAAATCTGTTGCATTCTGATCACTTTCTATCCCCAAATTGCTTTTGTAATTACAAAATCTTGTTAGTCACCCCTTTTGGCCTCATTATCAGGATAGCCAAGTATCTGTGGGTATTTCTTTATCAAAGTAAACAAGTCGCAATTCATTATCATTAAAAACCATAGCCCAGTTTGCAGCTACCAAAAATAAGAGCACTTTGCCAGCTTCTTAGCTACCCGTCCAGTCAGGCAGCCCTGGGTGGCATTCCTGCACCTACTCCTCACCATTTATTTTACCACCATTTTGTTTCCTAGACTAAAGCATCATCTGAAGATCTGTAATGTTTTACTACACACCTCCAGAGGGTCCCCGCTGTTTATATATGCCACTCCATTCAAAAAGGCTTACATGCCACAGATACTTCTTATCTCTAATTCAGTTTCCAATTCATGATAAATTTTTGGAATTATCATTTATTTATTATACATTTTACAAATCTTTTCAAAGTCTAACAAAATACCAGCACTACTTGCCTACTTAACTAATCAAAGACTCTTCCAATTTTTCTTATGACACATTTTCTACAACACTGTTGTTGTTGGGTGCCATTGAGTAATTTTCAACTCATGGTGACCCCATGTGACAGAACAGAAATGATCCATAAGGAGCTCCAGTAATGTAGTGCCTAAGGAACTTGACCTCTAACCAGAAGGCTGGTGGTTCAAACCCACCAGCCACTCCTTGGAAGGAAGATGGGGCAATCTACTTCTATAGTGACACTGCCTCAGAAACCCAAGGAGGGGTCGCTATGAGTCGAGTCTGACTTGACAGAACATAACAACAACAACATGCTATCATCTTTATGGGAGCATATAGCTAAGTTTCTCTCCAGTGGAGCTGCTGGGTGGGTTCCTACTGTTGAACTTTTGGTTAGCAGCTAAGTGCTTGACTGTTGCACCACCAGGGCTCCTTTTTTCAACAATATTTTTACAAAAGTGCAATCCCCTTGTCATATGACTCATGCCCTAATTGATTACTGAAATAGTTCTCTCAGTGGTCCAAATATAATATCCTTTACCACATCCTTATACTTCTTATGTAGCCCCAATAGCCAGGACCTCCTCCCTAAAATTCTCTCTTCCTATTGTTTGTTTTTTTCCAATGATGACTCCCTTGGTTTCTGACTCGTTTCCTGCTGCTCTAAAGTTATTAACATAAAGGGTTCTCCTGGATCTATTTTTGCCTACCTCTTTTATCACCTTATCCTCTTTGCTTGTCAGTCTCACTCAAATTTCACATATTCAACTATCATCCTTAAAGTTTCCAAATTTATAACTTTAGCCCTGGCCTAGATCCCAAGCACTGGAATAAGGCTGACAGTACATAATACCCTAGCTAGATCCTGACAGTCAGTTGAATACTTCCTCAAAAGACTTCTCAACACGTTTCTGGAAAGTCATTACACTACCACTTGGAACTAGTACTGGAGAGGAAATCCATTCACCATCTCAGATCTAGAATCACATTTCCAGTTTTTCCCTAAATATCTCCAACTGAGTCCACAGCAGCACTTTGTACATAATCTAACAAACCCAAAGTCATTACCTTTCACCAAAACGTTCAACTCCACCTCTGTCACCTTGTGGTAAAAGATCCAAAATACTGCTATATCTTACTGAATAATATAATATCCCTCATAACAGTCTCTTTATATTCCCTACCATCCTACATTAATATAAGGCCCCATACCTCTTGACTAAACTCCTAAAACTGCTAGCTTCCTAAGTACTCTTATCTGCAGTCCTTTATCATTTTTTCAATCTTATTAAGTGCCACAAAAGTAATCCAATCATCTAACTAATTATGAGCACACAATCACCACTCAAATTCTTTATTGTTTCAATCAATATCCTTGACAATATAGTTATAAGATTTCTTCTAAACTTAGATATCTCTATTTTATGTATTTTACTAAATATAGTCATCTTCATATATACTCAGAGGAAAGCTGTGGCACGGTGGTTAAGTGTTTAGCTGCTAATCAAAAGGTCAGTGGTTTAAACCCACCAGTTCCACTGGAGAAAGATGTAGTAGTCTGCTTCCATGAAGGTGGTGGTGGTGGTTGTTGTTGTTAGGTGCAGACAAGTTAGTTCTGACTCACAGCAACCAATGTACAACAGAAAAAATAGTGACTGGTCCTGTGCCATTGTCACAACATAGCTGTATTTGATCCCACTGCTACAACCACTGTGTCAATTCATCTCCAGGAGATGGATTCTTCTTTTTCTCTGCCCTTCTACTTTACCTAGCATGCCATCCTTCTCCAGGGACCGGTCCTTCCTATCAACAAATCCAAAAGAGGTATAAAGAAGTCATACCATCCTTCCTTCTAAAGAGCATTCTGGCTGTACTTTTTCCCTGACAGATTCGTTCATTCTTCTAGCAGTTACTGGTATATTCAGTATTCTTCACCAAAAGCATAATACAAACCCATCAACTCTTCTTTGTCTTCAGCTTTCACATGAATATTAGGTGACTGTGAGCTCTGGTGGCATAGTGCCTAAGGCATTTGACTGCTAACCAGAGGCTGGCAGTTCAAACCCACCAGCCACTCCTTGGAAGAAAGGTGGGCAATCCAATTCTGTAGTGATACTGCCTCAGAAACCCAAGGAGGGGTCTCTATGTGTCTGATCTGACTCAACTGCAGTGCACTGAGTGGCATCATATTTGAAAAGACTGTGGTTGGCTCAGGTGCACCTTTGTCCTCAAAATGACATCTCTGTTTTTGAAAACTTTAAGTCTTTGTGGCAGATGTGCCCAAAGCAACAGGTCATTTGATTTTTTCATTACTGCTTCCATGGGCTTTGATTGTGGAAACAAGTTATATGAAGTTCTTGACAACTTCAATATCTTCTCTGTTTATCATATTACTTATTGGTCTAGTTATGAGGATTTTTGTTTTCTTTTTCTTGAAGTGTTAGCCATACTGAAGTCTATATAGTCTTTGATCTTCACTAATAAGTGCTTCAAACCCTCTTCACTTTCAGGAAGCAAGGTTGTATCATCTGCTTATTGCAGGTTATTAGTAAGTCTTCCTCTGAGCATAATGATGCATTCTTCTTCATATAGACCAGATTCTCAGACAATGTGCTCAGCACACAGATTGAATGAGTATGGTGAAAGGATACAACCTTGACACACACCTTTCCTGATTTTAAACCACTCAGTATCCCCTTATTCTGTTCAAACAACTGCCTCTTGCTCTACACCCAAATTCCTTGTGAGCACAATTAAATGTTCTGGAATTCCCATTCTTTGCAATGTTATCCATAATTTGTAATGATCTGCAAAGTCCAATGCATGTGCATAGTCAATAAAACACAGGTAAATATCTTTCCAGTATTCTCTCTTTCAGCCAAGATCTACCTGACAACAATATCCTTCATTCCACATCCTCTGAATCTAGCTTGCTTGAATTTCTGGCAGCTCCTTGTCACTGTAATGCTGCAACCATTTTTTAATTTTCTTCAGCAAAATTTTACTAGTGTGTGATAATTATATCACAATGTAATTATACTGTTGGATACTCTACACATTCAGTTTGATCAGCTTTCACTGTAAAGAGTACAAATGTGGAACCCTTCTAATCATTTGGCCAGGTAGCTATCTTCCAAATTTCTTAGCACAGATGAATGAGAGTTTCTAGCACTGCACCATTTGTTGAAACATCTCAATTTGTAATCTGCCAATTTCTTAAGACTAGTTTTTCAGCAATGCCTTCTGTGTAGCCTGGACTTCTTCCTTCAGTACCATCACTTTTTGGTCATATGCTACCTCTTAAAATGGTTGAACACCGACCAATTCTTTTTGGTGCATAGACTCAGCATATTCCTTCCATCTACTTTTGAAGCTTCCTGCGTTAGTCACTATTTTGCTCATAGAATCCATCAATATTGCAACTCAAGGCTAAATTTTTTCTTCATTTCTTTCAGCATGAGATATGCTGAGCTTCCTCCTTTTTGGTTTTCTAACTCCAGGTCTTTGAACATTTCATTACTTTACTTTGTCTTCAGGAGTCACTCTTTGAAATCTTCTGTTAATATCTTTTACTTTATAATTTCTTCTACTTGTTTTAGCTACTCTATGTTCAAGAACAAGTTTCAGACTCTTCTGACATCCATTTTGGTCTTTTCTTTCTTTCCTGTGTCTTTGATGACTTTTTGCTTTCTTCATGCATGATATCCTTCATATTATCTCACAACTCATCTGGTCTTCAGTCATTATTGTTCAATGCATCAAATCTATTCTTCAGATACTCAAGGTGGCACTTTGGCTCTCATGGACCTGTTTGAATTTTCTTCAGCTTCAACTTAAACTTGCATGTGAGCAACAGATAGTCTGTTCAGCAGTTGGCCTTGTTCGGACTGATGGTATTAAGCTTCTCCATTGTCTCTTTCAACAGATGTAGTACATTTGATTCCTGTGAATTATATCTGGTAAGGTCCACTTGTATAGCCCTTGTTTATGTTGTTGGTCTTGTGATCTATCATGTGAGCTCCAGTGACATTTCTATCATCAATGCATCTTGATTGCATGCTTGAACAATTTCAGATTAAAGTTGTAAAAATCTACAATTTTGTCATCTTTGCCATTATTGGTTGATGTGTAAATTTGAATGTAATAGTTAAAGTAACCAGTCTTCCTTGAAGACAGATGGATGATATCCTATTACTGACAATGTTGTAATTCAGGATAGATCCTGAAATGTTCTTTCTGATTGTGAGTGCAATGCCACTGCACTTCATTTTGGCATACTCAGCACAGTAGATCATATGATTGTCTGATTCAAAACAGCCAATGCAAGTCCATATCAGCTCACTAATGCCTAAAGTATCAATCTTTAAGCATTCCATTTCACTTTTGACAACTTCCAATTATCCCAGATTCATGTTTTATACATTCCACATTCCAATTATTAATGGGTGTTTGCAGCTGTTTCATCTGATTTTAACTCATGTCACATCAGCAAATCAAGGTTCCATAAGCTTTACTCCATCCAAGTCATTAAAGTCAACTCTGCTTTGAGGAGATAGCTCTTTGCCAGTCATATATCAAGTGTCTTCCAACCTGAGGGCCTCATCATCCGGCACTGTAAAAGATAATGTTCTGCTGGTATTCATAAGGTTCACTGGCCAGTTCTTTTTAGAAGTAGATCACCAGGTCCTTCTTCCTATTCAGTTTCAGTAAAGATTTAAACTCTTAGAACTGAATATAGGCAGCTCTACTCTGTCCTACAAAGTCACCGTAAGTCAGAACTGGCTCAATGGCAATGGGTTTGATTTGTGATTTTTATTATTTACTCACAGTATTTCTTCTGCCTTCTGCCTTTCTTTCAAATTAGAGAAAATGGGAAGGATTAGAAATATAACTCAATAGAACATTATCGACAGAACTTGATAATGTAGTAGATGAAGGTGATACTAGTAGATAAAGGAGGTAAAGCCCCCTAGAGCTAGAAAAGGGAGGGACCAGAAGCAGGACCTAGGAGCTGCAGGATATGCAGGTTAAAAGGGGCGGGAGGCAAGGCTAGGCCCCAAGCCCCCTAGAACCAGGAAAAGGAGGGACCAGGAGCAGCCAGAGACCACAGAGTGGCAGGTTTCAGGTAGGAATTAGGTAAGTTAGGGGGAGGGTACAGAGGTTTCCAAAAGCGAAGGGAGACAAACTTGTCTGTCAGTTTATCATCCTGTGAGGCTTATACATTGCTGTGAGGCTTGAGGCTGTGCCACTGGTGTTTCAGATGCCAGCAGAGTTGCACATGGTACACAGGTTTCAATGCAGCTTACAGACTAAGACAGACTAGGAAGAAGGAGGAAGCCATGCACTTCTCAAAAAATGGTCAGGGAAAACCTTATGAACAGCAGAGAAACACTGTTTGATACATTACTGGGCAACTTTATGAATAGCTTGGAAACATTGTCTGACACCGGGCAGGAAGACTAGCCCCTTGGGTTGGAAGGCACTCAAAATAGGACTGGGAAAGAGAGCTGCCTCATTAGAGAAGAACCAATCTTAATGATATGGATAAAGGTTTTCAGGACCTCCATGTGCTGACATGGCACGACTCAAATTGAAGAGAAACATCGATTGATAATTGGAACATGGAATGTACGAAGTATGAATCTGGGAAAACTGGATGAAATGGAACACATAAAGATTGATATCCTAGGTACTAGTTAGCTGAAATGGACTGGTTTTGGCCATTTTGAATCAGACTACCATGTGATCTACTATGCTGGGAATGGCAAACTGAAGAGGAATGGTGTGGCATTCTTCATCACAAAGGATGTTTCAAGATCTGTCCTGAAGTACAATTCTGTCAGTGAAAGGATAATATCCTTACGCCTACATGGAAGACAAGTTAATATGACTATTATTCAAATTTATGCACCAAACACTAAACCAAAAGATGAAGAAATTGAAGATTTTTATCAACTTCTACAGTCTGAGATTGACCAAACATGCAATCAAGATGTGTTGTTTATCACTGATTATTGGAATGCAAAAGTTGGAAACAAAGAAGAATCACTGGAGTTGGAAAATTTGGCCTTGGTAACACAAATATTACTGGAGATCGCATGATAGAATTTTGCAAGACCAATGACGTGCAAATACCTTTTTTCATAACATAAACAGCGGCTATACATGTGGACTTCGCCAGATGAAGTACACAGGAATAAGATTGACTACATCTGTGGCAAGAGGCGGTGGAAAAGTTCAATATCTTCAACCAAAACCAGGCCAGGAGCTGATTGTGGAACAGACCATCAACTGCTCATATGCAAGTTCAACTTGAAGTTGAAGACAGTTAAAACAAATCCATAAGAGCCCAAATATGATCCTGAATATATCCCTCCTGAATTTAGAGATCATCTAAAGAACAGAATTGATGCAATGAACACCAATGACCAAAAACCAGAAGAACTGTGGGATGACATCAGGAGCATCATCCATGAAGCAAGAGGTGATTAAAAATATGAGGAAGAAAGAAAGGATCAAAATGGATGTCAAAGAGACTCTGAAACTTGCCCTTGAATGAACAGTAGCTAAAGTAAATGGAAGAAATGACAAAAGAGCTGAACAGAAGATTTCAAAGAGCAGCTCAAGCAGACAAAGCCAATTACTATAATGAAATGCGCAAAGACCTGGAGTTAGAAAACAAAAAGGGAAGAACATGCTCGGCATTTCTCAAGCTGAAAGAGCTGAGGTAAAAATTTAAGCCTTGAGTTGCAATACTGAAGGATTCTATGGGAAAAATACTGAATGATGAAGGAAGCATCAAAAGAAGATGGAAGGAAGCATCAAAAGAAGATGGAAGGAATACACAGAGTCACTGTACCAACAAGAACTGGTCGATATTCATCCATTTCAGGAGGTGGCATATGTTCAAGAACCAATGGTATTGAGAGAAGAGGCCAAAGCTGCTCTGAGAGAACTGGTGAAAAACAAGGCTCCAGGAATTGATGGAATACCCATTGAGATGTTTCAACATATGGATGCCCTGCTGGAGGCACTCACTCAGTTATGCCAAGAGATTTGGAAGACAGCTACCTGGCCAACTGACTGAAAGAGATCCATATTCGTACCCATTCCAAAGAAAGGTGATCCCACAGAATATGGAAATTATTGAACAATATCATTAATATCACATACAAATAAAATCTTACTTAAGATGATTCAAAAATGGTTGCAGTAGTATATTGACAGAGAACTTCCAGAGGTGCAAGTTGGATTCAGAAGAGGACGTGGAGTGAGGATATATGATATCATTGCTGATGTCAGATGGATCTTGGCTGAAAGTAAAGAATACCAGAAAGATGTTTACTTGTGTTTTATTGAGTATGCAAAAGCATTTGATTGTGTGGATCATAACAAATTGTGGATAACATTGAGAAGAATGGGAATTCTAGAACACTTAATCGTACTCATGAGGAACCTGTACATTGACCAGGAGGCTGTCGTTCAAACAGAAAAAGGGAACACTGCATGGTTTAAAATCAAGAAGGGAGTGTGTCAGGGTTGTATCCTTTCACCACACTTATTCAATCTGTATGCTGAGGAAATAATCCGAGAAGCTGGACTATATGAAGAAGAACGTGGCATCAGGTTTGGAGGAAGAATCATTAACAACGTGCGATACACTGACAGCACAACTTTGCTTTCTGAAAGTGAGGATGACTTGAAGTACTTACTGATAAATATTGAAGAATACAGTCTGCAGTATGGATTACATCTCAATTTAAAGAAAACAAAAATCCTCACAACTGGACTTTCAAGCAGTGTTATGATAAATGGAGAAAATATTGAAATTGTCAAAGACGTCACATTGCTTGGTTCTACAATCGATGCCAATGGAAGCAGCAGTCAGGACATCAGATGATGTATAGCACTCGGCAAATTGGCTGCAAAGGACCTCTTTCACGTGCTGAAGAGCAAAGATGTCTCCTTGAGGACCTCACACAAGCCATGGTATTTTTAATTGCCTCATATGCATGTGAAAGCTGGACAATGAATAAGGAAGACCGCAGAAGAAGTGATGCTTTTGAGCTGTGGTGTTGGCAAAGAATGCTGAAATTATCATGGACTGCTAAAAGAACTAACCAGTCTGTCCTGGAGGAAGTGCAGCCGGAATGCTCCTTAGAGGCGAAAATGGCCAGACTTCGTCTCACATACTTTGGTCATATTGTCAGAAGAGACCATTCCCTAGAGAAGGATTTCATGCTTGGTAAGGTGGAGAATCGACGAAAGAGGGTAAGACCCTCAACGAGATGGAATGACATGGTGGCGGCGGTGATGGGCTCTAGTGTAGCAAGAATCATGGAGCTGGCTCAGGACCGGGAGGTATTTCGTTCTGCTGTGCATAGGGTTGCTGTGAGTTGGAGACAACTCGATGGCACATAACAACAACAACAAAGGTGATAAATGAAAAAGAAGAATCAAAGAATCAAAGAAGAGTTAAAGATGGGATATATGATGTTAGTATTCACTTAAGGAAAAATAGAGACATTTCAGTGGAGGAGTTTGAATTTATATTATAAGGTGCCTTTGACAATTCAAAGTGGAAAAGGATGGCAAACTAAGGAGGTGGACACATAGATCTTGATCTCAGAAGAGAGGTGTAGACAAGACATGTCACTCTGGAGGTAACTGTAATATACGTGATAATTTAATCCATGGGTCTGCTTAGAAAAGTAAAATAAACAGACTTCAAAAAGAAGACAGAATTTTAAAAGAAGGAGTTTAGAATACTCCAACATTAGGAATCAGGCAAAAGGCAAAGGAGGAAGAACTTGAAGAAATAACAAAAAGAGTGTCTTTTTGCAGAAGTGTAAGTATGGAAGAAGGCACAGCCTGTGAAGCTGAACACTATTAAGAGAGAAAGTAAGATGTACAAAGGGGGGGAAAAAGTCTGATTTAGCAACATGGGAGTTTCTTGGTAACCTTAGTCAGTGCCTGTTTTGACAAGTGAGGGAAAAAAAACCAGTGTGATATTGTTTGAGGAATGAGAATGGGAGGTAAAGAAATTAAGATAAAAGGCTGCCAGGTAGACAAGTCTTTCAAAATATGTGGCTATAAAAGGTAAGTGAGATAATATAGACAATTATATATGATAATGCATGTATGCTTATAAAGCACTTAGACCAGTGCATTATCTCATGTAGTCTTCTATATCCTTTCCACCACTGATAGCTTTCAATAAAACATTACTTATTTCCACTAAGGTCAGGAACAAGGCAATGATGCCTACTATCCTCATTACTACTTAAGTTTGTTCCAGAGATATTAGCCAATGAAACTAAACAAAAGAAAACATTTAGAAACATAAGAAATATGCATTAGAACAGAATAAATGACACTACTAGAGAAAATATTGAAGCAGAAGAATTGCCAAAGAACAAATCAAATTATGTGTCTGCAGATGATATAGGAGCTCTGGTAGCATAGTGTCTAAGGCCCTTGACTGCTAACCAGAAGGCAGGCGGTTCAAACCCACCAGCCACTCCTCGGAAGAAAGGTTGGGCAATCTACTTCCATAGTGATACCGCCTCGGAAACCCAAGGAGGGGTCACTATGAGTCGGGTCCAATTCAACAGCACATAACAACAACAACAACAGCAGCAGATGATATGATGGAATACCTGAAAATCTCAGAAAATTCATGATAAAACTCAAGAAACACAAGTATTCTGCAAGGTAGCAGGATACAAAATGAACAGGCAAAAAACACAAACTTGTACAAACACAAGTAACAACAACTACAGTAATGAATTTAAAAAATGGAAAATTCATGAGGTACACCAATAAATAAATGAGTCAGTAAATATGTAAATCAGTCAGTCAGTCGGGACAGGTGATGTTTTTTGCTTGCAGCAGAATAATAATACTGACTAGCAAATATGGAAGGAGTTCTCAAATAGAAAAATTAGCATTTTGAATCCATTATAGAAAAAAAATTGGATCAGGCAAGAATCATCAATGAATACTAACTCTAGGTGAAATGTTTAATGTTGTTGTTAGGTGCCATTGAGTCAGCTCTAACTCATAGCAACCCTATGAACAACAGAACAAAATTCTGCCCAGTCCTATGCTAGCCTCACAATATTTGCTGTATCTGAGCCCATCACTACAGCCACTGTGTTAGTCCATTTTGTTGAGGGCCTTCCTCTTTTTCGCTGACCCTCCACTTTACCAAGCATGATAGCCTTCTCCAGGGAATGGTCCCTTCTGACAAGATGACCAAAGTAAATGAGATGAAATCTGGCCATTTTCGCTTCCAAGGAACATTCCAGCTGCATTTATTCCAGGGCAGATTTCTTCATTCTTTTGGCCATCCATGCTACTTTCAGTATTCTTCACCAACACAACTCAAAAGAATCAACCCTTCTTTGGTCTTTCTTGCTTATTGTCCAGCTCTCACATGCATATGAGACAAGTGAAAATACCATGGCTTAGGGTAGGTGCACCTTAGCCTTCAAGGAGACAGCTTTACTCTCTCTTCAGCACCTGAAAGAGGTCTTTTGCAGCAGATTTACCCAGTACAATACATTGTCTGATGGCTTGACTGTTGCTTCCATTGGTGTTGATTGTGGAAACATGTACTATGAAATCTTTAACAACTTCAATCTTTTCTGCATTTATTGTCACGTTGCTTATTGGTCCATTGTAAGGATTTTGGTTTTCTTTATATTGAGATGTAATCCATACTGCAGAGTGAAGTTGTTAATCATCATCAGTAAGTGCTTCAAGTCATCCTCATTTTCAGCAAGCAAAGTTGTGTTGTCTGTGTGTCACAGGTTGTTAATGAGTCTTCCTCCAATCCTGACCCACATTCTTTTTTATATAGTTCTGCTTCTCAGATTATTTGTTCAGCATACAGACTGAATAAATATAGTGAAAGTATACAAACCTGACGCACTTCCTTCCTGATTTTAAACCATGCAGTATCCCCTTGTTCTGTTCAAAAGACAGCTTCCTAGTCTATGTACAGGATCCTGATGAGCACAACCAAGTGCTCTGGAATTCTCATTCTTCTCAATGTTATCCACAATTTGTTATGATCCACATATTCGAATGCTTTGGCATAGTCAATATAACACAAATAAACATCTTTTTGGTTTTCTTTGCTTTCAGTTAAGATCCATCTGACATCAGCAATGACATCCCTCATTCCACATCCTCTTTGGAATCCAGCTTGCATTGCTGGAAGTGCTCTGTCAATATACTGCTGCAACCATTTCTGAATTACCTTCAGTAAGATTTTACTTGCATGTGATATTAATGATATTGTTCAATAATTTCCATATTCTGTGGGATCATCTTTCTTTGGAATGGGTACAAATATGGATCTCTTCCAGTCAGTTGGCCAGGTAGCTATCTTCCAAATTTCTTGGCACTGACAAGTGAGTGCCTCTAGCGCAGCATCCGTTTGTTGAAACATCTCAGTGGGTATTCTGTCAATCCCTGGAATCTTGTTCTTTGCCAATTCCTTCAGTGCAGCTTTGACTTCTTCCTTCAGTACCATTGGCCCTTGATCATATGCCACCTCCTGAAATGGATGTACATCAACTAATTTTTTTTGGTACAGTGACTCTGTACTCCTTCCATCTTCTTTTGATGTTTCCTGCATCAGTCAACATTTTGCCCATTGAATCTTTCAATATTGCAACTTGAGGCTTGAATTTTTTCTTCAGTTCTTTCAACTTGAGAAATGCTGAGCATGCTCTTCCCTTTAGGTTTTCTAACTCCAGGACTTTACACATTTCGTTATAATAATTGACTTTATCTTCTCAAACTGCTCTTTGAAATCTTCTGTTCAGCTCTTTTATCTTGTCATTTCTTCCATTTTTGTTTTAGCTACTCTCCATTCTAGGGCAAGTTTCAGAGGCTCTTCTGACATACATTTTGGTCTTTTCTTCCTTTCCTGTCTTTTTAATGGCCTTTTTGCTTTCTTCATGGATGATGTTCTTGATATCATCCATAATTCCTTTGGTTTTCAGTCTTTGGTGTTCAATGCATCAAATCTATTGTTTACATGGTCTCTAAATTCAGGAGGGATATAATCAAAGTCATATTTGGGCTCTCATGGACTTGTTTTAATTGTCTTCAGCTTCAACTTGAACTTGCATATGAGCAACCAGTGATCTGTACCACAGTCAGCTCCTGGCCTTGTTTTGGCTGAAGATATTAGCTTCTCCATTGCCTCTTTTCACAGATGTAGTCGACCTGATTCCTGTGTATTCCACTAGCAAAAGTCCACATGTACGCCTGCCATTTGTGTTGTTGAAAAAAAGGTATTTGCAATGAATACACCCTGGTTTTGCAAAATTCTATCATGCAACCTCCAGCATTATTTTTATCACCAAGGGCATGTTTTCCGACTACTGGTGGATTCTTCTTTGTTCCCAACTTTTACATTCCAAATTCCAATCACCAGTGATAATCAATACATCTTGGCCAAACCAGTCCATTTCAGCTCACTAATGCCTAGTATATATTGATCTTTATGCATTCTGTTTCATTTTTGACAACTTCCAATTTTCCAAGATTCATACTTTGTACATTCCATGTTCCTATTATTAATGTATGTTGGCAGCTGTTTCTTCCCATTTTGAGTTGTGCCACATCAGCCAATGGAGACCTGAGAGCTCCACTCTATCCACATTATTAAGGATAACTCTACTCTGAAGAAGCAGCTCCTCCTCAGTTGTAGTTTGAATGCCTTCCAACCTGAGGAGCTCACCTTCCGGCACTATATTGGACACTCTTTCAGGGCTATTCATAAAGTTTTCCAGAAATATATCAGAAACAGTATTTCACCGCTATTCATAAAGTTTTCACTGGCCAATTCTTTGAGAAGTGGATGATCTCTTCCTTCTTCTGAGTCTCTTAGTCTGGAAGCTCTGCTAAACCTGTCCACCATGGGTGACCCTGCTGGTATTTGAAGTATCAGTGGCATAGCCTCTAGCCTCACAGCAATACACAAGCCACCACAGTACAACAAACTGACAGATGAGTGGTGGGATGTTTGATGAGGAGTAGGATATTTGCATGGTCCCCACAGACTGCTTAAAAGATGAAGAGAAAAGCTACTAACCCTACAGTGGAGAAATCTGACAAAATCTTGACCAAGTGATCAAAAGTAGCATTACTGATAAGGGGGAAAATAGGCATTATAAGCCTCCAGATGTGGTATCTTGAGAAGGAAATACCACTTATGTAACATTCTGGTCAGAATATATCATGAGGATCTAATCATGAGAAAACAGCAGACAAACCTAAATGAAGAATTATAGATAAATGGATGCACATAGATGGATTCATGGACAGATACATGGATGGATGACTATATTATTCAAAAATGTCAATGTAATGAAAGACAAAGGTTGTGGAACCACTCCAAGTTAAAGAAAGCTAAAGAGACAAAACAATTAAATGCAGTATCTGACTGGATTCTTACTGAAGGAGGAAAAGAGAAGATATTTTATCAGATATCATATTGTATAATTGGAATATGTACAACAGATTAGGTACAAGTATTGTATCAATGTTAAATTTACTTAAGTTGATCACTATTGTAGAAGAGAATATACCCCTATTCTTAGGAAATATGCACTGGTGTATTTTTAGTGATAAATGGCCATGATGTATACAACGTCTACTCAAATAGTTCAGGGAAAAAAAAGAAAAAAAAAAGTGCATGCACCCTGTGTATCCATGTATGTATGTGAGAGAGAGAGAAGAGAAAGGGAAACCAAGGTAAAGCAAATGGAGTATATGTTAACAGTAGGTGATCCTGAATAATGAATATATAAATCTTATTCTTGCGATTTTTCTATATATACAAAATAACTCCTAATTTAAAGTTGTTGTTGTTTAAAGTGAGTCATTCCTTTTTTTCCTACCACATTATTCCCAGGTTACAGCTGAAGAGGCTGAGACCCCTAATGTGAAATCAGGAGAGAAGTCTAGTCTGTCCAGTCTAAGAATTGGTTTTAACTATTACCATACACAGTATTTTTTTAGAATCATGTTAGATTTCTGTTCTACTTTACTTCTAATTAGGATTTCCAAGGTTGTTTGGTTTTCCCATTCTTATGTTTTGAAGTTCTCTCTCATAACTGTCCTTTCTTTCAATTTTCCCTAACCACAGCCTATCACTACAGTTGTGGAATAGTCTACTTGTCTCTGGCGCTCCAAAATATAGTTCTCTGACAACTTTACCTTTTACAAATCCCCAAGGAAAATCCTATGCTCTGGATTCTGGCTCTCATCTATTTACACCAGCAAGTAAATGGAGCACAGGAGCTGTATTTTTGACTGCTGTTTGTCTAAGGTCAAGTACAGAGCCTGTCCTATATTAGGAATTGAGTAAATATTCATGGAAAGGAAATGTTTAACTTGTTGCACTGCTTATGGTTTTCTTCATTCCAGCAAACATGTGCAATGCTCAATCTCCTCTCTTCCATTTATCCAAATCTGCCTGGGGTCTATTCAATATTTATTTTCCAAATTACTCAGTCACTCTAGCCCCCAATGTCTGTAATGCTGAAACCCTCTCAGCACACAAGGGCTGTACCAGTAACTTATCTACTTAAATAACAGTGTTGGAAACTGTTTTATGTGGCATTATATTGTGACAATTTCAAAGGATGTCCTCATCAATTATTTTGATTAAGAAAATTAAACACAAGGAAAAAAGCCAGTTCCTGCATATGCTAAAGCAAAAGATAATATTGTGGGGTTTGTTTGTGTGTACGCTATGGTCAAATAAATTTGGAAACACTAAGTTGTACCAATTTCTCAGAATAGAGCAATATATACTGCAATTCTCCTAGAGGGCAACAAAGTATACAGTGCTCTCCAAACTTATTTGATCATAGTATCAGAGCTTCTCATGGGGAAAATACAACACAGAACATTAGTACTGAGGGAAAATAGCATGTGTATCTGAAACTTGATAAGACACTGCCATGTGTTAAAAAAAAAAAAAAAAAAAAAAGCACCTGCTTAACACTAGCAGGGCTACCTGGCATTTCTGACTTATAGTACAGAGCAGCTACTGATGCTAATTGTGATTACTTTAAGAGCAAAACTTTTATGAGTTCTAGATTAAACACTTGCTAACCCAGGGTCCCAATAAAAGTCTGATGTGAGCTCCCATTGCCTCCTTCAATTCTGGAACTACAATGATCAGCTGCAATAACAACCAGCCACAATTACACACACACACACACACCAGAGGCTCTCTGGTGGTGTAGCGGATAAGGCACTTGACTGCTAACCAGAAGGTCAGTGGCTTCCAAGAAGATTGACAGCCTTGGAAACCCAATGAGGGTTGCTGTGAGCCAGAATGGACTTGATTGCAGTGAGTTTGGTTTTGTTTCAGTGTGAGAAGCATTACAAGAGTGTTTCTCAAACTTATATGTGCATATGAATTACACAGGAACCAAGATGAAATGAAGATTATTATTTAGGAGGTCTGCTGGGGGTGATCCCGAGTGTCTACATTTCAGCAGTGGCCTACGTAACACAAATATTGTTAATCTATGGGCAGTGCCCCAATCTGGGCAGTAGGAGTATAAAGCAACACAGGACAAAAAAGTTAAGGTCTTTAAGTATTCGATGGCTATGCCTTTCAACTGCTTTGTAAAGGTCTCATGCTTCCATCAGAACATAATTAAGCTTTCATTCATTTATAAAATGGAAATTGTGTACAATACATTGAACATATTTAAATCATTATTATCAGCTGATGATTATTTTACACTATAAAAGTCAGTTACCTGCAGACAGCCCTACAAGTACATCTATACAAAGTCACTTCTTAGTCTAACTCTCATTCAGACTTTTATTACTTCCACACGGCCACATCAACAACTCAGAAACACATTAACCACATTAACTTTTATGATGGTCAGGAATTATCTCTGATAGTACAGAAATATACAGACTTACCAGGTTGCAAATAGAAACTATTATTGCTCTACCCCCACCCCAAAAAATAGACATGTATAAAACCAGCATCTTTCTCAATGATTTACTGAAAGCAGCAGCTAGCTCGTTTTAATAAACCATCCCAAAACATAAAATTGATTGAACCAACTGCTGTGTTGGGCATACACAACAGCTGATCAAAACCATTCAAGATATTTATTCTTAGATTTTCTTTCAGGCTCTAAGAATTTTTTTCCCATTCTATACTTTTATCTTGATACTAAAATCACTGAGATAGAGGAAAAAAAGGATCTTTAAATCTAAGGGATATAATTTTAAACTACAAAAGGAAGTCAATTCAAGAAAATATTTTAATAAACCAGATCACATATAACTTAAACAATGCACATATGAAAGCTCATACCATTTTTCTGGAATATATTTTGAGTAACAAAATCAAGAGTTTAAGCTGGAATAACTTCTTGTGTTGTCAAACACTGAATAGTTTTCCTAGGCTCAGTGCTGTCATTTAACAAAGAATTCCAACATTATACACTACATATTACCCTCATTCTTTACCAAGGAAAACTTGTAAAATTAGAAATTATAACTCTTTATATCTTGGCTTTATGCTATTAAACATTTAAGATTTATTCTACTAACAAAGACATTTATCCTCTCAGTGCATATTACATGATATTACATGATACTTTTTCATTTATTTTATAATAAAGTACATATTTTATAGTATTTTTGTCACAATGAAGGACAAAGATAAGCCAACTGTTTAGATCCCTTTCCTTTACGTTGTGTCTTTGATCACTAACAATGCTGCGTGAACAGCCAACAGAAGGCTGACATTTCATAAAATATGCAGTGATAAAAACTAATACTGCAGCATCTGGGAGCAATATATAAAATGCAGAAATACACCTAATAACTGTGATCTTAAATTACTAGTTACTAAAAATGAAATAAGAAGCATACCTAAGAATAAAAATTTAGAAAATGCAAGAAGGCAAAGGGTTTTTTGTGCTTCTGTTTCTAAAAATTACATTTTAAAAATAATTTAAGTTTTTAACACCACTTTCCCTACTACTCTACAATTTAAAGGCTATCTTCTAAGAACAGGATTTCTTTCCTATATACCTTTCAACAACTGTAGAATTGATCACAAAACACTCACTGGGAAGCACTATACAAAATGCAATCAGAGGAATTTTCTTTTCCTCAGACACTTAGAATGTCAAAACTGTTAATGAAGCAACAATATATCATTTTTATGAGATGATGTCATAGATCATGACCAAAATAAATTTGAAAACTGTAGTAATCTAAACAAATGTACTCTTTCACAATCTGAATCTTAAAGTCGTTAGTATACCATAGCAAATAAAATGTATTCAAATATCTTTAAAGAATTTTAACTTTACTACTAAACATTTGTTTTTTAACACTGGGAAGCAGGTAAGGCAAAAAATAAAGACATTCAGGAGCAATCCTATGAATTATCTTTGTACCATTTGGTTTAATATCCTACCTATACCTGTCAAAATCACGGTCCAGCAGAAGTGTTATTATTGTGTATGTTTTTTAATATATATGCTAAGAGGAAATGAAAAAATAAAAGCCATATTCAGCACTTCAAAAAGTCTGAATTACACTTTGACTAAAGAAATATACAAAAGTTAAGTATGTGGGAGGCAATTGTCCTTGTGCTTATAATTAGCATCTGAATTTAGGGATTTTACTGCTTAATGCATACCTACCCACCTGTTATTCTTACCATGGCTTTTTATGTCATTTAATGGAGATAAATACTCTTTTTCCTTCTTCATATTTACATCAATGCTATTGAATTTTTAAGCTGTTATAATAGGTTAAACAGCAGTCTCAACATCACTCTTTTTCTCCCACTGGACAACGAATGGCATTACAGGACTGAGAAATAGATGAAGGCATATTTACATTCATAATGTTCCTAACTATAACATTTATGTAAATTATGATCTTACATTTGCAAATACAAAATGTAAAATGCAAATACAGAAGTGCAAAATTCAGTTTCACTGAATACTTCACTATTCTCTCAACATTAACTTTCTGAAATTATTACAAGTTCAAGAATCCATACCTATGAAATTCATGATGTTGTTCAAGCCACTGGAAGAAAATACTTAAAGCTTAAATAATAATGTATCAAATAATGTATTTAATTTTAAACTAATCTTATTTTCTTATAAAAGAAAAGTTTTAATATATTAACTAGGACATTTAATAGTTTTAGTTAGGAATGGTTCCCTCAAAAGTATTTTAATTAACTTAGTTATTTCACATGGGCTTGCATATAAAATAAATGATACACAAATTTACAATTGTTGAAATGTCAAGAATGTATGAATCATTTTTTCCATTTTTTTTGTCTACTGAATTGATCCAAACATAGAATATATCATATTATGAATATTTAAAAGATAAGAATTGTTTTCCTATTTTAAAACCTATCATTTCAAGAGTAATTAACCCTGTGAAATTTATTCTTAAAGGAAAAAATATACATACCAATGACAACTAAAAAAAAAAATGCAACTTTCTGACTGTTTATTAAAAAGTAACAAACAACATTCTTCAATTGTAATTAAATAGGTAACTGAAATTAGTTGCAGAATAGACAGTTTTCCTTCTAGAGTTAAAGTCCTTGAAAATAAGACTCATACCTCTCCTGTTTCACTTTCTATCACAATGATGCTGAGTACAGGCAATCAGCTAATATTTATTGAAGAAATGCATAAACAATATCAATTTTTCATCTAAGATTTGTAGTGAGCTATACTTGGTCATAAAGAGATTGAAAGAGATATGACATGGTCCCTGCTCTCCTGACAATAAAAATTTAGTTAGTAATATAGGAACTAGATCCAAGTAAAAAAAAGTTAACAAGCACAAGGTACTAAACTGAAAGTGCCATCTGACTATCGACAAATCAAAGCAGGAGCTGAGAAGAGGTTGGAATCACATGGACCTCACTGTTCAGGAAGATTGCAGGGAGGGGCATATGGTACAAGTGGAAAAACAATATGTAAGCTTTAGATAGGGAGCCCTGGTGGTGAAATGGTTAAGCCCTCAGCTGCTAAATTAAAAGGTCAGGGGTTTTAACCTACTACCCTTTTCACAGGAAGAAAAGACCTGGTGATCTGCTCCCATAAAGACTGCAGCCTAGGAAACTATGGGGGCAGTCCTACAGGTCAGAATCAACACGACAGCACAGAACAAGCTTTAAATGTGTGAGGCCATGTTTCTATACAACCACCCTGCATATGTGTAGCCATTTTTGCAATATGCCTTAGCACGTACTCCACGCTTTAGTGCCTTAGTTACTGGAAAAACCACAAAGAGTCCTGACTACCCCCACCTCATCAATATCCAAGCATTCTCCTTAGCAACAACCAATCAGTAAATGGTAGAGAAATACCTTACCTAAAATAGTTAGAAATGACAGTTGGTGGCTTCGGCCCACCAGACAGAGCCAATCAAGTAGTTAAAAATGACAGTTGGTGGCTTTGGCCCACCAGACAGAGCCAATCAAGTAGGAACAACTAGCAACTTGGAAAATGTCAACCAGTCCTGTAATTTTCTGATTGAAACTTCCTCCTTCCTGCTGTACCCCCTATAAAGACCCCATTACCCCTGAGTTCGGGGCTCTCAATCCTGAACCGCTGCGTCGGTGACGGTTGGAGGTCCAAGCTCAAGCTTGAATAAACAACCCCTATGCTTTTGCAGTGGAATCGGCTCCTTGGTGGTTTTTGGGGATTCAAGATCTGGGCACAACAAATGGGCAAAAAGAAAAGGGGAGTGTCATCATTGGGCAGAAAGAAGAAGAATGATTAAAAAAAAAACTGAAAGGAGGACAAATGTATAGGAATGTCCTTGGTCGGTATGTTATGACCATCTTGAAAGAAAAGGGAACATTTTTGTTATTAGTCAATGATAAGGCTACCAGGGCACTGGTAGCATAGTGCCTACACACTTGACTGCTAAACAGAAGGCTGTCATTTCAAAGCCACCAGCCACTCCCTGGAAGGAAGGTTGGGCAATCTACTTCCGCAGTGATGTTGTTGTTGTTGTTGCTGCTATGTGCCGTCGAGTCGGACCCAACTCATAGCAACCCCTCTTTGGTTTTCCGAGGCAGTATCACTACAGAAGTAGATTGCCAGTGATACTGCCTTGGAAACCTAAGGAGGGCCTGCTATGAGTCGGGTCCGACTCAAGGGCTAATAACAACAACAACAACAAGGCTATGATGAAAATTAAGACAAACTTATGGGAGAACCTTGAATTCTAGGCTGGAGATTCAAAATGTCAATCCACAGCCCAGTGGGATCACTGAAAGTTCTTAAGCAGGAGAGTGATAGGTTAAAAGCAATGTTTTAGAAAGATTAATCTCACAAAAATATATGAGATAAACAGGAGAATGACAGCAAAAATATCGACTGATTGCCTTCTGAAGCACTGCAGGGATAAGGCTGGAGAGGAGGACACTAGGGTTCTGCACCTGATAAAGAACCCGGTAAGAGCAAATAAGACTACATGCTGAGTAATTAAATATGATGGGGAAGGGAGAAGGAGACAATGAATTCCCAGATCTAAAATAAAGAACCTGAGAGACCTGAAGGATTATGGGAGGAAGCTCAGATTGCTTGTTGGGTTTGGCTGGAGAGAGACAGGGAGGGCAAGAAGATGCTTTCAGTTCCAGACATTCACTGTAATGTAAAACAACAGATACTCAAGATAGGAGGAATTACAGAGATTAGAACACAAGAAGGAAGTCAACACAGAATTATAGACTTTTCAAGATGTAATAATTAAAAATCTTAAAAAGGAACAGAAAGGAAGATGAAAGAGAAGAAGCTAAAATTGTACTATTCAATATTCTATAAATATACCCATGGAAATTAGCAAAAATAATAATAATAAATGACTGGTTTTCAAATATAGTTACAGTCTAGAAGATACCCAAAAAGAACAGCCCTGAAAACCTTATCCACTGTTGTTAAACAAGCAGGGTCTTAATAGTGTAAGGAGCATAATTGAACAATATTGCTCTCTGACAGAGACAGACAGACAGACAGAACCGTATTAGTATATACACAAGAGAGGAAAAATAAGTATTTGAGAAAGCTCTAAAAGTTTTAAACACATACCTTCCTACTGTTTTGTTCCACTATTAGAAAAAGCTGGAATGTTTTTCAATTAAAATGTCCTGACTCTGTAATGCATGCAAAGTAACTGCCCATAAAAAAATTAAAGAAAAACATATTCATCCTTCTTTATGCTTTATATCAATTCTACTCATTACTTATTTTTTTCATATATATATATATATATATATATATATATTATCTTTTACTACCTATTCCTTATGTTTAGATCAGTATATTTTGACAATATATTTTGATGTTCCTTAATTTTAATAAAACATTCTAATGAGGAACAAAATCTAAGAAGTATTATTAAAAAAGAAAATCTTACTTGAGATAACTCTTCAAGATAGACAGAAAAATAGAGTCATCTACAGAAGAACACTGAGTTTATAGGAAAAATGGGAATTAAGAAAAGCCCACACCCCAGCTCTATCATGGGTCTCAAACAGAGAATAACAGCACAATTTCCAGGAGAAAAAGACAGACTCAGAGCACCAAACATAAATGTAAATGTGTAATAAGGCTTTTCTCTTCTTTTTTTTTTTTAAATTGTTTTTCAGAGTGCACTTTATCTGAAGAATCCTGGGTATAATTTAATTGTGTCAAGATTTAGGGATTCCAATGCAAACGGAAAAGCTTTATAAGGTTTGATCTTCACCATGATACATAAAGAGGAGATGTGCTCATTCATCAGCACAAGAAGCACTTGTTCTGATAAGTAAGTGAATGTATGCACTCTACATGGGTGCCTCACTCCACTAAAAGATATTTAAGCTAATCAATAAGTCAGATATGTTCTTAAAAATGCTAAGTGGTTGTTTATGTGTGTTAGATTTTCTGTATGGCATATTAATGTACTTTTCCTGTATGATATAGTGAACTCAGTGATGATAAATATGTGGTGTGTCTGCCGCCTACATTTTCACTGACAGCAAATGGAGTGTAAAACTGGCATTGTAAACTAAAGAAAAAGAAATTAACTTTAAAGGTATGTAGCATTGGTTTTAACATACATTGCTTATTAAATCTAAACTCTGATGGATTCACTATTAAATTAAGGGCATGAGTACATATAAATTAGCAAGTAGCAAATATCTACTTAGTTTATTAAAATAAGATATAAGATTAAAAATAATAAATTGGTTCTTTTTTTTAAGACTGTCCAAGGAGCAAGTTCACCCATTTGAATACAAATTATATTTTGTGCTTTGGGAAAAATTCCAGACTACAAATGTAGGTTGAAGAGTAGACATAAATGACAGTTTAGTCTTTAGATATATAAAAGTATGTTATTGTGTTTCTTCAATTACTAATGTAGCTTAATCTAAGAAATTAAAAAAAAAAAAATCCTAAAATGTAAAACAGAAACATTCCAGTACTTATTTCAGTAAATTGTTGTGCTAGTAAAATTATATACTTGTTCCTATAACAATCTTCCTCTTCTCCCACCTCTGCAAAAAAAAAAAAAAAAAAAAAAAGTCAGTCTTTTAAATAAACCTAGTGCCCAGCTAACACTTTAGTAGAAAATAAAATCTAAAGGAGGTAGAGGGAAGGAAAAGCCAGGTGTTTTGTTTTGTTTTGTTTTTCTTTTTTTTTTAAGCAGAGCCCATTAAAAAAAAAATGGTGGGGGAAGAGAGGGTAGAAAGGAATAGTTCCACAGGGCCAGAGTCAAAAGGCTCAGAAATTCAGACAGTGAAATCTCTCTTCTCCTCACCACAGCCTGCTCTGCTCTTGGCTGGGAAAGTTAACAATGATGGGCTCTATCTCAAGGCTCAACCACTCACAGGGCTGCTCCTACATGCTATGGATGTATATATATTCAGGGTGCAATAATTTTATTTTTATGAGGCTGATTCCAGAACCAATGCAAGAAAACTCCAAGATGAGCCTGGGACACTGGCAGAAAGTATTTAAAAAAAAAAAAAAAGTTATTACAGGAAACTACTTAAGGCAGCATCTAATAATCAAATCTTTACAGTGGAAAAGATTGGCAAAAAACACCTCACAGATGTTTTCTGGTTGTTATCCTGATCTTCAATGTCATGCAGTTCATAGATTTCTCCTCCCTCGGAGGACCAGGTATTATTTTCCTTCACTAAATCATACTGCTCTATTTTCAGATTTTCAGGGGACAGTTTTTCTCCATCATTAAGGTTTTGAGAAACTAATGAGACCAGGTTTCCATCATGACACCTCTGTAGAGTTTCCTCTGAGAAAGATCCAGCAATGCTCTCTCTTTGAGGGTAAAGTCCATAACCACATCCTCAAAAGCCACTGGGTTCCTATTTAATAATTTTCCTTCTACTGGTATTTTCTTCTCTTCAATTAGAAATAAAGACTGAGGCAGACTCCCGATAAGATGGAGGAATAGGCAGACAAGTGACACAGACCCTCTTCAACAAAGAAAAGAAATACCAATTGACAGAGATACAGAAGATAATCCTGGAACCCTGAGCTTTGAAAGGAACTATACAGAAGTGGATTAGACACCAACTAGTGGAAACACCTGAACGAAAACAGTGTGTACAGAGATGGTCAGATCTGCGGACTGTCAGCTACTCTGATGAGACTAGCAGCCTGAATATTTCCAAGTGATGTTGAGACCTGAGACTGACCTAAAGATCAGTCTGGGTCACCAAGGGCTGCAGGAACAACTACTCTGGTGGCCTATGACTAGGACATGAAACAGCAAGGAGGGAGACAACCTGAGCTATGGACTTTCTGCTGTCTGGAGAGTGCGGCCATTTTGATTGTTTACAAGTGGCAGCCA
Source organism: Orycteropus afer afer (assembly GCF_000298275.1). Lineage (NCBI taxonomy): Eukaryota > Metazoa > Chordata > Mammalia > Tubulidentata > Orycteropodidae > Orycteropus > Orycteropus afer. The sequence continues at coordinate 20,592,601 of NW_006921590.1, read as the reverse complement.
TTTGGATATGTTTTTGAGTGATTGAGGGTGCAGACATTTTGAATGTTTACAAGTGGCGGCCATTTTGGATACTGAAAGTGACCGAGGGTGCAGCCATTTTGAATGTTTATAAGTGGCAACCATTTTGGATTTTAAAGTGATAGCATTCTCATTCAGATTCCAGGGACCTAAAAACAGGCTCTGTTCGGCAAGGACATACAAGAGGCTGACAAAGGAAAGGAGACAGGTGGTGAGTGTATAAGTGCTGTCAACTGGTGAATAGAGAAGGATAGCACAGTACCCTGCCTGTATAGATAACATACAAAGAAAACGAAAATTGTGGGCAAGTCACTCCAACATATAATCACCAATTAAATATAAACACAAAAATGTCACAATGCCTTGGAGACAACAGAGCATCACAGTCCACACAAAGAAGCAAGATAAACCAGGAGAAACAAGGGACCAGGGTTCAGACTCAAAACACATCCCTGAGGAAGACACAACATTGGAATTCCCTGATAAGGAATTCAAAGGAATTATATTTAGGTATTTTCAAGGGATTGAGAGACAGACCAAGAAAAAGACAGACGAAACCCTAGAAGAATTATGGAAGAAAATACAAGAACAAAATGACAAAATAAATGAAAAATTAGAAATGATTCTAAATCTAAAGATAGAAATCCGGAAGATTAATACTAAATTGTCAGAAATAGATAACACATTGAAAGGGCAAAGGAGTAGAATTGATGAAATGGAAGAGAGAATTAATGAGATTGAAGACAAATACCTGAATACTTCTTAGGAAAGGAATCAATCAGAAAAAAGATCAAAACAAAATGAAAAAAGCCTAAGGATCATGTGAGATACCATCAAAAGGAATAACCTACGTGTCATTGGAATTCCAGAACAGGAAGAGAAAAATGAAACCACTGAGAAAATTGTCCAAGATTTGTTGGAGGAGAACATCCCTGATATGATAAAAGATGAGAATATATCCATTCAGGAAGTCTAAAAAACTCCAAACAGGATAGACCCCAAAAGAAAATCACTAAGACGTATCATCATCAAATTCACCAAAACCAAAGACAAAGAAAGAATCATAAGAGCAGCACGGGAAAAATGAAAAGTTACCTACAAGGGGCAACCAATAAGACTAAGCTTGGATATCTCAACAGAAACCATGCAGGCAATAAGACAGTAGGATGGTATATATAAAACATTGAAAGAGAAAATTTTCCAACCAAGAATCATGTACCCAGCAAAATTGTCCCTCAAATATGATGGTGAAATTAGGACATTTCCAGATAAGCAGAAATTAAGGGAGTTTGTTAAAACCAGACCAACCTTACAAGAGATGCTAAAGGGAATCCTTTAGACAGAGAACCAACAACAGCCAACAACAACTGACCATTAACACACAGGATGATATAACCCAGAAACCAACCCAGCTATGGAAGTATCCAAACTAAATAAGCTTACATGATTGTAAACAGGGAACCACAGATACCAACCGACAAATGAGGACAACTACAAACCAAAAAGAGGAAAAAAAAAACCTGTGTCGTTACAGAACTTGTAGATGGTAGGGAAGTCAAGATAACTACAAGATAGAACGGACTGTTCTACACTTAGGAAGAAAACTATAAATCACAGCGTAACCTCAAA
>NW_006921590.1:20588457-20590679 GCF_000298275.1 Orycteropus afer afer | reverse complement strand
AAAACTCCAACATTTCAACACCAAAGGATTAACAACAATCCAATTAAAAAATGGGCAGAAGATATGAATAGACATTTCATCAAGGAAGAGTGGATGACCAAACTATGGTACATACACATACTGGAATGCTATGCAGCCCTAAAGAATAATGTAGAGTCTGCAAAACACCGCATAATGTGGATGAACTTGTAGGACATTATGCTGAGTGAAATAAGTCAATCACAGAAGGACAAATATAGTATTAGTTCATTGTTGTGGAGGGTCAACGAAAGGTATTTATATGGAGGGAAACTTTCTTTGTTGGTTGGTGGTGGTGGGAGGGGAGGGGTGGGAACACTGAAAAAAAAAATGCATTGACCCATGTCACTTTAGTTTTGTGTATTTCATTGTAAATAAATTTTATTTCAATAAAATGCATTAAAAAAAGAAAGAAAGATCGATATTCCTTAGGGGGATGCAATTCTCACTGGTGTAAAGAAAACTGTTGCCCTACAGTCACTGCTGATGATTTGAGAGATACACCTCTCCACCTGGGGAGGCTGGAGAACACTTTCTTGATGTCGAATGCATCCCTGCGCACTTGTTACCACCACGCTGGCCAAGAGCCCTGAGCTGCACTGCAACTCAGACTCGTCAAGCCCAGGCCACAGGAGGGCCAAAAGGGGTGTCAAGTGTACTGACCTGGCTGGGGGCCAAAGAGCCTGTTTTGATTCCTCTTCTCTCTATTTATAAGCATAAGCAACAGAATGAATTTACATAGATACTACAACCTCAGGATTCACCTGATACTTTGTCACTAAACAGTGAGGAACATCAAAATTGCAGATTTTAACTGCAAAAAAGTAAAAGAATTATGTAAGCAGTCATTCTATAAAACTAAACAAAAATAGGAACATTTCATAATAATAAAATGATCAAAATATAAAGAAGATACAAAAATTCTAAACCATTATATTAAATAATAATGTAGACTCAAAATACATAAAGCAAATACTGATGAAATAAAAAAGAAAAATCCACAATAGTGAGAAATTTTGAGCACACTGTGCTCAGTAGCTAATCCATAGAGCAGATAAAAAGCAGTAAGAGCATAAAAGATTTGAACATTATTGACAAATTTTACCTAATTTACATATATAAAACTCTGTACCCAACATCAGAATACATTCTTTTCAAGTGCATGTGAAACATTTACCAAAACTGACTATATGCTTGGTCGTAAAGTCTCAAGATATTTCAAAGGACTGAAATTGTACAGCCTATGTTCTCTGACAATGGAAAAATTAAACTAGAATGAAATCAGTAAGGAAACAAAACAGTACACTTTGAAATAATCCAAGTCAAGGAAGAAATGACAATAGAAATCATAAGACAGCTTTAAATAAATGATACTGAAAACGACATATCAAAACTTGGGGGAAATGCAACTAAAACTGTATTTAAAGGAAAGCTGCAAGTGGGGATATAAATTAAAAGTAAAACCACTCTGAAAAACAATTTGACATTATCTTTAAAGTTTAAGATTTTCATTCTCTACAGCCTAGCAATTCTATTACTTGGTATAAATCATAGACCTAGAGAAATTCTTGCACATGTGTAATGTGAATACAGAACAGTGAACATTCTTGTATGTAAGAAAAAAATTGAAAACAACCAAAATATCCATCAACAGAAGACTGTGTAAGTAAATTGTTGTATACTCACAAATAATTACATAGCACCTAATACAGTAACGTGGATGATTGTCAAAAACATAGTATTAAGTGAAAAGCAAGTCTCAGTAACCCACATACCAATATACTATTTAATAATAACCTACAATATGCAATAATATACAATAAAAAACATTTGTCAGTTTAGACACATGATAAAACTATAAACCAAAAAAATGCAAATGATAAACACAATACAGGAAAATGGTCTCTGGTGGATAAACATAGGAATGGAATGGGGAGTAACTTAAAGGGAGATACATTTATTGATAATTTTCTAGCTTTTAAGTTGGGGATAGGTTCACAGATATATATTATACTGCATTATAATGCTTTATATTTCATGAATGTTACATATATTTCAGCTTATGTTTAATAAGAAAACATTTTAATTCCTTAAAAATTGTAAGAAAAATTTTCAGAAAAACGAAACAAGATCTGTACCTCACACCACACACAAAAACAAACTCCAGATGGATCAAAGACTTAAATGTGAAACCTAGAACTATA
>NW_006921590.1:20576387-20586466 GCF_000298275.1 Orycteropus afer afer | reverse complement strand
AGGGATGGACACTGGGAGGAGGTAACTATGAGGAGGAAGTGGGAGGGGAGCTGCTGCATTGTAAATTTTGGTCAATGACATGAGACAATGTATATGTGAACTGCTGTATGAAAAGTGAATTTACTCTGTAAATCTTCACCCAAATCCTAAAAAAAAAAAATTGTAAGAAAAGGTAACCCATAACAAAATAGCAACCAAAAATGTAAAATATCTATAAATAAACACATATATTTAAAAATTATTAAGAAAATTATATAACTCAAATGAGGGACATAAAAGAAGAACGGAAAGTAGAGACTTCATCTCATGCTTTGGTTCAATATTACAAAGATATCCCCTTAACAAATAATTAATCAAATGTAAGCCAAATAAAAACTTTACTGGCATTTTTTAATCTTCATTAAATGTGGTCCATGTGCATGTAGAAAAGTAAATTTAGAAAAAAATAGCCAGAGGAGTAATAATTTGAAGAAAAGTAGTAATAAAGTAATAGTGATTATCATTTATCAAACAGTAATATACCAGTTCTGGTACCAAGGTCTTCCTTCATGTTCATTCAATGCAGATTTACTGCCAGACACTGTTATAGATTCTCAATACGTGTCAATGAACAAAACAAACCATTATCAGCAATAGCAAGCATATCCTGCCCTCAGGGAGCTTATATACTAGGAAAGGAAAGCAAATTATAAACAGAATTAAAAAGTAACTTACTTAGAACATGAGAAAGCAGTAAGTTCTATAAAAATAACAGAATATTATAATGAGAATCAGAGGTTGGGGAGGAGGGTGAGGAGGAGAGTCAATTACATTTTTTAAAAAATTGTGATTTGAGTAAAAGTTTACAGAGCAAATTGGTTTTCCCTTCAGTTGTTCATAAATGTTTTGTTTCATGACACTGAATGTAGTGCTCACAATATAACAACACTCTCTCCATTCCTCCCTGTGGTTACCGTTTCCATTTGTCCTTCTTTCCTAACCATACATGAATTTTGAGCTCTGATGGCATAGTGCCTAAGGCATTTGACTGCTAAACAGAAGGGTGGCAGTTCAAACCCACCAGCGAGTCACTCCTTGGAAGGAAGACTGGGCAATCTACTTCCGTAGTACCACCTTGGAAATCCAAGGAGGGGTCACTATGAGTTGGAATTGACTCAATGGCAGCGAGTTTTTTTTTTTATTAATCCCCAGGCAAAAGCTGCCCTTTTGATCTTGTATGGTTGATTATCCTAAGGAATGGGCACTCCCTGGTGGTACTATTCACCCCATAGGCCTGTCTATTGTTTCGTTGAAAGTTGAGGGGTGAGGTGTTAATTCTAGGCATAGTCTCGGGGATTCCATCATTCTCCATGAGACCAGTAAGCCTGGACTTTCTGTTTTTTTATGATTTTGAGTTTTGTTCTACATTTTTCTCCCACTCTGTCCAGGACCTCCTTTCAGAGTTATCAGCAGTGGTAGCCAACCACCATCTAGTTCTTAAGGTCTCAGGGTCATGGAGGCTGAGGTTCATATGGTCCATTCATAACATGAACCAATTGTTTCCATGAACCTTTTATTTTCTTCACTTTTCTTTGCTCTCAAGAGGAAAGACCAATAGATGCACCTTAGATGGTCACTTCCGAGCTTTTAAGACCCTGGTTCCATTTTTTAATAGGGTTATCATTGAGACAAGGTGAAGAGTCATGTGAACATATGAGAGAAAGCATTCAGCTGGAGTTAACAGCCAGAGCAAAGACCTCAAGCTAGGAGGATCACTGGAATGTTTGAGGAAGGGTAAAGAGGCCAGTGGGAGTAAGGGGAGAAGGAAAATGAGATCAGAGCACAATAAAGACCTCAATATGTATTGAGTCTCTTGCTTCTACAGAGTAAAATGATGCATCATTACCGGGCTTGAGAGCAGAGTAGTAATATTATCTCAATTACATTTAAAAGGATCGCTGTTGTGTTGCAAATAAATTATACGATTCAAAAATGGAAAGGGAAAAAGCCAATGAGGAGGCAACTTAATCCAGGTAAGATATGACTGTGACTACTAGGATGGCAGTGTAGATGATGAGAGGTGATCAAATATTATATACATGAACTTTTTGATAGATGGGGAGAAGAAAACAAAAAATGAGAGAAAGAGAGAGAGCTCAAGAATGAATTCACTGTTACTGACTGAGCTGCCAGAAAGACAGATCAGCCATCAACAAAGATGGGAAAGACTACAGGTAAAAACAGTGCACAAGAGAAAGAAAGGAGGTTAGTTTTGGACATGGAGAGTTTGAGATGACTACCACACATCTCACTGGTGATGCCAAACACATGAACCGGATAAATAAACTTAATGGCATCAGATAACAGGGCTAGACTGATCTCTTTGGTATTAAAAGTCTTAACATTGGATGGCATCACCAACAAATCAGATAACCTAAATGAAATGCAGAAATCCCTAGAAACACATAAACTACCAAAACTGACTAAAGAAGAAATAAAAAAATCTCAACTGAATCCTAACAAGCAAAGAGAGTGAAGCAGTAGTTAAAAAACCTTTCAACAAAGAAAAGTCCCGGAACAGATGGCTTCCCTAGGGAAGTCAACCAAACATTTAAAGAATTGACATCAATTCTTCTCAAACGCTTCCAAAAACAAAAGGGGAAGGAACACTTTCTAACTTATTCTAGAAAGACAGCATTACACTGATACCAAAGTACCACAAACTGGAAAATATTTTCATTCTATATAACCAACAGGGAGCTCTGGTGGCATAGTGCCTAAGGCATTTGACTGCTAACCAGTCACTCCTCAGAAGAAAGATTGGGCAATCCACTTCTGTAGAGACACTGCCTCAGAAATCCAAGGAGGGGTCACTATGAGTTGGATTCAACACAACGGCAGTTGAGTTTGGTTTTTTTTATATATAGCAAACATGCCTAGTAAATACTGTTAATACACAAACAAAAAATTCCTCTCTTTGATGGGATTGTAAAATGGTACAACCATTGTCGCAAACGGTATGGCATTTCCTTAAAAAACTGAAAATAGAAATACCATTTGACCCAGCAATTTCATTACTAGGAATATACCCTAAAGAGGTGAAAGGCAGGACATGAACAGACATATGCACACCTACGTTCATCGCAGCACAACTCACTATAGCAAAGAGATGGAAACAACCTAAATGCCCATAATGGATGAATGGATAACCAAATTATGGTATGTTCACACAATGGAATACTGTGCTACATTAAAGAACAATGAAGGATATGCAAATCATCTCACAACATGGTTGAGTCTGGCGGACATTATGCTGAGTGAAGTAAGTCAATCGCAGAAGGCCAAATATTGTATGAGCCCATTACTGTAAAAAGACAAAGAAGGGTTTGCTTAAGGAAGGGAACTCACTTTGTAGGTTACCAGGGTGGGGAGGGAAGGAGAGGGAATAATCTCAGGCTAGTTGGGGGTGACATGCTGTGTTGGGTAAGGGGAGGGATGGTCTGGAAAGAGTCTGTGACCACCATGATAACATTATGGATAGGGAGGACACTGAATTGTGCACATAAGATATAGACGACAGAGGCTAATACCAGTATATCCACAATATTGCGTTACTATTAACACCAAACACCAGACGACAGATAAACACATCAACATCTGAGAAGATCAGATGGGGGTCAGTGAACAGGATCATACTAGACTAAAGGATAGATTCAGCTGAAGCTAATATTGCACAGATACCAGTGATACAAAATAACTGCAATTCTTGCAGAAACAATAGAAGACAGACAGAGAGCAAGATGTCACAGACAGCCAAACACTGTGGAAGAGAGATCCAACAGATCTACTGACTCAGGACAATAGTACTGGGGACATCAGATTCAACTGGCACAAAAGAATACACAAAATACTGTGGTTCTCCACCTTGGTGATACCTCAGAATCACCTGGAGCTCATTTAAGAAATACTAAGGCCCAGGCCTCACCCCTCAGAGATCTTCATTTACTCAATCTGGAGTGGGACCCAGCCATCAATATGTTTAAAATAAGAATTGGATAAAGGATCAATGTTGCAGTCCAAAATTCTCATTCTGATTCCAAGGTACTGACTGAATGGATGCTGAATAATCACCTCTACTTAGTATCCACAGGCTATAAGCATAACTGAACTGTATTTCTAAAATTAGTTAACAGGAAAAAAATAAATAGGCGGCCTGCTGGCAGAGTGATTAAGTGCTCCGCTGCTAACCAAAAGGTTGGTGGTTTGAACCCACCAGCCGCTGATGGGAGAAAGCTCTGGCAGTATGCTTCTATAACGATTTATAGTCTCGGAAACCCCAAAGGCAGTAATAGTGTCTTACACGGTCACTATTCATAAGGTTTTCCCTGGCCAATTCTTTGAGACCATTGTCCAGTATGGACAATGAATAAGGAAGACCGAAGAAGAGTTGATGCTTTTGAGTTGTGGTGCTGGCGAAGAATGCTGAAAGTACCATGGACTGCTAAAGGAACTAACAGATCCGTCCTGGAGGAAGTGCAGCCAGAATGCTCCTTGGAAGCAAGAATGGCCAGACTTTGTCTCACCTATTTTGGTCATGTTATAAGAAGGGACCATTCCCTGGAGAAGGATGTCATGCTTGGTAGGGTGGAGTGTCAATGAAAGAGGGGGAGGCCTTCAACGAGATGGATTGACATGGTGGCTGCAATGATAGGATCAAGTATAGCAGGGATTGTGGGGCTGGCATGGGATCGGGCAGTGTTTCGTTCTGCTGTGCATGGGGTCGCTGTGAGTCGGAAATGACTCGACGGCACTTATCAACAACAACAACACGGTCACTATGAGTCAGAATTTGACTCAATGGAAATGGATTTGGTTTTGGAGAGACTTTTTTCTCTTTTTGAATCTGCTAAGCTCCTCCAGTATCTAGTATACTACCTGATTCATAAGAAGTACTTTTGATTACTGAATGATTCAGTCCTTCTTAACTTTCTCAATGAACTAGAGTCAGATATCAAGATAAATCCACTTTGCCAACCCTGACCAAGAACAACTTTTTGAGTGTAAATTTATAAAAGGATAGTTGTACAAAAGAGAACTATGGTGGTGTCTAATGAAAGCTTCCTAGTAGAATACTAAAAAAAAAGGGAGGGGAGTTGGTAGATCAGTTTTGTTGCTATAAATTCAAGTGTTTGAGTTACTAAACTGCTAGCACACACGTCAACATAAGATAGCAGTATCTCTTAATCTTGCACTGCCTCATATGCTAGCTATAAAGGAAAAGATGCAAAATTTATGGTAATCATCTCAAACTCTCTATTTCAGCAGTAACAAATAATTTTTACTCACATGGAAGCTGGATGACCAGTAATGGCTCCCTGAAGTTGAAAAGATTATTAAATTGCCTTCTGTTAAGCAAAGCAAGAAATAATGTCATAACATCATGCCCACAATAAGGAAAGTGTGTGCGAGGTACATATTTGCCATCCTGCTCTATCTAGCCCATTCTACACTCTCTTGACCCTTTTGGATTTTACACAATTATTATTGTTACTTGCTCTGTAGTCAATTTCAACAATTAGCACTGTTATTAAGTGTCATTTGCTGAAACAGAACCAGAAAGTTGTCCCTGGTGTAGTGGTTAAACTGCTTGGCTGCCAATCAGAAAGTCAGTGGCTGTAATTCACCAGACACTCCATGGAAGAAAGATGTGGCAGTCTGCTTCTGTAAAGATTTACAGCCTTGGAAACTCTACAGGACAGTTCAACTCTGACTAAAGGGTTGTTATGAGTTAGAACTGACTTGACAGCAGTTTGGTTTGAGGTTTTTGTCACTCTATTACAATCTAGAGAACCAATATTGTTGTTGTTGTTGTTGTTGAGTCAGCTCTGACTGATAGCAACCCTATGTACGAAAGAACGAAACACTGCCCGGACAAGCACCACCCTCATAATCCTTGCTATGCTTCACTGCAGCCACTGTGTCAATCCATCTCCTTGAGAGTTTTCCCCTTTTTTGCTGACCCTCTGCTTTATCAAGCATGATATTTTTTTCCTAAGGAATGCTTCCTTGTGACAGTAACATCAAAATAGGTGAAACAAAGGCTAGCCATTGTCACTTCTAAGGAGCATTCTGGCTGCAATTTTCCAGACAGATTTGTTCACTCTCCAGCAGTCCAAAGCATTTTCAGTATTCTTCAACAATGCCACAATTTGGTCTCCCTTGTTTATTGTCTAGTTTTCATATGAATATGTGGCTATTGAAAATACCATGCCTTGGGTTAGGTGCAGCTTAGTCTTCAAAGTAATACCTTTGCTCTTTAACACTTTAAAGAGGTCTTTTGCAGCACATTTGCCAAGTGCAATACAACATCTGATTTCCTGACTTCTTCTTCAATAGGCGTTGATTGTGGAACCATATAAAATGAAAACTTTGACAACTCCAGTATTTCTCTGTTATGTTGGTCAATAGATCCAGTTGTGAGGATTTTTGTTCTCTATTTTGAGGTGTAATCCCCACTGAAGACTATAATCTTTACTCATCAGTAAGTGCTTCAAGTCATCTTCACCTTCTGCAAGAAAGGTCTGTCATCTGCATATCCTAAGTTCTTAATGAATCTTCCTCCAATCCTGATACCACGTTCTTCTTCATATAGTGCAGTTTCTCAGACTATTTGCTTACCATATAGATTGACTAATTATGGTGAAAGGAAACTACCCTGACACACACCCTTCCTGATTTTAAACCACACAATGTCCCCTTGTTATGTTCGAACAGCAGCCTCTTGGTCTATGCAAAGGTTCCTCATGAGCACAATTAAGTGTTCTAGAATTCCCATTCTCTACAATGTTATCCATAATGTTTTATGACATACTCCATCAAATGCATTTCCATTGTCAATAAAACACAGGTAAACATCCTTCTGGTATTCTTTGCTTTCAGCCAAAATCCATTTGATATCAGCAATAATATCCCTCGTTCCAGGTCCTCTTCTGAATCCAGCTTGTATGTCTGGCAGTTTTCTGTCAGTATACTGCTGCAACCATTTTTGAATTCTCTTCAGCAAAATTTTACTTGCCTGTTACATTAATGATACTGTTGATAATTTGCACATTCTGTTGGATCGTCTTTCTTTAGAATAGGCACAAATATCAATCTCTTCCAATCAGCTGTCCAGGTAGCTGTTTTTCAGTTTTCTTGGTATAAACAGGTAAATGCTTCCAGTGCTGCATCCATTTGCTGAAACATCTGAAGGGGTAGTCCATCAATTCCTGCAACGCTGTTTTCCACCAATTCCTTCAGTGCAGTTTGGACATCTTCCTTAATCATCATTGATTCTTGATCATATATTACATCCTGAAATGGCTGAATTGCAACCATTCTTTTTAGTACAGTGACTGTGTATTGCTTCCATTTTCTTTTGATGCTTCCAGCATCATTCAATATTTTGCCTTTAGAATCCTTCAATACTGCAACTCAAGGCTTGAATTTTTTATCAGTTCTTTCAGCTTGAGAAATGCTGAGTGTGTTCTTCCTTTTTGGTTGTCCAACTCCAGGTCTTTCCACATTTCATTATAATACTTTACTCTGTCTTCTCAAATCTGCCCTTTCAGTTCTGTTCATTGCCTGTATTTCATAATTTCTTCCATTTGCTTTAGCAACTCTGCATTCAAGAGATAGTTCCAGAGTCTCTTCTGACATCCGTTTTGGTCTTCATTTCCTTTCTGTCCTTTCAATGATGTTTTGCTTTCTTTGTATATGATGTTCTTGATGTCACCCCCCAACTTGTCTGGTCTCCAGTCATTCTATGTGTCAAATCTATTCTTAAGATGGTCTCTATATTCAGATGGGGTATACTAAAGGTCATATTTTGGCTCTCATGGACCTGTTTTAATTTTCTTCAGCTTCAACTTAAGCTTGCATAGGAGCTCTGGTAGCGTAGTGCCTAAGGCATATGACTGCTAACCAGAAGACTGGCTGTTCAAACCCACCAGCCACTCCTCAGAAGTAAGGTTGGGCAATCTACTTCTGTAGTGATACTGCCTCGGAAACCCAACGAGGTTGCTATGAGTCAAGTCGCGTCCGACATGATGGCACATAACAACAACAACATGAGCAACTGATGGTCTGTTACACAGCTTCCAGCCTTATTTTGGCAGATGATATTGAACTTTTCCATTGCTTCTTTCCACAGATGTATCTGATTTGATTCCTGTGTATTCCATCTGGTGCAGTCCACGTGTATAGTTGTCATTTATGTTTGGTCTTGCTAAACTCTGTCATGATCTACTGCATCATTTCTATCACCAAGGCCATATTTTCCAACTACCAATGTTTCTTCACTGTTTCTACTTTTCACATTCCAATCACTGGTAATTATGAACACACCTTGATTGTAGGTTTGGTCACTTTCAGACTGCAAATGCTGATAAAAATCTTCAGATTCTTCATCTTTGGCTTTAGTGGCTGGTGAACAAATTTGAATGAGTCATATTAACTGGTCTTCTTTATAGGAGTATAGATGTTATCCTATCATTGACAGCATTGTACTTCAGGACAAATCTTGAAATGTTCTTTTTGATGATGGATGCAGTATTATTCCCCTTCAATTTGTCATTTTCACATAGTAGACCATATGATTGATTCAAAATGGCCAATACCACTCCATTTCAGCTCACTAATACCTAGGATATCAATCTTTGTGTGTTCCATTTTTGACAACTTCTAATTTTCCTAGATTCATACTTTGTACATTCTACCTTCTGATAATTAATGAATATTTACAGCTGTTTCTTCCTATTTGGGTTCATGCCCCATCAACAAATGAAGGCCACAAAAGCTTTACTCTATCCGAGTCATTAAGGTCAACTCTACTTTTTGAGGCAGCAGCTCTTCCCCTAGTTGCATTTTGAATGCCTTCCAACCTGAAGGGCTTACTTCCAGCGTTCTATCAGACCATGTTTCAGGGCTATTATGAAGACAGTTAAGACACTGTTTCACTGCTATTCATAAGGTTTTCATGGTCAATTTTTTCAGTGGATAGCCCTGTCCTTCTTTCTAGTCTGTCTTAGTCAGGAAGCTCCACTGACACCTGTCCACCACTGGTAAGCTTATTGGTATTTGAAATAAAAGTGGCACAGACTGCAGCCTCATGGCCACATGCAAGTCACCACAGTACAACAAACTGACAGACGAGTAGTAACATATGAGTGTGTGTGCGCACATATATAAAAAAGTAATATTAGTATTAAAATAAACATTTTAACTTAAAATTGCAAATTCTATAGTACAAACAAACAAAACAAAACTCATTGACATGGAGTCAATTCTAGCTCATGAAAAAACACACAAAAAAACTATTATCATACATAAGGGGTAAAAGTAACACTGTAATCCCAAAGAATTATAGATTATGAATTGAATGTCACACCCAGGTAAAACTTTCCACCATAAAATATTATCTTCCTCTTAAAACTGGACCTGTCTTAAAATTTGGCTACTGTATAAATTAGGTCTTAATGCTGGAAAGGAGAGAAATATAGAAAAAAATCACTGTAAGACAGTTGGTTACCAGGGGTGGGAGGGGAGGGAAGTGAACACTGTTAGAGAGATAGAGGTAACTACTGATTTGGGTGGACAGACAAGTGGACAGGCTGAACTACTAAGTATGTCTATGTAGCAGGGAGTGTACCCAAGACCATGTAGAGGGCTGGCAGACAATGGTCCTATAAGTGTATTTGTATGATCTGTAAGGATTCCCGGGTGTATAGTAGAGCTGACAAGGCACAAGGTTATAGTCACTTCTTGGTCATAGCCAGCTACCCAGAGGGACTGAGTAATTGAACCAGTGGGCTCAGGACCATGGTTGCAGGGGACATCAAGCTCAATTGGTATAACATACCACATAAAACATTGTTCCACCTCGTACTTTGGCGAGTAGTGACTGGGATCTTAAAAGCTTGCAAGCAGCCATCTAGATGCAACGACAGGTCTCTCCTATTCCAAAGCAAAGAATAATGAAGAAAACCAAAGATTCATGGAAACAATTAGTCCTAGCAACTGGTACACCATGCAATCTGCAGCCTATATGATTATGAGACCAG
>NW_006921590.1:20571115-20576152 GCF_000298275.1 Orycteropus afer afer | reverse complement strand
TCCTTGGAGAGAACAATCATGGGAGAAAGAAGGGCTGTTTATGCACAGGGAGACAGCTCAGGGGGCAGGAGTGCATGGAGGGATGGACACAGGAAAGTAACTATCAGGAGGAAGTGTGACGGAAGCTGTTGTATTGTGATAAATTATAGTCAATGTCATGAGACACAGTGTATGTGAATTGCTGTATGGAAAATAAATTTGCTCTGTACATTTTCACCCAAATCACAATTAAAAAAAAGAAAGAAAGAAAATCTGTCTAAAGTTCCGGTAAGATGTTAGAATAGGCAGAAGGACTGCATAGACCCTCTTCTACAAAGAAAAGGAGAACCAATTAACACAGATACAGAAGATAATCTTGGAGCCCTAAGCTTTGAAGGGAAAGATATAGACAAGGACTTAAGTTCAACTAGAAGAAACTGCACAAAAACACCAGAAAAGGAGACATATGGAGCTGTGGTCTGGCAGCAAACCTGATGGCACAGACAGCTTGTATATTGCCAAGTGGTGTTAGGGCCTAAGAATTAACCTAAAAATCAGCCCTGCTAGCCAGGGACTGCACGGAGGACTGCACTGGTGGCTGGTGAATAAAAGGGGCAGCTGTGAAGAGGAAGGAGGGCTGAGCTGTGGAGTTTTGCCTGTCCGGAGAGCATAGCCATTTTGAATGTTTACAAGCAGTTTGACCACTTTGGATATGCAAAGCAACAGCGTTCTCCCAGATTCCAGGGACTTAAGAATAGGCTCCACTTGTTGGGAACCAAAGGACATTCTGGACACCAATGACTGGAAAAGTGTGACATTCCCCTTCTTACTCATATACCCCACTTCTTCTTGGTGAGTGGAAGTGTGGCCATCACTCATTTCCACCCACTTTCCAGGCCGTAAGGAATTCCATCCCAATCTGTGCACTTGGACAGAACTTGGGTGTCCTGCCTCCACCCCACTCCCTGCCAGATTTTATTATTTCTTTCCTTTTTTTTAAGTTTGTTTGTTTTTATCTGTTTAATACTATTATTATTATTATTGTCCTTTTTATTATTATTCTTTAATCTTCCTTTCCCAGGTTCTAGTTTTCAGCTTCTTCACTCTTCTCTGTTTCTGGTTCTAATATTTTTCTTTCTTGTGGATAAATGATCCTTGTTTTTCTTTTTGTATTTTTCTCATTTTTTTCTTCATTATTCTCCAACTCTACCTATTTCTCTTATTGTTCTCTCCCCAAATATTGCAATTTTTTTTTCTTTTTTCTTTTTCCTTTTTTTTTTTTTCTGGTGATTGTTCCTGTATGCTTGTGCAGTGTGTTTGTTGTTCACTTCATTTTACTTTTCTGATGTTTTTTTGATTGTTGTTTTTGTCTGAGTGGGAGACAGCAACCGTTCCCATACGATGCAACCACAAGCACACCTCCTACAGCTCCACTTACTGAGTGACAGCCACCACTTCCTTCTCCACCAACAGGCCACCAAGAAGAACAACCACCAAGAAGAGCCCAATGCACCATTAGTGCTCTTCATGAACACTTAACAGAGATTTAAATACAACAATGTCACAATGTCTCGGAGACAACAGACCATCACAGTACACACAAAGAAGCAAGATAAAGTGGTAGAAAAAAGGGAGCAAGATACAGACCCAGAACACATCCCCCAGGAAGAAGCAGCATTTGAACTCCCTGTTAAGGAGCTGAAAAGAATTATATTTAGGTATCTTCAAAGGATTGAGAAACAGATCAAAGAAAACACTGACAAAAATATGGAAAACATAGACAAAACCCTAGAACAATTTCAGAAGAAAATACAAGAATAAAATGACAAAATAAATGAAAAATTACAAATTATTCAAAATCTACAGATAGAAATCCAGAAGACTAATACTAAATTTTCAGAAATAGATAACACATTGGAAGGGCAAAGGCGCAGAACTGAATCAATGGAAGACAGAATTAATGAGATTGAAGACAAATATCTGAATACATTTTTGGAAAGAGATGAATCAGAGAAAAGATTTTTTTTAAAAAATGAAGAAAGTCTAAGGCTCATGTGGGATACCATCAAAAGGAATAACCTACCCACATGTAATCGAGATTCCAGAACAAGAAGAAAAAAATAAAACCACTGAAAAAATTATCTGAGACTGGTTGGAAGAGAACTTCCCTGATATGATGAAAGAGGAGAATATATCCATTCAGGAAGTTCAACGAACCCCACACAGGATAGACCCCAAAAGAAAATCACCAAGAAACATCATCATCAAGCTCATCAAAACCAAAGACAAAGAAAGAATCCTGAAAGCAGCACAGGAAAAATGAAAAGTTACCTACAAGGGGCAACCAATAAGAATAAACTCTGATTTCTCAGCAGAAACCATGCAAGCGAGATAGCAATGGGATAGTATATATAAAACCCTCAAAGAGAAAAAATTTCTAACCGAGAACTGTATACCTCACAAAACTATCCCTCAAATATGATGGTGAAATTACGAGATTACCAAATAAGCAGAAATTAAGGGAATTCATTAAAACCAGACCAACTTTACAAGAGATGCTACAGGGAGTCCTTTGAACAGAGAAACAATAATAGCAAACAACGACCGACCATTAGTACACGAGATAACATAATCTGGAAACCAACACAGCTATCGACATATCCAAAGTAAAATAAGCTTACAAGATTGGAAACAGGCAACCAGAAATATCCATTGGCAAATAAGGACAACTATAAACCAAAAAGAGGGAAAACAGTGTAGTTACAGAACTTCTAAATGGTGAAGAAGTCAAGAGAGTTGCAAGATAGAATGGACTGTTCTAAACTTGGGGACAAAATTATAAATCACAGTTTAACCTCAAGGAAAAATTATAAACCTTCACATAACAATAAAAAAGAGGACCAGCACAAATATTTAGCAAATACTAAAACAACAGCAACAAAGGAAATTATATGGAACAAAGAAACCAGGAACAACATGAAAAAACACATAACAAAATGACAGCAAAAAATTCATTCTTGTCAATGATTACACTGAATGTTAATGGATTAAATGCACCACTCAAGAGACAGAGAGTTGCAGACTGGATAAGAAAACAATCCATCAAAAGCTATCTACAAGAGACACACCTTACAGGCAAAGACAAAAACAGACTAAAAATCAAAGGTTGAAAAAAGATACATCAAGAAAATGTTGTGTTGTTGTTATATGCCATCAAGTCAGACCCAACTTGTAGCAACTGCTCTTTGGGTTTCCAAGGCAGTATCACTATGGAAATAGACTGTCCAACCTTCCTTCCGAGGAGTGGCTGCTGGGTTTGAACCGCCAGCCTTCTGGTTAGCAGTCAAGTGCCTTAGGCACTACACTACCAGAACTCCCAAAAAAGAGCAGGAGTGGCAATATAAATTTCTGATCAAATTGACTTTAAGACAAAAACTACCATATGAGACAAGGAAGGACATTATATAATGATTAAAGGATCAATTGAACAACAAGATATAATCATAATAAATATCTATGGACTCCAAGGAAGAGCCCCAAAATACATAAATCAGACGTTGAAAGAGCCGAAAAGGCAAATAGATGACTCCACAGTCATAGTGGGAGACTTTAATACACCACTTTCTTTGAAAGATAGAACAACTGGAAAGGAACTCAGCAAAGACACAGAAGAGCTGCACAATACACTCCACCAACCTGACCTTATAGACATCTATAGAACACTTCACCAAGAACAGCACAATATACATTCTTTTGCAGTGCACATGAAATATTCTCCATGATAGACCATACATTAGCCTATAAAGCAAGGCTTAATAAATTTAAAAAACATAGAAATACTGCAAAGCATCTTCTCAGATCACAATGCTATCAAATTAAAAATCGACAATACAAAGATCAATGGAAAAAGAGCAAATGCATGGAAACTGAACAACACCCTCCTGAAGGAAGACTGGGTAAGAGAAGAAATTAAAAAATGAAATTCAAAACCTCCTTAAATCAAACAAGAATAAAAATACAACATACCAAAATCTTTGGGACACAGCAAAAGCAGGGATCAGAGGCCAATTTATAGCAATAAATGCACATATCAAAAAAAGAAGAGAGAACCAAAATCAACACTTTAAACCAACATCACCAACAATTAGAAAAAGAACATCAAGAAAAGCCTACAGTCACCAGAAGAAAGGAATAATCAAGATTCAAGCAAAAATCAATGAAACAGAAAACAGGCAACAGAAAAAAAATCAACAAGACTAGAAGTGGGTTTTTTGAAAAGATTAATAAAATTGACAAACCACAGGCAAATTTAACAAAGGAAAAGAGGGACAGAATACAAATAACATGAATAAGAAACAAAATGGGGGACATCACAACTGAAATAAAAAGGATAATATCAGGATACTGTAAAGAACTGTACTCCAACAAATTTGAAAATCTGAAAGAAATGGACAGATTTCTAGAAACATACCACTTAACTAAAGTAACACACTGATGTGGAAAAGTTGAACAGATCCATAACAAAAGAAGAAACTAAACAGGTCATCAAAAATTACCAACAATAAAAAGTCCTGGCCCAGACAGTTTCACCAGAGAATTCTACCAAACATTCAGAGAACTGACACCAATCCTACTCAAACTATTCCAAAACATACAAAAGGATAGAATGCTCAATAATTCATTTTATGAAGCAAGCAAACCTTGATACTGACACCAGGCAAAGACATCCCTCATGAATGTAGATGCAAAAAACTTCAACAAAATCCTAGCCAATAGACTCGAACAACATATCAAGAAAATCATTCATCATGACCAAGTGGGGTTCACATGAGGTATGCAAGGTTGATTCAACATAAAGAAACAATCAACTATCCTCCACCACATAAATAAAGGAAAAGAACCAAATGCTCATATCAATCAATGCAGAAAAGGCATTTGATAAAATCCAATACCCATTCTTGATCAAAACTCTCAGCAAAATAGGAATAGAAGGGACATTCCTCAACATAATAAAGGGCATCTATGCAAAACCAACAGCCAACATTATTCTCAATGGAG
>NW_006921590.1:20568723-20570736 GCF_000298275.1 Orycteropus afer afer | reverse complement strand
TTGACTGCTAACCAGAGGGCTGGTGGTTCAAACCCACCAGCCACTCCTTGGAAGGCAGGTTGGGCAATCTACTTCCATAGTGATACTGCCTCAGAAACCCAAGGAGGGGTCGCTATGTCTTGGGGCCAACTTGAAGGCATATGACAACAACAACAACAACAGGTACCAAAAAAATTAAATACTTAGGAATAAATCTTACCAGGGACACAAAAGACCTGTACAAAGAAAACTATAAAAGACTACTTCAAGAAACCATAAGAGGTCTACATAAATGCAAAAACATACCATGCTCGTGGATAGGAAGATTAAACATTGTGAAAATGTTTCCCAAAGCAATCTATACATTCAATGCAACCCTAATCCAGATCCCATCAAGAGTCCTTAAAGATATGGAAAAATGCAATCACTAACTATATATGGAAAGGAAAGAGACCCCAGATAAGAAAAGACCTTCAGAGCGGCAGGGTATCCAGGTAAAAAGGGGTGGGAGGCAAGGCTAGGCACCAAGCCCCCTAGAGCCAGGAAAGGTAGGGAGTAGGGGAGGCCAGGGACCTGCAGAGCAGGAGAGGCCAGGGACCTGTGGAGCAGCTGGATATCCAGGTAAAAAGGGGCACGAGGCAAGGCTAGGCCCCAAGCCAGGAAAGGGAGGGAGCCACCAGGGACCACAAAGTGGCAGATTTCAGGTAGGAATTATTTAAGGGGAGGGCGCAGAGGTTTCCAACAGCTAGGGAGATAAACTTGTCTGTCAGTTTGTCATCCTGTGGGGGTTATATATTGCTGTGAGGCTTGAGGCTATGCCACTGCTGTTTCAGACACTGGCAGAGTTGCCCATAGTGCACAGGTTTCAATACAGCTTACAGACTAAGACAGACTAGGAAGAAGGAGAAGGCCGTCTACTGCTCAAAAATTGGCCAGGGAAAACCTCATGAATAGCAGAGAAACTATCTGATACATTACTGGACAACTTTATAAACAGCCCCGAAATACTGTCCGATACAGTGCAGGAAGGCGAGCCCCTTGCGTCAGAAGGTACTCAAAACAGGACTGGGAAAGACTTGCCTCATCAGAGTAGAATCAACCTTAATGATATGGATAAAGTAAGTCATTCAGGACCTCCATGTGCTGACATGGCACAACTCAAAATGAGGAGAAACAGCTGCAAACATCCATTAATAATGGAACATGGAATATATGACATATGAATCTAGGAAAATTGGAAGTTGTCAAAAATGAAACGGAACACATAAAGATTGATATCCTAGGTAGTAGTGAGCTGAAATGGACGGGTTTTTGGGAATTTTGAATCAAACAACCATATGATCTACCATGCCGGGAATGACAAATTGAAGAGGAATGGTGAGGTATTCATCATCACAAAGGATGTTTCAAGATATATCCTGAAGTACAATGCTGTCAGTGATAGGATACTATCCATACACCTACAAGGAAGACCTGTTAATACTACTATTATTCAAACTTACAGACCAACTGCCAAAGCGAAAGATGAGGAAATTGAAGATTTTTATCAACTTCTGGAGTCTGAAATTGACCGAACTGTTGCTTATCACTGGGATTGGAATCTAAAAGTTGGAAACAAAGAAGAATCACTGGTAGCTGGAAAATTTGGCCTTGGTGACAGAAATAATGCTGGAGATCTATGATAGAATTTTGCAAGACCAGCAATTTATTCATTGCAAACACCTGTTTTCAACAACACAAAAGGCGGCTATACATGTGGACTTCGCCAGATGAAGTACACAGGAATCAGACTGACTACATCGGTTGCAAGAGGCAATGGAAAAAAGCTCAATATCTTCAGCCAAAACCAAGCCAGGAACTGATTATGGAACAGACCATCAACTGCTCATATGCAAGTTCAACTTGAAGTTGAAGGCAATTAAAACAAGTTCACAAGAGCCAAAATATGACCTTGAATATATTCCTCCTGAATTTAGAGACCATCTAAAGAACAGATTTGATGCATTGAACACCAATTACCAAAAACCAGAAGAA
>NW_006921590.1:20551908-20568378 GCF_000298275.1 Orycteropus afer afer | reverse complement strand
AAAGATTCTATGGGCAAAATATTGAATGATGCAGGAAGCATCAAAAGAAGATGGAAGGAATACACAGAGTCACTGTACCAAAAAGAACTGGTTGAACTCCATCCATTTTGTTGTTGTTGTTATATGCCGTCGAGTTGGACCTGACTCATAGCGACCCCTCTTTGGGCTTCTGTGGCAGTATCACTACAGAAGTAGATTGCCCCATCTTTCTTCCAAGGAGTGGCTGGTGGGTTTGAACCACCAGCGTTCTGGTTAGCGGTCGAGTGCCTTAGGCACTATGCTACCAGAGCACCCTTCATCCATTTTAGGAAGTGGCATATGTTCAAGAACCAATGGTATTGAAGGAAGAAGTCAAAGCTTCACTGAAAGAATTGGTGAAGAACAAGGCTCCAGGAATTGATGGAATACCCACTGAGATGTTTCAACAAACAGATGCCCTGCTGGAGGCCTTTACTCAGTTACGCCAAGAGATCTGGAAGACAGCTACCTGGCCAAGTGACTGGAAGAGATCCATATTTCTACCCATTCCAAAGAAAAGTGATCCTACAGAATGTGGAAATTATTGAACAGTATCATTAATATCACATGCAAGTAAAATCTTACTGAAGATAATCCAAAAGCAGTTGCAGCAGTATATTGACAGAGAACTTCTAGAGGTGCAAGCTGGATACAAAAGAGGACATGGTACAAAGTATATCGTTGCTGATGTCAGATGGATCTTGACTGAAAGCAAAGAATACCAGAAATATGTTTACTTATGTTTTATTGATTACACAAAAGCATTTGATTGTGTAGATCGTAATAAATTGTGGATAACATTGAGAAGAATGGGAATTCCAGAACACTTCATTGTACTCATGAGGAACCTGTACATAGACAAGGAGGCTATCATTCAAACAGAAAAAGAGAACACTACATGATTTAAAATGAAGGAGTGTGTCAGGGTTGTATCCTTTCACCATACTTAGTCAATCTGTATGCTAAGCAAATAATCTGAGAAACTGGACTATATGAACAAGACCATGGCATTAAAATTGGAGGCAGAATCATTAACAACCTGTGATATGCTGACGACATGACTTTGCT
Organism: Orycteropus afer afer; assembly: GCF_000298275.1. Classification (NCBI taxonomy): domain Eukaryota; kingdom Metazoa; phylum Chordata; class Mammalia; order Tubulidentata; family Orycteropodidae; genus Orycteropus; species Orycteropus afer. The sequence continues at coordinate 20,567,292 of NW_006921590.1, read as the reverse complement.
TGCTGAAAGTGAGGATGACTTGAAGTACTTACTTATGACAATTGAAGAATACAGTCTGTACTATAGATTATATCTCAATATAAAGAGAACAAAAATCCTTACAACTGGACCTATAAGCAGCATTATGATAAATGGAGAAAAGATTGAAATTGACGTGGCATAAGGGATACCATTACAATAAATGGAGAAAAGACTGAAATTGTAAAAGACTTCACATTTCTTGGTTCTACAATCGACGTCAATGGAAGCAGCAGTCAGGACATCAGACAACATATAGCACTGGGCAAATCGGCTGCCAAGGAGCTCTTTCAAGTGCTAAAGAGCAAAGATGTCTCTTTGAGGATTAAGGTGCATCTGACATAAGCCATGGTGATTTCAATCACCTCATATGCATGGACAATAAATAAGGAAACCAAAGAAGAGTTGATGCTTTTGAGCTGTGGTGTTGGCGAGGAATGCTGAAAAGTACTATGGACTGCTAAAAGAACTAACAGGTCTGTCCTGGAGGAAGTGCAGCCAGAATGCTCCTTGGAAGTGAGAATGGCCAGACTTCATCTCACATACTTTGGTCATATTGTCAGAAGGAACCATTCCCGGGAGAAGGATATCACGCTTGGTAAGGTGGAGGGCTGATGAAAGAGGAGAAGGCCCTAAATGAGATGGATTGGCACGGTGACACTGGCGATGGGCTCAAGTATAGCATGAATCATGGAGCTGGCTCAGGACTGGACAATGTTTCATTCTGCTGTGTATAGGGTCTCTGTGAGTCGGGAATGATTCGACAGCACCTAGCAACAACAACACATTGAAGAAGAAGAACAAAGCAGGAGGTCTCACACTGCCAGATCTCAAAACCTACTCCACAGCCAAAGTAGTCAAAACTGCCTATTATAGGTACAATGACAGACACATAGACCAATGGAATACACTTGAGAAACCAGAAATAGATCCATAGACCTATGGTCAGTTGATCTTTGACAAAGGGCTGAAATCCATTAAATGGGGAGGAGAATGTTTGTTTAATAAATGGTGCTGGCAAAACTGGATATCCATTTGCAGAAAAATGAAACAAGATCTGTACCTCACACGTGCACGAAAACTAACTCCACATGGATCAAAGACTTAAATGTGAAACCTAAAACTATAAAGTTCCTCAAGGAAAAACTAGGGGCATAAATAGATTATCAAGCATAATCCAAAATGTGCAACAGCGGAAGATAAACTAGCTGAATGGAACTTTTTCAAAATTAAATTTTTATGTGCTTCGAGAGACATCTCCAAAAGAGTCAAAAGAAAACGTACAGATTGGGGAAAATATTCAGCAATGGCATATCTCTCAAGGAACTTTTCTCTAGAATTTATAGAAAACTCCAACACCTCAACAATGAAAAGATTAACAATCCAATTAAAGAATGGGTAGAAGACAGGAACAGACACTTCACCAAAGAGGATATTCAGGCAGCCAACAAACATATGAAGAAATGCTAATGATCATTAGCCATTAGAGAGATAAATATAAAAACAATGAGATACCATCTTGCCCTAGCACTAGTAGCAAAGCTCAACAAGGCAGAAAATAACAAACCCTGGCAAGGATGAAGAGAGAACTGGACTCTCATACACTGGTGGTAGGACTGTAAAATGGCACAACCACTGGGGAAAGTAGTATGGCAATTCCTTAAAAAGTTGGAATTAAAAATACCATCAGACCTAACCATTCCATTGTTGTTGTTGTTATATGCCGTCAAGTTGGACCTGACTCATAGCAACCCCTCCTTGGGTTTCCAAAGCAGTATCACTATGGAAGTAGATTGCCTCATCTTCCTTCCAAGGAGTGGCTGATGGGTTTGAACCGCCAGCCTTCTGGTTAGCAGTCAAGTGTCTTAGGCACTATGCTACCAGAGCTCCCAACCATTCCATTACTATGTATATATTCTAAAGAAGTGAGAGCCTTACAAGAATAGACATATGCACACCCATGTTCATCGCAGTACTATTTACAATAGCGAAAAGATGGAAACAACCTAGGTGTGCATTAACTGAAGAATGGATAACCAAACTATGGTACTTACACACAATGGAATACTATGCAACCCTAAAGAATAACATAGAATCAGAAAAACACTACATAACATGGATGACCTTGCAGGACATTATGCTGAGTGAAATAAGTCAATCACAGGAGGACAAATATTGCATTAATCCATTACTGTAAAAAAAAAAAAAATCAAGGAAAGGTTTATATATGGAACAATTTTTCTTTGTTGAGTATGAGGGATGGGACGGGAGGGGAAGGAACAAAGTTAGATAGGTTGAGACAAGTATTGATTTGGGTGAAGAGAAGGGCAATGTACCAAATATGAGTGATCAATATGGTGGCACTGAGGAAGAGGAAGACATAGAGAGGTACATGGGTGGTACAGACAATAAGGATGAACCCTTTTGTACATACAGTATTGCATTGTCAGTGAAGGCCAACATGGATATACACAGGTAGATAGATGGGTGGACAGGCTGAACTATTAGGTATGTCTATGCAGCAGGGAGTGTGCCCAAGACCATGTACAGGGTTGGCAGACAATGTTTCTACAACTGTATTGGTATGTTCTATAAGAATTCCCAGGTATATAGTAGAGCTGACAAGGGACAAGGTTGTAATCACTTCTTGGGAACAGCCAACTACTGAGAGGGAGTGAGTAGTTGGACCTGTGGGCTCGGGACCACAATTGCAGGGGACATCAAGCTCAATTGGCAAAATGTACTACACAAAATATTGTTCCACATCCTACTTTGGCGAATTCGTCTGTAATTTGGGTATGGGCTTTTTACAATAGCATGTTATATGTAAAAAATACAGGAACTATCTTTCTAGTTTGGCGAATAAAACTGGGATATTAAAAGCTTGCAAGCAGCCATCTAGATACAACGATGGGTCTCTCCTTGTCCAGAGCAAAGAAGAATGAAGAAAACCAAAGATTCATGGAAACAATGAATTGTTGTTACAAGCGACTTGTACACCATGCGATCCTCAGCCTGTACAACTATGAGACCAGAAGAACTAGATGGTGCCCGGCTACCAACGTGAACCACTTGGAGGGGGATCTATGTAGGAGATCCTGGATAGAGTGGGAGAACAATGTGGAACAAAACTCAAAATCATTTGAGGGGTGGAAGGACCAGGTTTGCTGGTCTGATAGAGCCTGATGGAACCACTGACACTATGGCCCCTAGCTGCCCTGCAGGTCTGGAATCAAATGCACTCCTGTGACTTCCAGCCAAACAAAAGACAGGCATACGAGTTGAACATTTACCTGAGGTAGATACACTCCTTGGAGAGAACAATCATGGGAGAATAGAAGGGCTATGTATGCAAAGGGAGACAGCTCAGGGGACAGGAGTACATAGTGGGAACGACACAGGGAAGAGGTAACTATCAGGAGAAAGGGGGAGGGGAGCTGTTACATTGTGGTAAATTGTAGTCAATGTCATGAGACAAAGTGTATGTGAATTGCTGTATGGAAAGTGAATTTGCTCTGCAAACTTTCACCCAAATCACAATTTAAAAAAAGGAAGAAAATCTGTCTAGGAAGATAGTTCCTGTATTTTTTACATATAACATGCTATTGTAAAAAGCCCATACACAAATTACAGACAAAACGTTCATAGGAAGCTAATGCTTGAGGGGGTTGTATGGTTTGCAAAAAAGTATGCAATCCACATGTAATTCTTAGAAAAAAAATACTGTAATGTGCTCACCACTGAAGTATTTTTTAGTGAGTTATTATTTTTCAGGACACCAGGTATACTATGAATTCCCAATTACTTTTTAAAATGGCTTTGATCAAAGAGAATCCCAAGGTACTATTAAAAATATATATACTAACAAAAGATATACAAACTACAAACATGTATCAGTGGATGGTGGTTATTGATTTCATGGAAGCAGTATGCATGGAGAATGAGTTCTAGAGCTAAAAAGCACTAGGGTTTGAATCCTGGCTGTGAGACTTTGGAAGAAATTACTTCTCTCTCTGAGTCTCAAGTACATCATGTGTATATTGGGGACCTAATTCATAAGGTAGTTGGGAATATTAAATGAGATAATCTGCATAAATTCCTTAGATCAGTGCCTGATACTTAGTAAGTATTCATTCAATATACCTCTAGTCTTTCTCTTCTTCCTTCTCCTCCTCTTACTACTAATCCTTCTCTATATCCCTTTCTTTCCACTGTAATAAGGCCACCTATACAACATTTTTTGGCATCTGCTTCCCAGAGTAATTTTTTTTTCCTTACACAGTTTGCTGGAATATTTAATTTGTGGCTGGCTCTGACTTTATGTTAATTGTGCTTTTTGTTTCCTGCAAAAATGCAGCGCCTTACTATTGCTGTATTTAGAATTGTAAATTTCAAAATCTATAAATAAAAAGTTAAAATAAATAATTTTACAGGAAGCTAGTCCTGATTATAAATGCAGACTAATGACTTTCCCCCCTACATGAAAAGAATAAAAAGAAATGATCTGAAACAGCCCAGAATCTGTTGCTTGCAAATAATAATGTAAAGAATAGTGTTGCATATTTTTATTGGTTCAAAATCAGGCATTAATAATCATTAAGACTTGAATGAGTATTTACAAATTTTGAGTTTGTGATATAAAATCTTATAAAATTACATCAATTTGGCTAAGTTTTAACATTTAAATACACTTCTTATACTTCTATTATTTTTTGTACTTCAGCTCAAAACACCCTTTCACAGGTAGTCTCCCATTTCATCAGAGCCAATTAACTGAGTGTGGCCAATGTGTCCCAGACACCATGCTCAGCAAACCTCCAAGAGGCACCATTCACAGAAGATTTGATGTGGGGCTAACTGAAGTTGAGCACCCTGCCCTGGTACTAGGTACTATCACGTTTTATCATGTTTAATCTAGTAGATGTAATTCTCAAAAACTATATGAGGTAGAGAGTTATTCTAACCTTTAATATTTTTATAGATGAGAAAAAAAAAAAACAGATTCAGAAAGACAAAGTAAGTGGCTTGATCAAGATTACAAAAAGAGGATCAGGAACATACAGGACTCAGACCCCATGAAGTTTCCAATCTGTACCAAATTTTCAAACAAAATACATGCCTGTATCTTATAACATTAAAAGTATATACTTTTTAGCATAAATCCTTTATTTCTCATAGAAAAATTAAAAATTATACATACTTTCTTCCATTCAGCATTAACGGTTCCTTTAGATATAATAAAAACTATAAAATTAAATAAGAGGCTTTCAGCAATTTTAGTTTCCTACAGACAATCTGTTGTTGTTGTTGTGTGCTGTAGAGTCGGACCCAACTCATAAAGACCCCTCCTTGGTTTTCCGAGGCAGTATCACTACAAAAGTAGATTGCCCCATCTTCCTTCCGAGGAGTTGTTGATGGGTTTGAACCGCCAGCCTTCTGGTTAGCAGTCAAGTGCCTTAGGCACTATGCTACCAGAGCTCCTACAGACAATCTGTAGCCACTTAAATGTGGATGCAGGGGAATGAACTCACCTCTCCTACTAACTGTACAAAGTTACTTCTCCAAAGGGTTTACAGTAAGCTAACCAAATCTGTCTCTTTTAAGAAGTTCATTACCTTTTGTGATGAATTGGAAAAGAAGCCATGGCTATGACAAACATAATGATCCATGATGGAGAGAAGCAGAATCATTTATTAAATCAGTAAAAACATAACATTTTAACAGTATACCTTTAAGTCGAAGTAGGTTGACAAGGTGTGAAAAGAAAACTACTATTCTTTTAACAATGTAAAATCAGCAATATTTTTAACAAACTAGATGTTATGAATTTCAGTATGTATATTACAGTACATATATTCATATATATTACTCCAAAGGGTGAGTATGCTTTAAACTGACTAAGGATACAAACTGGCAATGCCATTAAACTCTCCTTATGATGCAAATAATATAATAATTGTATTTTGGAAATATTCTCTGGCTAGAATACAATTTACAAGTGCTAGGAATTATATCCCAGAACCAGAGGAATTCAATCTCCCTCCCCAATTCTAACTTCTTAGGCAAAAGTTCAATATAAAGCTTTCCAGGGGCTATATATGCCTGCCATCATCAATCCACACTGCTGCTGAAACAAACTCAAGTAAGGAACTATTCACAGTATCCTTAAGTTACCAAATATGATATTATAGATACCCTTAGAAGCAAAATTTAGATTTGAAGAGAGGGGCTAATTCTCCAGAAATCTTCTACTTTGATGATCTCAGTTTGGCTTCTAAATGTTCAACTCTAAAGTTGCATTATGGTAGACAGCTGAATTTTATATTTAATATAGAAACCCACCTTATGTAGTCTTCAGTAAATATTTATTTAGCACTATGCACTATTCTAGATGGGAAATAAAGAATAAAAAACAATGTAACAGAGCCATGCCCTCAAGTTCAGTTTAGTAGCAATATTTGCCACTATATATATAAACCTTCACTGTGTGTTGTAAACATAGCTATCTTGCAAACATAACCAATAGTTTTCCATAGGCTATGTCTCAGCACCTCCCAGAAATAGCAGAGAATGGCATTAGACTGCTCTGCGACTTTAAACTCAAATGAAGGACAGCTATAACCTGCTGTCCATTAAAAAAAATAAAAGGGAATAGGCTTTTTATAGCCCATATTCTCCCTCAGATTTCTTCTCTCATAGCCAAAACCCATCTAAAGCATGGTATATATCAAAAAGGACAAATTTCTGGAATAGTGCATAATTTATACTTAACTTCTCTGACAAAATGGCCACTTTTTTTTTTTTTGTATAATCATGATGAAACACATATCCAGATACCTATTTATTCACTTTTGAGTAGATATCATCTACTATTTCTACTCTTTAATTATTCTATATACTTGCCCACAACAGAGGCCAATTAACATATCTTATACAACATAAGTGTTATCAAAAGTTGATTAAGGGAAATAGGTAACAAATTATGGCCATCAACACAGTCCTGAGTAAAATGTGTTGTAACAGGAGTCTACCCTGGACTTTTTCCAAGATAATTATTTCTAAAAGGAACCAAGATACTTCATTATAATAGAGAAACCATTGCAGCCTCACAGGATAAGCCGGAGAGCACTCTATCAGAATTCCAGAAGAATTGGCTTTTTTAACTTTGTATTTTGAAATAACTTTCACCTTCCAAAAAAATTGCAAAAATAGTACAAAGTTTCCACATACTTTTCACCTAGCTTTCTCTAATCATATATAAACACAGTACAACTCTCAAAACCATAAAATGAACATTCACACAATACTATTAATTGTAGACTTTACTCAAACTTCAGTTGTTTCACTAATGCCTTTTTTCTACTCCAGGATTCTATCCTGATTCTATTTTGCATTTAGTTGTCATGCCTCCTTAGTCTCCCCCCAATCTGTGACAATTCCTTCAGGAAGAGTACTGATCATTTAAGAAGCCTTGATGGTACAGTGGTTAAGCACTAAGCAGCTAACTGAAAGGTCGGCACTTTGAACCCACCAGCTGCTCCAAGGGATAAAAATGAGGCAGTCTGCTTCAAACAAGATTACAGCTTTGTAAAGCCTATGGAGCAGTTCTCTTCTGTCCTATAGTCACTATGAGTCAGAATCGACCTGACAGCAATGGGCTTAGGGTTTCTGTTAGTTTGTTTTACTTATCAGTTTATTTGGTACATTGTTCCTCAGTTTGGGTTTGTCTAATGTGTTTTCAAGATGACACTGAGGTTAAATATTTTTGGCTAGAATATCACCTAACCTAAGTGATGTTTATTATACCATATCAGATGTTAATATGTCTCATTACTGATGATGTTAACCTTGGTTACTTGGTGTTTGCTAGGTTACTCCTGTAAAGTTACTATTGTTCCTTTTGTATTATTACATATTTTGAGGGAGATACTTTCAGACTACGTAAACACTCTGTTTCTCCACAAACTTTCTCCCTGTTCGTGGCATTCTTCAATGAAACCTGTCTGAAACATTACTGTAGTGATTGCCTAATGGTGATTTTTACATTTCCCTCATCCCATCTACATTTATTATTTAAAATTCAGAAGATTTTTAAAAATATATCAAATATCAACGTCCCAATAAATTATCAAAAAGATAAAGCTAAAAATGTACTGGATAACAGCATTTCATCTTGAGCTATAATGACCTCAACTCCCTGAATCCGATGTCTAGCAGTTCTTTTTTGAAGGATCTGTGTTTGAGTAAGTTGTTAATGACATCTGTCAGCAGCTGTAGTGTTTTGTTTTATATAATTGTAGCCTCATTTTTTTTATTGCAAGTAATGCATCACGATGCATATTTAAGGTTTTCCAAATAAAGAGCCTTGAGCAATCTATTTTAAAGTAACTAATACCACATCACATTTGAGGCTAAGGGGTAAGCATTCCTCAGGAGCCAAAACAAGGAGGACAGCAAATATTTTGCTCATGAAAATCTAATCTCATTCCTCAACCTGAAACCTCATCACAGGAGCATAATACTGCCCTGGTAAGGGGAGACCTCTCAGGATGGTGGATTCCAGAGCACAGCCATTACTCCCATGACAGGATGAGGACCTGCAAACATGAACTGGAACCTTAAATTATTCATTTGCTGTTTCACAAAAGGAAAACCCGACAATCTAATGATAAAAAGACTTCAAGCTTATTTCTAAAGGTTTCAAGAAAATGCCTTATTTATCAAAACTTTATTCTCTTTGTTTGTTCATTAAATACTGCAGTATTACATTGAGGTCAAACAATGTCAGCCAATTATAGTGTAAGAGAAGTCCTATTTCGTACTATTTAAACTCATTCACAATACACAGAATTATTGTAAAAGGCAACCTAAATACTGTTTATTCCCAAGTATCTTTCAACTATTATAAGCAAAGCCTTTTTCATCTAATTTCATTATTCCAACTAAAACCTCAGGAAACTGTAAGTACGATAGTGTCTGGAACCTAACAAAAGGTATTTTTCTAATAAATAAAGGAGTGATGAGCCATATATATATAAATTTATTAGTGACATATGTCCATAATTTCTTCTGGACTACTTCCATCGCAGGCTAAAGGTTCAAGCATATCTTTTTCTCTTCACATTCAGACATCTATACATAGTAGTTATTTCTAAAGAAAGACATTAAAATGACTTAGAATGTAATCTAAATGACATGCATATAGATTACTGAAGTTTATCACCCCAAAAACTACAATATTTTTAATAAAGGACATCAAGTCATGTTTTTAAAAAGTGATTTATTTTCAGAATGGATACTTAGGTGATAAAAACAGATGAGAAAATAGGAAATGCCACTCATATTTCTGATCTCACAAATTACTGTTATGATGAGTCCTAGAAATTATTGAGGGATTATGGCTGTAGGTTTTATGGTTGAGAACTTTAATTTATATTTTTAAAAAGAAAAAGCTTTCTTGGTCTAAATCATGGCCACGGGCAAGATTTTATTTAAGAGTCTAAACTATTAAACAGGGCATTGTAACTTGTGGTAGTCATATTATGACAGTTGCATGGAGAGCGTACAGTGTACTTAATTTGTATTTCCATATTCTTTGAAAATAAAAATTATTTTAATATAGAATATTGCCAGCTTGTGCTTAAAACACTGCTTCTTATTACTACTGGAAATGTATTTTGCAGTGGAATAGAATGAAGGAAATTGGTCTACAATGGTAAATCCATGCTTAGGAAAGAAAACCATAGTAAATAGTTTCATATTTTCTAAGATCCCACATGACCAAAAGATAATTCTAACCAGCAGGGGGAGATACAGAGGAGAGTCATAAGACAAAAAACAGGCTACAGGCAAGAAAAGTGCTTATAATTATAGCTGGGAACATAGAATTTGTTAAAGGAAGTCTACTGTATAATTATATTTGAAAATTTAGCAAGATGCCCAGAGGCTGACTCACAGCTGTCAGGAATTGGTAACTCTACTGCTGTTCATGTAGTGACCACTTTAATAAATAAATCCACATCCAGACATTACCAGAGCTGACATTTAGAGCAAAGAGATAGATCTTCTCTTAAGACTTCTTTCTTTTTCCCCTGTTAGGTAAAGGCATCCATTTCAAAAAAGTAACCCTCTTTGCCTTAGCTTTCTTTTATGACTTAGCTCTCCTCTCTCTATCTTCTGTTAGTAAAGCTATCATGGAGAGACAAATCTCTTCCTTGAATTCTGACTAGACCATGAACCAATTTGGCTATCACATATAATTCCAAATTCATCAGGCATGAAACAAAATTCATTTCCCTCTACCTTCTCCTTGTCTGTAAACTGTCTTTCCCTTTCTCTCCTGACTTTCCCTCCCTATTCCTCCCAACGGCATCAGCACTGTCTTAAATTTGAAAACTCAAGATTTACTTTGCTCTTTCCCCTTCCTGATATCCTACCCTGTATTATATCAAGACACAAAATCTTATTAATTTTCTCTTAAAATGCACCTTCATTCATAAGTTTCCTTCCATTTCTACTTCTACAGGAAAGCCAAAAATAACTGCAATTGCCTAACATCTCTCAGTGCCTATACTCTCCCCATCATAATCACACCATATTAATGTTGAAATTCAAGCTTATCACTCACTTAAAGGCTAAAAAATTAAGTGTGGCATTATTTGCTCAGTACTTAACCCTTTCATGATCAAATTATTTTCCTCTTGACTATTTTGTTGATATCATGTGTTTTCAGTAATGTAAGGCCATGCTGAAATCAAGGGAAAAACAATTTTGAGGCAATAGAGACTTTGATAAAATTATGTGGGACATATATGTCCCATGTAGACTCTGGTGGTAAGAATGGTGGGTTGAAGCCACTTTCTTCAGATTCATGCAGTTATACAGATCCTCACCAGGTGGCGGCATATACTGTTAGTGGGATACCAGTTTCCCAAGAAATCTGAGAAGCTGAAAATGTTGGTGATAGACACATGTTCCATGGGTCATGAAAGCATTAAACTCCTAAAAGGAACTTCAAGGCCAGATCTACCTCTTGATCTCCTGACTCATTTGTGTAACTTGCCACCTGAACATTTAGACTTAGATTGTTTTCTAAGCCCTCCAAACTCAAGTGGAACTCAATTATCCATAAACAACCCCTTAAACCTGCTCTAGATCTCTAAATAGCATTTCATCTACCCAGCTGTCCTTGGCAGTACTTATGCAATATTCTTGCTCCACCTCCAATTGATTATGGAGGCTTGCTTCCTTAATACTGGTTATCCTTTAAATCCATCTATTTTCTCCATCTCTGTATCACTAGTCATTCATGCCATCATTATTAGTGCCCTTAGACTACTGTCCCCCAAATGGTTCACAATCTCCAATCTTGTTCCCCTTTAATGCATTCATACTTTGTAACCAGATTCTTTCTAAAATGCCAATCTGATCACAGTATTTAAACAATTCAGTGGCATCCACAGTCCCTCAGAACAAAATCCAAATTCTTTAACCTGGCTGACAAAGCTCTACAACTTATGGCCTCTGAAGACTAAAAAGAGAGAGAGAGATCCTCATTCACTGCTTCCACTTCAAATGCACAGTGAATTTCTTTCAGATCCTCAAACACATTAACTCTTTTCATATCCATTTTCTTCTGCCTGGAACTCTCTTCCCCTTATTCATTCATTCAACAACTAAATATGGTTAGTGCCTACCAGGTGCCAAACATGGTTCTAAGAGCTAATTGTTTCACAGAAAATAAAACTATGGCCCTGCCCTCATGGAATTTACATTCTAAAGGTGGCAGACAAATAATAAACAAACAAAAATAAATATATACTATTTCTGATGGAATTAAGTACATGAGAGAAAAATAAAGCAAGGAAGGGGGAATAAGAGAGGATAAAGGGGAGGCAAGGAAGTAAGATTATGTTATTATGGTGCTCAGAGAAGACGTCTGTGACAAGGTGACATATAAGAAGAGACACAAAGAAAAAGTCCAGTGGATATCTAAGGGAAGAGCTTTCTAGACATAGGGAAGACAACTGTGAACACCTGAGATGGGCAGGCTTGCACCATCTGAGGAACATAAATGAGGCTGAATGAAGCAGGGTAAGGAAGAAGTAGAATGAGTGCAGATAAGAGGACCTTTAAGCCTACCATAAGATTTTAGATATTTAACAAGGACACCAGTGGAATTTCTCAGTACCATGATATAGCATTCATTGTAAAAGAACCATTTTAGTGTTGTGTAGACAACAAACTTGTGCAGGATGGAGACTAACGCAAAGATAGAAGCAGGGGAGATCAGTTAAAAGGCTTCTGCAAAATCCAGGTGAAAGAAGATGGTGGCTAAAGATGGGGTGAAGGTGATGAGAAATGGCTGGATTCTGGTAATGATGATGAATATATGCACATGCATATAAATATACATGTGATAATATAGACATCTTTTCATCTTTTTAATTAATTTATCAGTCTAGCACGCCTACTAGATTGTGAGTTCTCTGAGGACCAAGCCCTTCATTCTCCCTTATTTCCCAAGCACTCAGCATAGTGCTTGATATGTAATTAGCTAAATGTAACTGAAACTCAAATTTTACATCAAAACTTAAGAGATACCTACATTGAAGATCTTTTATTCCTGTTGGTGAACCTACACTGTGACCAATAAAACACACGTTCATGGATTAACATAATGAAAATACAAATAATTTGCTTCTGAAAAACAATCCTAACTATTAACCATTATTTTAATGAGCTAAAAACAGAGTGAGATCTATGTTTAAAAAACTGTATCTGATATTTGACTATCGGCCCCTCCCAATGGAGGCTGACTTCTGAACAGTATGTTACTTTATGTCTGAGAAAGTAAACAATACTTTTAATAAAAATTTAGAGTTCGTCTTTGGTTAAAATGTAACCAACGTAATCCCTCCACTCATATTACTCCCCATCTTCTAAGATTTGAGATATGATCTACATGTACCTACCTAAAAGACAACCATTTCAGTCAAAACCACAGCTAAGATCTTCCTACTTCCTGCTACTACAAGTATGTGTTAAACATAGCTCTAAGGAAATAATTACGTTGAAGAAGGAGCTTACTATTGGGAAGCTGCACTACAATTGATAAAATACAATTTAGACACATCAATTGTGAAACTCAATTTCAAAAATTATTGACCACAAGTTATATGAATATTCAGTTCTTAGATATAGGGAATCTCTACTGGATTTCACTGTAGTCCATAAAGAAAGTAGAGGCAACTTCTTTCTGTCTGGCCTAAAATAATGTATATGACTTCAATATAGAATTTCATATTAAATAGTAACATTTTGCATGGTAAAGATCTGCTGAATCTTTGGCTACTGAAGTCCTGGTTACTCCAGATTAAGAGCACAGATCCTGGAGCCAGATTGCCTAGGTTCCTACCCCAGGTCCATCATGTACTGGCCATATGATCTTTTGTAACTTACTCACCTTTTCCATGCCTTCATTTCCTTACAGTTGTTGTTGTTAGGTGTCGTCGAGTCATCTACGACTCACAGCAACCCTATGCACAGCAGAACGAAACACCGCCCAGTCCTGCACCAGCTCCATGATTCCTGCTATACTTGAGGCCATTGCTGCTGCCACCATGTCAATCTATCTTGTTGAGGGCCTTCCCCTCTTTCATCAATCCTCCACCTTACCAAGCATGACATCCTTCTCCAGGGAATGGTCCTTTCTGACAACATGACCAAAGAACATGAGACGAAGTCTGGCCAGGCTCACCTCCAAGGAGCATTCTGGCTGCATTTCCTCCAAGACAGACCTGTTAGTTCTTTTAGCAATCCACTGTATTTTCAGCATTCTTCACCAACACCACAGCTCAAAAGCATCAATTCTTTTTCTTTTTCAGTCATTACACCACCAGGGCCTTTTATCTAAAAGGTGGCATACAATATTGTCTTGATCTAGATTATTACTGTCTAACATCCTATGTCCAAAGCAGAGCTCCTCAAAAGATCTAAAACTCCCATTCTAGAATTTTTGCTTAAAGGACAATGGATAAGCACATGGATGGTATAGGCATCTTTTTAATATACCAGCTTAATAACTTTCAACCGCAATATAATAAAGCAATAATTTCAAATGGGTAAATTTTTACTTCTTCTCTCTTACTTATAAGAAGATATTCACAAGGAAACAGCAGTAAGAGATAGAGAGTGTGACCCTAGCAAATCAAATGGATTTTCTTAAAGGGTGGGGAAAAAAACTATCACACTTTTGGATTTAGTACCATGCCCCCAAAAGAAAGCTTTCACACAGTGGCTAGGCAGTTATAAAAATATTCCCTTCCTTATATCTGGCTTAGAGCTGCTAAAGAAATTCCTACTCTTGTTTTTCAAAGGGGTCATCTTTAATGCATACTACTACTGATGGAATTTGAAATCTTAGCTGTTGGCTGAATTAATGTAAAGTAGTGAATATGTTCAGTGAATTTGGGTACAGTAGTTCTAATTATCATAACCTTTTTTAACTTTTTTACTACACAAGGTAATCCCATATTTTACTAAAGAAACAAGCATTCAGATTTTGCACTGCCTTCACATATAAAAATTTATTGTTATTAATCTACAATATTCCACAATGCTACTAGACCAACTGAATCACTAACACTTAAAAATATGGCAACATTACTGTTGTCAAGTTTCTGTGAAAAGAAAAAATACAAATATTTTTTTAATCTTCTCTTTTTAAAAAATAAGTTGAAATTGTTATTCAATTTTAATTCTTAAAAGTAAAAATGAGTGCTGATTCATTTGAATCAAAAGAACTTTTAAATACCACTTAAGTCTCTTAAATTTCTAAACTATGTACACTTTTTATTTAAAAATGGAATACTCAAAAAATTAGCACATATTCTGATTTTAATTTAAAAAAAAAAAGAATATCCAAAAGTAGAATAAAGGATATTTATAAGCATATGGCTTTCTCACCAATGCATCCCAGAATATGTACATTCCAAATACAGAACATGGGGACCCAATGTTTAACTGTCAGTCAACTAGCTACTGCCAAAATCTCAGCATAGTCTGAAGCAGAGTCTCTCAACGAAATCATACTACAAACCATTAGACTATTACACAAATTACCAGAGTACCTAGGAGCGGGGAGGGGGACAGCACCTCAACAGCAAGAAATAAGAGTATTAAGAAGTTTACATGTGCCCTTCTATCCTCCACCATGCATTTGTCAGTTGGTCATACTGTGGTGGTTTGCATGTGCATAATGCTAAAGCAGGGAGCTCTGGTAGCATAGTGCCTAAGGCATTTGACTGCTAACCAGAAGACTGGCGGTTCAAACCCACCAGCCACTCCTTGGAAGGAAGATGCGGC
>NW_006921590.1:20548770-20551628 GCF_000298275.1 Orycteropus afer afer | reverse complement strand
GGCCCCGACTCATAGCGACCCCTCCTTGGGTTTCCGAGGCAGTATCACTACGGAAGTAGGATTGCCCAACCTTCCTTCCGAGGAGTGGCTAGCCAATGAAAACCTTACAGATCACAAAAATACCATCCAAGACTTCAACTCACATTAGATGCATCATCTGGAAAAGCTACTTGCTGGGGGACATCATATTTAGTAAAATGGAGGGCCAGTGAAGGCAAGGGAAATCCTCAGTGAGATGGACTGATAGAATGGCTGCAACAATGGACTGAAACATGACAAGGATCATGAAGATGGTGCAGGACAAGGCAACATTTGGGCAATCTACTTCTGTAGTGATATCGCCTCAGAAATCCAAAGAGGGCTCGCTATGAGTCGGGGTCAACTCAATGGCAGTGAGATATGGATTTGCCACAAGAGCCGATGCAACAGCAACTAACAAAAACAACAACAGTCTACATACTAAAAATGGAGTAATATTAGTCTGAGATACACATTACCATTCATTCTTCAGAAGTATCTCTCATTCATGAGCTATACAATCATACAAAATTTATATATTAGTCTGGTGTTCATAGTAATGTTTGACTTTTGAGAATTACTAACAGAAAGAAGAAAACCTCCTGCAGTTTCATATTGTTATCAAAACTTTGTCTTTGAATTATTTCCTATTACAAAAAAATTCTAAATTTTCCTACCCATTCCAATAGAGACCATTGGGGGCTATAGGATGAGTGTCAATATCAGACATTTATTGCTAGGCCCAAAGTTCCTGGGGCAGCAAATGGTTAAGCACTGGACTACTAACTGAAAGGCTGTCAGTTCAAGCATGCTCAGAGCCACCTCAGAAGACAAGCCTGGTGGCTCTGTTGCCAAAAGGGCACAGCCTTGAAAATCCTAAGGAGTATAGTTCGACTCTGCACACTTGGGGTTACCATGAGTTGGAACTGACTCAACAGCAACTAAAAACAACACCATGCTTAGGTCAAAAAAAAAAGCAGTAGTTTTCTTCCAGAACATCCAAGCAAGACCCAAAATTCTTACCAAAACCAGAGGTTCAAGGTCCTGAGTTCAAGGCCTCTTTGGTTCCACAGGAAAGCCTCCAAATGAGGGAATATCAGGCCAGAGCTTCCTACCAAAAGGAAAAGACAGATTTCCTGAGTCCACCAATGTTTAGCAAAGAAGAAACTGGTCTTTTGAGAACAAGAAAATCTAAATACTAAAAATGTGATTTTAAATAACCAACTCATACTCCTATTTGGTCAAACACATTCAAGGACTACACATTGAACAACTTCTTAATTACTCTAGATAGAAAAAAAAAAAATGAGCTTAAAAACAAGTTTTAGAAATGTATTCTACTCTTAAATAGGACACCTACTTCCATTTGTCATCTTATCACAAGTTTCTAAAGAATAATCTCCCTCCCCTTTTCTACCAGATATATGGAAAAGTGTAAAGAATTTTTTTAAAAATCAAGACCACATTTTATTCATCTAATACACAAATATAAACAATTACAAAGGATGGCACAAAACAATTTTGAAAATCTGAACTCTGAAGTGATAACATTTTAATAATATAAAAATCTTCCTTAAGCTGTTCTTCAGGGTATTTATTTTACGTATTTCCTTAAATCAGTAAATTTCTTGTATATAGAGAGATAAACTGTCCAAAATAAAAACATAGCAATACAACACACAACTGAAAAAATTTAAAACACAAAAAAATTTATAAACTCTAGTATTGACTGTATCTTGTTATCATTATGAATGGGAAAAAATGGTAAAGTCTGTCAACAATCAGGTCAAGAAAAATACAGTTTAATCGAAATGACAAATATTTTCATAAATATTGACATTCAAAAACTACAAAGAATAATTTTTCTCAGAATTTTGTGGTATTCTAACGATTCTATAAAAACTTCTTCAATCTACTTCTTCTATCAGACTTCTTCAATCAATGGCAAAAATAACCAGATTATTAAAGAATATCTGAAACAAAGTTTGCTAGAAATAACAAAAAGAAAACTTTAAAAACTTCAGGAAACATAAAAACTCAAAGCTATAAGCATTATTAACTTAGAAAGAGATATTCTTATTAAAAAAAAAAAACTACTGCCATTGAGTCAGATCCAACTCACAGAGACCCCTCCTTGGGTTTCCAAGGTGGTATCATTACGGAAGGAGATTGCCCAACCTTCCTTCAGAAGAGTGGCTGGTGGGTTTGAATTGCCAGCCTTCTGGTTAGCAGTCAAATGCCTTAGGCACTAGGCCACCAGAGCTCCCAATATTCTTATTAGAATATCTTTGTAACATTTTTAAAATCACTCAGCTCAGTCAAGTAAGTGCATTCAATTCCATCACATTTACAAAGTGCCAATGTGCCAGGATATGCTAAGTAAATGCAAAATGACACAATGGTGAGCTAGTCCTACTTTCCCTCACTAAGCTCATGGTCTGGCAAAAATATCAGAAAATGAAACAATAATTACAAAAGGGTACATTATATGCTATGATTAAGGAAGGGCAGGCATCCTTGGATAAACATAACAGGAGCATAATTTGAAAAAGTCTCGGAAGCTTCATGATGAAAACAGCACTTAAGCTCACAAAGGTAAAAGAGATCCATTTGGGCATTTTACTCTTTTGTAACCCATGGTACATAACAATATCACTTACATTTTCTTCCTCTAGGATTTTTTGAGAGGCTTTTTTCCTATGTATATTATGTGCTGCCACCACCCATCTGTCAGTCTGTCATACTGTGGTGGCTTATATGTTGCTGTTTTGCTGAAAACTATGTCACTGGTATTTCAAATACTAGCAGGGTCACCATAGTGCCTAAGGCACTTGACTGCT
>NW_006921590.1:20540753-20548670 GCF_000298275.1 Orycteropus afer afer | reverse complement strand
CCAGCCACTCCTCAGAAGGAAGGTTGGGCAATCCTACTTCCGTAGTGATACTGCCTCGGAAACCCAAGGAGGGGTCGCTATGAGTCAGGGCCGACTGGATGGCAAACAACAACAACAACAACAAGCAGGGTCACCTATGGACAGGTTTCAGTGTAGCTTCCAGATTAAGAAAGAGCAGGAAGGAGGACTGGCAATATACTTCAGAAAAAAATGGCCAGTGGAAACATTATGAACAGCAGAAGACTGTCTGAGACAGTGCCAGAAGGTGAGTCACTGAGGTCAGAAAGCACTCAAAATACAACTGGGGAAGACCTCTCTCTTCAAAGTAGAATCAACCTTAATGACATGGGTAAAGTAAAGCTTTCCAGACCTTCATATGCTGGAGTAACACGACTTAAAATGAAAAGAAACTGCTATAAATATACATTAATAATGTGAAGGTGGAATGCACAAAGTATGAATCTAGGGAAAACGTATGTCATCAAAAATGAAATCAAACACATGAAGACCAGTATTCTAGACACTGAGATGAAATGGACTGGTCTTATCAGACACTCATATTGTCTACTATGCCAGCAATGACAAAATAAAAGGAATGGTGTCAAATTCACTGTCAAAAAACATTTCAAGATCTACCCCAAAGTACAACACTGTCACTGATACAGTAATATCCCTGCCCACAAATAAGATCACTTATTAAGAATATTACTCAAATTTGCACATCAACCAAAAATGGAGAAATTGTAGATTGTTACAAATTTCTGCAGTCTGAAATTGATCAAAGATGTAATCAAGATGCATAAGTGATTACAAGTGACTAAACTGTGAAAGTTGGAAATAGAAGGATTCATAGTTGGTAAATATGGTGTTGGTGACAAAAATATGCTGGAGATTGCATGATACAATTTTGCAGGACCTATACATTGCAAGGGAGCTCTGGTGGCATAGTGCCTAAGGCATTATACACTGCTAACCAAAAGGCTGGTGGTTCAAACCCATCAGCCACTCCTCAGAAGGAAGGTTGGGCAATTTATTTCTGTAGTGATACTTCCTTGGAAACCCAAGGAGGGGTTGCAATGAGTCAGATCCAACTCGACAGCAGTGACAGCATTCATTGCAAACACTTTTTTTCAACATAAACAGCGACTATACAAGTGGACCTCACCAGATGTAAAAGACAGATATCAAACTGACCACATCTGTAGAAAGAGATGACAGAGAAGTTCAATATCATCACTCAGAACAAGGCCAGCGTCAACTACAGAATGTTTGTTGTTGTTGTTATGTGCCATCGAGTCAGCCCTGACTCATAGCGACCCCTCCTTGGGTTTCCGAGGCAGTATCACTACGAAAGTAGGATTGCCCAACCTTCCTTCCGAGGAGTGGCTGGTGGGTTTGAACCACCAGCCGTCTGGTTAGCAGGCAAGTGTCTTAGCCACTATGCTACCAGAGAATAGAACATCAATTGTTCATATGCAAGTTCAAGTTGAAACCAAAGAAAATTAAAACAAATCCACGAAAACAAAAGTACAACCTTGGGTATATCCCACCTGAATTTGGAGACCATCTCAAGAATAGGTTTGACGCATTGAATGCTAATGACCAAAGACCAAGACACATTGTGTGAGGACATCATATATAAAGAAAGCAAAAGGTCATTAAAAAGATAGGAAAGAAAGAAAAGACCAAAATGGATATCAGAAGAGACTCTGAAACTCGTTATTGAACACAGAGTAGCTACAGCAAACAGAAGAAATGATAAAGTGAAAAAGCTGAACAGATTTCAAAGTACAGCTCAAGAAAACAAAAATAAAATATTATAATAAAATGTGTGAAGACCTGGAGTTAGATACACAAAAGGAAATACACACTCCGCATTTCTCAAGCTGAAAGAAGTGAAGAAAAACTTCAAGCCTCAAATTGAAGGATTCTATGGGCATAATATTGAATGTCACAGGAAGCATCAAATGAAGATAAAAGGAACATATAGTCACAATACTAAAAGAATTGGCAGATGTTCAACCATTTCAGGAGGTTGCCAATGATCAGAACTGATAGTATAGAATGAAGAAGCCCAAGCTGCACTGAAGGCACTGGTAAAACACAAGACTCCAGTAACTTACAGAGTACCAACTGAAATATTTCAACAAATAGATGCAATGCTAGAAACACTCATTCACCTATGCCAAGAAATTTGGAAGACAGCTACGTAGCCAACCGTATGGAAGAGATTCATATCTGTACCCATTCCAATAAAAAAGATCCAACAGAATGTGGACATTACTGAACAATATTGTTAATATCACTTGCAAGTAAAATATTGCTGAAGAGAATTCAAAAGCAGCTGCAGCAGTACCTCAACAGGGAACTGCCAGAAATTCAAGCTGGATTCAAAAGAGAAAGCAGAATGAAGGGTAACACTGATGTCAGATGGATCTTAGCTAAAAGCAAAGAATACCAGAAAGATAAAAGTTGTGTTTCACTGACTATGTAAAGACATTTGACTGTGTGGATCATGACAAATTATGGATAATCATGTGAAAAACAGGAATTCCAGAACACTTAATTGTGTTCATGAGGTACATGTAATATAGACAAAGAGTCTGTAGGGGGATACTGTGTGATTTAACATCAGGAAAGGTGTGCACCAGGGTTCTACCCTCTCACTATACTTATCCAATATGTATGCTGAGCAAATAATTTGAGAAGCTGGACCATAGGGAGAAGAATGTGGGATCAGGGTTGGAGGAAGACTCACTGACAACCTGCAATATGCAGATGACACACCTTGCTTGCGGAAAGCAAAGAGAACCTGAAGCATTTCCTGATGAAATTCAAAGACTATAGCCTTCAGTATGGATCACATTTAAACATTCAAAAAAAAAAAAAAAAAAAACCACTGACATCAAGTCAATTCCCACTCACAGCGACACCCACTGGGGTTTCCAAGGCGGTAAATCTTTATGGAAGTAGAATGTGCCATCCTCCTTCCACTGAGCAGCTGCTGGGTTTGAACCACCAATCTTCTGGTTTGTGGTCAAAAGGCTTAGACACTGCACCAAATCCTCACAACTGGATCAATAAGCAACATCATGATAAATGCAGAAAATATTCAAGGATCTCATTTTACTCAGACCTATAAGTAATGGCCATGGAAGCAGCAGTCAAGAAATCAAACAATGTATTTCACGAACAAATCTGCTGCAAAAGATCTCTTTCAAGTATTAAAAAGCAAAGATGTCATTTTGAGGACTAAGGTGAGCCTGATTCCAAGTCATCGTATTCTCAATCTCCTCATATGATTGCGAAAGCCAGACAATGTATAAGGAAGATCAAAGAAGAATTAATGCATTTGATTAACGTGTGGGCAAAGAATACTGAATATGAAAATATGCTATGGACTGTCAGAAGAATGAACAAATCTGTTTTAGAAGTATAGCTAGAATGTTCCATAGAAGTGAGGATGGTAAAACTTGTCTCAACACTTTGGAAATGTTATCAGGAGGGATCAGTCCCTAGAGAAGAACATCATGGTTGATAAACTAGAGGGTCAGTAAAAAAGAGGAAGTCCTTCAACGAGATGGACTAATACAGTGGTGCTAACAATGGACTCAAACAAAGCAATGACTGTGAGAACGGCACAGGCCCAGGCAGTGTTTTGTTCTGTTGTACATGGGCAGCCATGAATCAGAACTGACCTAATGGCACCTAACAACAGCAACAGTACATGATGGCATCAGGACAGGGACATGCGTAACTGCATAAAACAGAAGGAAGTTTGTCAGGCGACATACTGCTGCCTTGAAAAGTTACTGAATGAGTTGGTGCATTCTTTAGGAGTGATTCTGTAAAACTTTTGTCTCTGTATAATAGTGGATTTATTATTTAATAACAGTAGACTCTGTACAACAATAGTAAGTATACTTACTATTTCTTTCTATGTGTTACGGGGACAGTGTTGTGTTTGGGATTAGGGAAAATTCAAGTGAGTATTTTGTCCATGCTTCATCACACCTATACTTCCAACAGAATCCACTGGGACATATGTATCCCACATAATACTTCAAAATCCATCATACCTAAAAAAAATTTAAAACACTCAATGATCCAGCATTCATTCCATTTGGAAAAAAAAAAAAAAAAAACCTTATCTACAAAATCTCATAAACCAAAAATAATCCAGTAATGAAAGGTTAAGGTTATTAAATATTTATTTTCTCATTCCATATAACTGAAGGTAATACTGATTTTTCTAATGCAGCATCCTGAAGAAGGATGAAGAGAGAGCATATTAAAAGTTAAGAAGAGTGGAAGTAGTAATAATAGCAGAGAGAGTGATCACACAGTAAATGGTACTCATACTATGTGTCATGCATTATGTTAAACACTTCACATCAGCTAATTTTCACTAAACTCTCTTGTGCCACATACTGTGCTAATCTGTATTAATACCTTATACACATTAAGTGTTTCAATCTCCATAATTATTCTATCAGGTAGATATCACTGTTATCCTAATAAAAATAATAGATGCCACAATAAAAATAAATAATCTGGCAAAGCTTGCAGATGCTCTTTTTAATTTTATTATTTTCGTAAAATATACGTAACATGAAATTTGCCATCAAAACCACTTTAAAGTGTACATTCAGTGGTATTAATTACATTCACCAAGTTGTGCAATCACTACTATGTATTTACAAAATGTTTCATCATTTAAACAAACTGTATACCCATTGAGCAATAATTCCTCATTGCCTATCTCCCCTCATCCCCTAGTAATCTCTAATCTATTTTCTGTTTCGATGAATTTGGTTACTCTAGATAATTTATATATGTGTGATCATGTAAGTAAGTTCTTCTGTGCCTGGCTTATTTCACTTAGCATAATGTTTTCCAGGTTTATTCTTGTACCATGTATCAGAATTTTATTTTTATGGCTGAATAATATTCCATTATGTGTATATACCACATTTTGTTTATCTGTGCATCTTTTGATAAAAATTTAGGTTTTCCACCTTTTGACCACTGTGAACAGTGCTACTGTGAACATCTGCACACAGTTGATATCATATGGATCTTGGCCAAAAACAGAGAATACCAGAAAGATATTTATCTGTGTCTTACCATAATGAGTTATGGGTAACATTATGAAGAATGGAAATTCCAGAATACTTAATTGTTCTCATGGAGAACCCGTACAAGGATCAAGAGACAGCCATTCAAATAGAACAAGGGGATATTATGTGGTTCAAACTTGGAAAAGATGTGTGACATTGGGAAAATCTGCTACAAAAGACCTCTTTAATGTTCTCAAAAGCAAAGATGTCACTTTAATGAGCATGATGTATGTTCTTGGCCCAAGCCATGGTCTTTTCAGTCACCTTACATGTGTTAAGAAAGCTAGATATGAAGAAGGAAGACAGAAGAATTGATGTGTATGAAGTGTATTCTTCACCAACACAATTCATATTATTCCAAAGTAGTTCATTCTTTTTGCTGCTACTGAAAATAGAATTGTTTTCTTAATTTGTTCATTACTAGTGTGTAGAACTATAATCAATTTTTGTGTGCTGATTTTGTATCCTGCCAACTTGCTAAATTTATTAGCTGTTAACAGGTTTTTAGGATTTTTTAGATATAAGATCGTACCCTCTGCAAACAGAGATCATTTCACTTCTTCCTTCTCATTTAGATGCATTTTATTTCTTTTTTCATATCTAATTGTTCCACATGTTCTAAACCACTACGATATTTTGTCTTTCTGCCTCATAAATATAGGTATAAAGCTTTTAATAATACCATCTATCAAAGATCTACATGTCTTGTTTTGAATTAAATTAATGAAGTTTATAATCAGCTTCAAAAAAGTTTTAAGTTCACTTAAAAAAGAAAAAAGAAAGGATGGAAGGTGTTAAAATTAACTTTTTTAAAAAAGGTAATAAAACCAAAAACAAAAGCCAATGCCACTGAGTCAGTTCTGACTCATAGTGCCCCCTCATTAGGTTTCCAAGGCTATAAATCTTTTAAGTAGACTGCCTCATCTTCCTCCCTCAGAGCAGCTGGTGGGTTTGCACTGCCAGCCTTCTGGTTAGCAGCCAAATGCATTACCCACTATGCCACTTGAATTTCTTATAAAAGGCAATAAAAAACAAATTAAACCCACTGCTGTAGAGTTGTATCCAACTGATAGCAACCCCTCCTTGGGTTTCTGAGGCAGTATCACTACAGAAGTAGATTGCCCAACCTTCCTTCCAAGGAGTGGCTGGTGGATTTGAACTGCCAGCCTTCTGGTAAGCAGTCAAATACCTTAGGCACTACACCAGCAGAGCTCATAAAAGGCAACAGACACCTAGAACCTTTAAAAACAAATACTAGTTTTTAGGTATATTGAGTTTTTTTCAATTTAAAAATAAAGCAGTTGTATCAGCAGTGATAAGATATCACATGTCACTGATATAAGACACGTAGAAGGAGGTGTCATCTTAGTAGTATCTTTCCCAGTAATGTATGATTTCCCTAGGAGCACAAGCAAACATTAGTCAAGGTCAAATTGAGGGATATTCCACAAAATAACTTTAAAAAGACCAAGAAATTATCACACATTGGGCAGACAAAAAGACATGTCAACTAAATGCAATGTAAGATCATGAAACAGAAAAAGGAATTAGTGGAAAAACTGGTGAAATGTGAATAAAGTCTATAGTTAACAGTACTGTACCAATGTTAGTTTTTTAAATGATACTGTGGTTATATACGTCAACATTAGGGGATACTGGGTAAAGGATATATATGGAAATGCTCTGTACAATTTTTGCAACTCTTCTACATGCTTAAATTTATTTCAAAATACACTGAAAAAGGAAGAAAGAAAGAAATAAAAGGAGGGAGAGAGGGAGGGAAGGAGGAAGGAAAGAAAAGGTCTAACACCCAAGCTTAACTTCCTCCATGAACATCTATGTTAGAGAAACGTTGAAATAAATTAGTGAATAAAAAGTAGAGTGGCTATCCTAATGGCAAGAATTACTTCATTAAATGAGCATCTGCTTTAGACAGATTCAGGCGCTCTGGTGGTGTAGTGCCAGCCACTCCTTGGAAGGAAGGCTGGGCAATCTACTTCCATAGTGATACTGCCTTGGAAACCCAAGGAGGGGTCACTATGAGTCAGATCTGACTTGACTGCATTGAGTTTATTTGGGAGCTCTGGTGGCATAGTGCCTAAGGCATTTGACTGCTAACCAGAAGGCTGGCAGTTCAAACCTACCAGCCTCTTCTCGGAAGGAAGATTGGGCAATCTACTTCCATAGTGATAACGCCTTGGAAACCCAAGGAGGGGTCGCTATGAGTCGAATACGACTCAATGGCAGTGAGCTTGAGCTGAGCTAAGACAGATTCATTTGTGAGAGACGAGGGGATTCCTCAATCAACTCATGATAATTAAATATGAGAAATCACATTAAATAAAATTTGAAATATTAACATTTTCAACAGAAACATTCCAAATTAAAACAGGAAAAATTTTAAACAGATCATCATTGCACACATAATAATTGAAATGAATTTGAAAAAAGAGACTTTAATATATCATTAGCTTAAATCACTGTGTGTCTTGACATAAAATTCTTGGTTGCCAAACAATTATGTAGGAGGCAACTTTCTACTAAAATTCTCTTGAAAATGTATACACTGACCAAAAAGATCAATTTTTCAAATGAAACCACCCATCAACATAAATTCTATAAACATTTCTAATTTTATTAATTGTATTTAATATACTGTCATCCGAATACTGACATAACTACAACACCAATACTGATAAGATAATCAGCTTCATTAAATCTGCTAATTAATAAATAGAATTTATATAGCATCTGCAGTGTAGTAAATTACTTAGTATGGCTTTTCTACCCATAAGTC
>NW_006921590.1:20527136-20540282 GCF_000298275.1 Orycteropus afer afer | reverse complement strand
TCCCTAGTAAACCCCATAATCTGTGAGCTCTGTGTGGTCACTGCAGTGAATTAGCAAACCCAGGAGAAAGGTGGTGGGTGCTTTGGGAGGAACAGTTGGAGAAAGGGCTGGAGGGAGGCAGCATGTCTGGCCTGGCAGGAATAGGCCTTGGGTTACTGCTGGTAATCCTGTCTTTCTCTTCTAGGGTTAGAGGAGTCCAAAGATGTGGCCTCCCTGCCGTTTTAGCAGTTGGTGTCAGAAGTAGGATTCCTTGCAGTGGCTCCAGACTCACAGAAGCATGAGACTTTGTAAAAGAAAGAAGGAAGGGGCCTGGGAAATGAAACTTTGGATCCTTAAATGGTTACTTTCTTTGGTGTTACCTCTTTAAAGTTGGTAATTGATCCAGAGGCTAGGGCTTTTGGTTACACCCAGCCAAAGGCCCAAGACCATATACATAGAATGAGACGGTAATCAAGGTGAAGAGATGAACCTGGAATGTCTTTAAAAGGATTATGTGTTTATCCGAATGTACTATGGCTACTGAATGTTCTCTTACCTGCCTGTACATTAGAAATTATTATGGGATATGTGGGTAACAGAGAGCGTGTAAGTCCACCTTCAGCCAATACATGATTGGATATGTTAGAAAGGGGAAATAGAATTTGCCCAGCAGAAACACAGGCTTTTGTTTTAAGCCCTGTGTGTAGAGCCCATACTAGGAGCTTAGGTAGAAAACTTGAGCCCCACCCAGTACCACTGAGGGAAGGGAAGATTTGCATTTGAAGAGAGGATGTGAAGAAGAAAAAAAAAAAATGACTATTTGGCTTTTTGAATTTCGAGCAAGCAGATAGGCTTTGGGTCCATCAAGGCAGGAAAGTCATGGTCCATGAGAGAAACCCCTTCCAGGGCTGAAAGTTAAAGGAAGCCAGTGAGTAGTAGACTTGTATGTTACTTGCTTGTAACCACCTGGATCCACCTAAATGGAAATGGGGGAAGTGCAGCAAAGAAGTAACTGGCTGAGTTTGGTACTCTTTGACCTAGGCCCAGAAGCTGGGGATGAGAGGAAGGGGTGGCTGGTCTGAAGTGCAATGAATTGTGAGCCTGCGGGCATTGAAATAGTCCCTGAGGACTGAAGATGTGAGAGAAGGTGCTGGCTGGTCTGAAGTGAAGGGAAGCGTGTGACTCCAAACTTGGCAATTGGTACCCGTGACCTAGCTGGGATGGCTAGGGCTGAGCTGACCAGAACCCGACCAAACGAAGAGGAAGATGATTGACACAGCTGGTGTTAAGTTGCTGCAATTTGATGGCTTGTGCTGGGCTGGACTTTGCTTTGTTTATGGATCCACATGCCTGAAGTCTTCAAGCAGAACAGAAGATTCTCCAGAGAGAAAAGACCATGTTTGTCTCCTCAGAGTACTGGTTTGATAGGGATGGGCAAATTAGAAATTGGCTATTTAAAATGGGGGGGAGATAAAAGCATGAAGTGGCTGGCTTACACACTTTCATAGGTGTGGTTATTCTTAAACTGATGGTGAAGGGGACTATTTGGGATGTGAATTTCTGAAGTGTAAAAGGGATAATGGCTAGAAAAGCCAGGGGGTGGCCTGCAGTGTAGTAAATTACCTAGTGTGGCTTTTCTACCCATAAGTCTTTGTAAACT
Source organism: Orycteropus afer afer (assembly GCF_000298275.1). NCBI lineage: Eukaryota > Metazoa > Chordata > Mammalia > Tubulidentata > Orycteropodidae > Orycteropus > Orycteropus afer. The sequence goes on along the minus strand of NW_006921590.1, from coordinate 20,538,643 downwards.
CCAAGGTGGGATTTTCTATGAGCAACTGAGGAGCTCCTGATTGCTGAAGGTGTCCACCTGGAGTATTTCTGTTGGGAGTGGCACAAAACAATGTTCTGGGAGGTGCCCACTCTCTCTAGGTGCTTAGAGTTCTGATGTTATAATTGGCTAGTTTGACCACCCTGCTGGGCTCAAAAGGAGACTTCCTAGAGGCAGAACTCTCTCTGACTGCTGGTTGAGGAAGATGTGCTGCTGAAAGAGACACGTGCTCCGGAAAGAGACACGTGCTGCTGGGAAAGAGACACAAGAGACACGCATCGCTGAGTGAGACACTGAGGGACCAGCACTGCTGGGAAAGAGACTGTGAGAGACTGTTGGCTGAGGGACGGTGGGCTGGGAGAGAGACTTAGCATTTTTTCCTGAACTTGAATTGTAGCCTGTGGTGCTTCCCTAATAAACCCCATAATCTGTGAGCTCTGTGTGGCCACTGCAGCGAATTAGCGAACCCAGGAGAGAGGTGGTGGGTGCTTTGGGAGGAACGGTTGGAGAAAGGGCTGGAGGAAGGCAGCATGTCTGGCCTGGCAGGAATAGGCCTTGGGTTACTGCTGGTAATCCTGTCTTCCTCTTGTAGGGTTAGAGGAGGTCCGAAGATGTGGCCTCCTGCCGTTTTAGCAGCATCCATATAAATAATTAAGGTTTAAGAAACATAATTCTACCTACAATTGTGGTGAAAAGTGACCACCGACACTAAATAACTACCACCATCCCTCCACTCTACTCTGTGAGGACTCTTGTCTAATTGGTGGTAGACAGTCATTAGATACTACACAGGAAATAAAATAGAGTACTTCTGTGTTTCATGAGGCATTGGTGATTCAGTGATAGAATTTTCACCTTCCGTGTTGGAGATCCCGGTTCAAGCCCCAGACAATGGACCACCTACACAGACACCACCCATCTATTAGTGGAGGCTTACATATTACTACGATGTTGAACAGGTTTCAGCAGAGCTTCCAGACTTAGGCAGACTAGGAAGAAAGGCCTGATGATCTACTTCCAAAAATCAGCCAATGGAAACCATACAAATCACAACAGTTCTACCAGCAACTATCATGGGGATGGCACAGGACCAGGCAGCAATTTGTTCCAATGCACATGGTATCACCATAATTCAGGGAGTGACTTGACAGCAGCTAAAAACAGTAATTCCCAGATTTACACAACAGCCTTCTCCCAAAGTAGCATTTAGATTAAGGGTAGACATTTTCTCAGCTCCTTCAGACCAACAAATTTTATTAAGCAGCATGGCTACTCAGATCTATAGCACAACAGCAACAATGGATGGAACCCTTAATGGGTACCAGGCTCCAACTCATCAAAACACAAGGACCTTCATCACCAAAACCAAAATGACATGGGAACAGAAATCCTTGTTGGTAGCTAGAAAGAAAAAGGCACATAGGGTAAAACTAAATGTTTCTTTTGTTGCTTTAAAGCCAAAACTACTTCCTATAATCTTAAAACCAAGCCCCGTTACATCCCTGCTCTTAGATTTCCATGAGAGCTTACACACTTATAGGTGTTGCACAATAATTAACCTGCCAAACTAACTTGAGATGCTCCTTGCAAACACAATCCAAAGTGAAACAGAAGTAAGGATCATCCTAATCCAGACCCTACATGTCAAATATTTCCCTTATTTAGTATGAGCATTTCTTTTGCATGCTGAATGCATTTCCTATACTTTTTTACTAGAAAAGGATAAAGTGGATATTTCTGTTACTTTCAAAATATAACTATATACATATGTTATTGCTGTTGTCATTTGCCATCAAGTCGGACCCAACTCATAGAGACCCCTCCTTGGGTTTCTGAGGCAGTATCATTACAGAAGTAGATTGCCCAACCTTCCTTCCAAGGAGTGGCTGGTGGGCTTGAACCGCCAGCCTTCTGGTTAGCAGTCAAGTACTTCTGACTGCTTCTACCAGACTGCTTCTGGTTAGCAGTCAAATACGTAGGCACTACATGTTTCAAACAGGGAAATAGTTCAAGAACCTGGGTCCAAAGTGCTGTTGGGATGATGTGTGGACTTGTCAAGGAGCAACAGGCCAGCTGGCTCGAAAAGGTATCAGAGAAAGGCAATCATTTCCCTAAGAATTTATAAGGCTCCAGGTCTGCTTTCAGCCATACTGGCCAGAAATTGGATTCAGATAGAAAATGTAAGAAAGGAATTATGACTCAGAGGTAAATACATATTTATTTTATTATGAAACCTAAGTAGCAAAGAACTGGAAATTTGTTTCAGAAGGACTAGAAACCTTTCAATAGCATAACCAGCATATTCCCTCCTTGTAAGCAAATCTCTATGAAAAGTCCAATGATAATCTAAACAAGCACAGAATTTTAGAACAACAATAGGTAGATAGGACACCCACATATTAAAGGCAAAACACCACTTAACACTTATATAGTACTTACAACAGGGTGGGCACAGTTCTAAGAGTCTTACATATATCATCTCATTTAAATCTCACTACAATCCCATGATGACGTTGTTAGTTACCACTGAGTTCGCTCTCAATCAAGGTGACCTTATATATAACAAAATGAAACACTGCTCAGTCCTATACCATTTTCATGATCATTGACATTTTGGAGCCCACTGTTGTGGCTACTGGATCAATTCATCTCATGGAGAGTCTCCCTCATTTTTGCTCACTCTTTACATTATCAAACATAATGTCATTTTCTAGGGATTGATCTTTCCTGATGATATGCCCAAAGTAAGCAAGATGAAGTCTCTCCATCCTCACTTCTAAAGAACATTCCATTTGTATTTCTTCTAAGACTAATTTGTTTGTTCCTTTGGCAGTCCACAATATAGTCAATATTCTTCATCAACACCATAAATCAAAGGCATCAATTCTTCTGTCTTCCTTCTTCATCACTCAGCTTTCACATGTTTGTGAGGTGATTGAAAAGACTATGGCTTGGGCCAGGTACACCGCAGTCACCAAAGTGACATCTCTGCTTTTGAGATCTTTAAGAAGGTAATTTGTACCAGATTTGCCACATTCTTCCTTATGTAGACCAGCATATAGATTAAGTATGGTAAAAAGATACAACCCTCAAATCATTTATTCAGCATATAGATAAAGTATGGTAAAAAGATACAACCCTGCCACATACCTTTCCCAATTGTAAACCATGCAGTATCCCTGTGTTGTGTTTGAGCGACATGTACAGATTTCAAAAACCAAACCAAACTCACTGCTGTTGAGTCAGATCCAACTCAGAGCGACCCCTCCTTGGGTTTCTAAGGCAGTATCACTACAGAAATAGACTGCCCAACCTTCTTTCTAAGGAGTGGCTGGTGGGTTTGAACCACCAGCCTTCTGGTTAGCACTCAAATGCTTTAGACACTACATGATTTGTCATGTTATTCACAATTTATTATGATCTACATAGTCAAATGCTTTTGCCCAGTTGAAAATACACAGGTAAACATCTTTCTGATATTCTCTGCTTTTGGCTAAGATCCATCTGACATCAATAATGACGTCCCTCATTCAACGTCCCCTTCTGAATCAGCTATTATCACCATTTTATAGATGAACAAAATGAAGCACAAAGAATTTTAAAAACTTGTTCAAATACATACAGTTAGCAAGTACACAAGCAGAATTTAAACTCTGCCTACTCCAGAGTCCATCTACTTCTTGATCACTAGTCCAACTAAAAGAAAATCTGGAGTAACCTTCTGCAACTCCCTGCACAGATCTACACATAAAAGCCAAAACCAAAACCACTGCTGTCAAGTCTATTCCAACTCACAGTGACCCTATAGGACAGAGCATAATTGCCCTATGGGGTTTCCAAGGCTGTAATCTTTATGGAAAGAGACTGCCACATCTTTCTTCCATAGAGTGGCTGCTGGGTTCAATCCACTGATGTTTCAGTTAGCAGCTGAGTACTTCAACTACTGCACCACCAAGGCACCTGTATTTCTACATAGAGAAGTAGAAACCAGAATATTGAAAATCCTCCAGCTAAGGCTCCTGGGAAGTACTAAGAGAAGTACTACCAATTTTGTCTTTTTGGCTTTTCCTTTTTACAATGTTGGCCAACCCACTAGCCAACCCCAAGGGGTATATATTCTTTCTTTAGCTGCATCAGTACAGTTAAGCACAATTAAGTCAGGGAGTGGCCAAGGGTTGCAAACCAATCATGCATTCTGCCTCTCCCAAAACTTTGCATCTCTCTGCTCAGATCTTCCCTGTGTAAATTTTAAAGTTTAACTCTTAAAAGCCCATCTAAATTCCCTTACTACCAGTGCTTGAGTAAAACCTTTCTACAATTCCAATTTATTAACAAAAAAAAAACATAGCAACTTTCCATGACTGAAAGTCCAGATATTTTACTCTTATTGTTGTTGTTAGGTGCTGTCAAGTTGGTTCTGACTCACAGCAACCCTGTGTACAAGAGAATGAAATACCGCCCAGTCCTGCTCCACCCGTGCAACCACTGCTATGTTGAAGCCCATTGTTGCTGCCACTGTTGTCAATCTATCTTGTTGAGGGCCTTCCTTTTTTTTTTTTTGCTGACCTTCTACATTACCAAACATGATGACATTCTCCAGGGACTGGTCCCTCCTAATAACGAGTCCAAAGTATGTGAGATGAATATACTTAGTAATTATCTACAAAGTTATTTCACTAAGCTCATTCAGTCAGATATTTAATTTCCCACTATGTACTGAAGGCCCTCAATGAGATGGTTTGACACAGTGGCTGCAATGATGGGCTCAGGTATAGCAAGGATTGTGAGACTGGCACATGACTGGAGAGGGTTGTGTTCTGCTGTTCGTAGGGTAGCTACGAGTCAGAGAGGACTCAGCAGCACCTATCAACAACATGTACTGCTATGTATACTGTCTATTTATCAAAAATATATGCATCCTAACACCACTCTGTCCTCAAGTAGGTCCAAGTCTATTAGAAGGGTGCTAAGTTCAGAAGGATGAAAAATGCTCTTAGTTAAACAGCCCAGTAGCAGTGTGATAGTTCAGAACAGGAAAAAGTCTCACAGGATGAAGCTATAGGATGAGTTGGGCAAGAAGGTATTGAAGGGAGAGGAAAAAACACATGTCAATGCAAAGCAGTGAATGAGAAGAGGAAACAGCTGGTTCTAAGTCAAGGAAAGGTAAGTTATGCAATATTACCAGATCACAGAGCAGGCAGGTCAGAACATCAGGAAATTTTCAACCTTCTGTCCTACTCTGATACAAGACAATTACAGTTTTTACTATAAGAGAAGCCCTCAACCAGGAAGCTGTATAAAAATTTAGGGGGTAGAGTTTTAAAAGGCCCACATATGGTTCTGATTCACTCATCCTTGCGAAGTCAACGTTCCTTCCCATGACTGAGAATCATCATTGCCGGGGATAGAGAGGAAGGGAATCACTGAAGGGTTTTGACAAAAATAATAACTTGATCAAATTTATTATTTAGAAAAAATATTTTGAGATGGTACAGTACATCGCCACACTGAAATACTAAGAATCTCTAAAAACAGAATGAGTGAATCTATATACTAATATAGAAACATGCTATGATATGCTATTAAGTTAAAAAAAAAAAAAAAGAAACAGAGAAGTTTAGAAAAATACTTATTACAGGAATATTCTGGCACAGAGATTACAGAGCTAATCCAGAGATAAATAGGGTCCAAACCAGAACATGGAAAGGGAGAAAAGAAATGATTCTAGAAATAATCATGAAGGGGAATCAACAAGATCTATCAGATGTCAGGATAAAAGAGAGGAGGACATCTAGAATGTCTTCATTTTTTTTTTAACCTTTAAAGAGGCATACGGGTGTGTTGTTTATTCTATTAATTGCTTGTCAAACTGTTTAAGTAATGTTATTATATTACTTTCAATTACTTTATTATAAATTTCAAATAATGATGTTTGCAATAATGTATTTTTGACACAAGAAGGAGCAAAAGAAATTTAAGAATAGTGAACAAATTAGCAGGAACTCATAGCCTTTCACTCTTCAGGAAGGCCTGCATACAAAGCATACAAATAGATAATCTGAACTTAAAATTTACATTTGCTCCAATACTCCTTTCTCTTATACACTGTATTTTCAGTATTTTTTAAGTTGAATCCACAGCAATTCAGTATTTTTTAAGTTGAATCTTTCTGCTATGAATTTAGAATTCTTTAATACTAATTCTCAATTGTTAAAACTTAATTAAACATTTCACCATATGTAATTATATTTTGATTTAAAAAGAAAAAAAAAGCCTTAGCTATATTGGCCAGGCGGGTGTTGAGGACTGTTAATTCACAGAACTACACTGCCTTCTTTTGGAGGAAAATGTAAATAGTAGTCACAATATATGACAGTTTCCTGAGAAAATGTCACTAACATTTATTTAATAATACAATCTCCTACACTTCACCTGTATCAGGTAATATTTTTAAATACCTCAATATAAAAAGTAATTTTTCCACAGTTTCCACTTAACAAGAAAAGCCAAAGGGACTATAAAATATCTACCTAGTTTTCTTCCCACAATTTAATTTTAATTTCTGTGTTCTGTAAATAGGAGAATAATTAATTAGAAGTCATATTATTTATAAAAATGCGAGGTGAGAAGGAAATTAAAACTATGATAAGAAGAATGGATTCAAACTTTTGTAATGCTAAGAACAGGGGTTGCAGATCCAACACCCATTTTCACCTTCTACCTCATGACTCAGGGGAAGCTGACCTCCCCTGTCTCCTTCAAGCTCGAGGGCTAGATCTTGAACCATCAAACATTATACACCCATCCTTCCTGCCAGTACTCAGTCCAGAAAATCTAGACTTAATTAACTCAGCAACAAATGGCATTACACTGGTGACCCAAGATGGACATATGATCTAAACTGTACTCGAAACTAAAGAAACAAAAAGAAGGAAAGAACTAGTTTCTGATAAAGAGAAAAAATCTCCCTTATTCTCTTTATTGGAACTAAAGAATGTTGCTCCAGCAGGGATCCTGTTATCATAAAGGAAACCAGCCTGAAGACAAAAAGAGAAAAGACAAACCAAATAAGATACCTTGTTCTACACATACATAGTATTTGGAGATCAAGCACTAGAGCCTCCTCTACCTCTGAAATACCTATTCTGAGATTTCTTTCTAGTAAGAGGCAGATTATTTAGGGGTTTCTGCTATTTGCAGGTGAAAACACCATAATTTTAAGTACTTCTAAACAGTTTCTCAAATATAAGTGATTATTTGAAACTAGGAAACAACTCCTTATACATTTATAAGCAAACTTCAATCTTTACAACTATAAAGTAAGTTTTCTTAAACAAATTAAATGACCAGTTAAGAGACAGATAAATAATAGATACAGACTAGTTTTACTCTTTTGCATATAACTGTTGACAATACCTTTCAATAAAGAAAAACTGAATTATTGCCCAAGGGTGGCTTAATTTGTACAAATTTTGAATAATGTCATATATATTTCCAAAACAGATGCTTAGAGACTCTACAAGGACACTCAGCTCAATCAGAAGCCAGATTAAAGTTCCATCTGGAGCCTAATAGCTCCATGGTTCCATTACAATTACCCAAGTCACCAAAGTGAGCCTTTATAATTGTGCGTAACAGTAGTTCTCTTGAAGGTGTAGATAGTCTTGTCCTCACAACTAGATAATCAGGTCATAAAAATAATTTTATGTGTGCATACACACACATACAGACACACAAGATTCAGCAGGTATTCAAATACTGCTGTATTTTTTCAATGACACTGAACTTTTCCTTCTTGATTTTTCATGATCAGCCATCAGTTTCATCCATTTGGACACAGCTATTAGAATATTGTATCATCACCTTAGCTTGATATGGAAAAGACAAGGTTCGCTGTCTCCTTTAATCAGCCTCTGGTATATCAGATATCAGATACCTAGAATAATCTCTTTCACGTTTCCCTTCCTGCAAATCTATCTCAGATCCTATCACAGACATCATTTCTTATTTTTATCAGAAAGAAATAAGTGAGACCATTTTATCTCCTAATTTTCATGTCTCAACATTGTGACACAGCCACAGAATTTTGGACGAGAAGGTATCCAGAAAGTATACAAAGATCATCATCTAGACCCACTACCTATTGCCACTGAGTCAATTCCAACTCCTAGCAACTCTGTAGGACAGAGTAGAACTGCCCCACAAGTATTCCAAGGCTGAAATCACTAGAAGAAGATTGCCACATCTTCCTTTCATGGAGTAACTAGTGGGTTCAAACCACTGACTTTTTTGGTCCACAGCTAAGTGCTTAATCACTGTGCCACCAGGCCTCCTTGCATCTAGACCAATGCCACTCAAAAACTATCTGGGGTGTACTGCCAAAATGTGAACTGCTTGTTATAATTGAGTATAAGTCTTTAAAACATTTTACAGCAATGTGAAAGAGCAATTTTATGTTGGTTAAATTAATAATAGAAATTTGGGCTTGTATTTTATGTCTTTGAATTTTCTTTTTAATTTGATTTTCCCAGGTTATCAATTTTTTGGCATTATTTATTTATTTAACTTTTTATTGTGATTTGGGTGAAATTTTACAAAGCAGATTCGTCTCACTTTCAACAGGTCATACACATTTTGTTTTGTTACACTGGTCACATTCCCCACAGTGTAACATCTCACCTCTCACTTCCTCCCTGTGGTTACCTGTTCCCTGTGCCTTTCTTGCCTAGGCATTCCTGCCTCCCTAGCTTTCTCCCTATGCAAATGCTACCCTTCTGATCACACATGGTTGATTGTTCTAAGGAGTGCATCTCCCTGGTGTAAGTGTTCAGCTCATAGGCCTGTCTACTGTTGGGTTGACAGTTAAGCAATGGGAGTGAATCCAATTCCAGGCCCAAAGGGTGACTTGGGGCCATAGTCTTGGAGGTTTCCCAGTCTCTATTAGACCAGTAAGCCTGGTCTTTTTTATGATTTTGAATTTTATTCTACATTTTTCTCCTACTCTATACATCATCTTTACTTCTGATTCCTTCCTTGGTGTCTTTGAATTTTCTTTTTAATTTGATTTTCCCATTATTTTTTTAAAGTTATATTTACAATATTGAAAATTAAAAGAAAAAAATGACATAATTTCAGTAGTGATCTAGCATGTTTGTCTAGGCAAGCTGTTTTGTTTTATTGTTATTATAATGTTTTACATAAGACTCAAGGCCTCCAATTAGCTTAAGTGGCTAGTTATATGCATCTGTAGCTGGTCAATACCAGAAGGCACATGAGCATCCAACTCACCTTCCACTAGTTCAGTGTTTCTCAAATTGTAACTAACACTCCTGAGAGCTTGTATGTTGTTATAATATTGAAAAGGTTTAAGCAGAGCTTCCAGACTAAGACAGACTGGGAAGAAAGACCTGACAAACTACTTCCAAACATTAGCCAACGAAACCCCAATGGATCACAAAAGAATACTATCCAACATAGTGCTGGAAAGTGAGCCTCTATGTTGGAAGGAACTCAAAATATACAATGATCACAAGAGACTCAACCAAAGCAATAATTGTGCATGTGGCACAAAACCACACAACATTTTGCACTGTTGTAGATGGAGTCATCATGAGTCAAAGGCAACTTGATGGAGCTAAGAAAAACAGTTGTAAGAGATAAGAGGCACTCCTACCCAAAATAGTAAAGGAGTTGAGTGAGGCCTCAGGTGGCTGAAAACATAAATGTCTTCTTCTAAGACCACTTTTTGGAACTGAAGTAACTTTACTTTGACTCAGTGCCTTGCTCACATTTATAAAAGTTCACAAATTGAAAGTTTATACACATATGAGCTTCTGCATTTTGACAACTGCAAAGTGCTATCTTAAGCCAGGGAAAATGAAAGCTTTTGATAAATGTTTGGTAAATGAATGTGTTAAAGAGAGAGAGAGAGAGAGAGAGAGAAATACAATAATTAGATAATTATATCAAAATAGAACAATTTCTAATGAAATCCCACTGGTCTGAAATGTCAGTTTTTCCCATGCTATTCACAGTTTAAAATTATACAATAAATATGGTATTTTCATGAGTGGCTGGTTAGAATCAAACTCATTACTTACCAGCAAAGGCAGGGAGGAGGAGGAAAAACATGAAAGCTCTGTAAGCGTTAGCTTAAATTTCAAATTCTTAGTTTTAATCTACATATATCAGCTTTTCCCCAAATCTCTTCCTTTGAACCATCATCACCTCTTTATTTCCCATCTAGCATTCACAATCTTTAGCTTTTTACCACAATCATTTACACACTTGCCATTGAAGACAGTATCATAATCTTCTGTACTATCTAGCACAACAAAATTGAACTCTCAAATGATAATTCTCAAAATTAGTATTGTTTTTAACTAAAAACTTACTATACCCAGAATTGATATCTAAATAAATAACTATAAACAGAAGTCTGGCAAGTAAAAAAAGTTACTGTACATTCATTATAGACACCTTAAGATATAATATTTCAAAAGAATTTAAGACAAATACATGTTTATACTGAAAGAGATGAGCTCCACCCCCTGTATGTTCTTAAGAAAAAGACAAGCATAGATAAACCAAGAAGGGTGAATAGCACTGTCTTAGTTACAGAGAGCTACCAGAACAATTCATACCACAAGTAGGTGGCTTTAAAGAACAGAAATAAATCTATTTTCTTACAGCTCTGGAAGCCACATCAATTCCTGCTATGGGCCTCACTCCTACTTTCTGGTGAGTGCCATCAATCCTTGGTATTTGTGGTATTAATCCCATCCTCCACCCCCAGTGTGTGTCTCTATGTCTATTTTGCTCTTTTTAGAACTCAGAAGTGATTAGGTTTAGGACGCCCCTACTCAGTTATGATTTTACTAATTTAACAAAGAACAAAACAAAACCCACTGCCATGAGTTGACTCTGACTCATAGTGACCCCCATTGGGTTTCTGAAAAGGTAAATCTTTATGGAAGTAGATTGCCCAGTCTTCCTTCTGTGGAGTGGCTGGTGGGTTTGAACCGCCAGCCTTCTGGTTAGTAGTCAAATGCTTTAGGCCCTGCCTCACCAGAGCTCCTTAACTTAACAAAAGAAAACTCCTTTTTCCAGAGACACATTTACAGAGATAGGGGACAGAATTTCAACACATATTCTGGGTGGGGGGGAGCACAATTCAATCCATAACAGTTACCATATTTACTACAATTATAAAGAGATTAACTTGGACTTGAATGGAATCCCTGCATAATACGAAGAGTTACCACATTCACCTGCTAACCAAAATGCTGGAGGTTCAAATTCATCCAGAAGCATCTCAAAGACTGGCCAGGAGATCTATCTTGGAAAAATCAACCACTGAAAAGTCTACGGATCCCAGCAGGGCAAGACGGCGGACTAGGCAGAAGGACTGCACAGACCCTCTTCAACAAAGAAAAGGGAAACCAATTAACACAGACACAGAAGATAATCTTGGACCCCTGAGCCTTGAA
>NW_006921590.1:20510584-20519909 GCF_000298275.1 Orycteropus afer afer | reverse complement strand
CCCATGACACACTGAAGTCACCATGAGTTGGAACTGACTTGACAGCAACTGGTATGGAGTTGAATACATTTTAAAAATCTACAATGAAAAGTCTATCTTAAAAATAAATGATCTCCCTTGACAGCAACCAGCAAACCAGCAGAATTATTATCCATTATACTCTAGGTGCTTGATAAAAGCACAGTAACTGACTCGAGAAGGAACATGATCAGAAGTTTCATGATGTAATTAGTTTTCAGTCTACATTAATTATATAGTTAAGTGGGAATAGTAATTTTAGAAATTTTTCTAAAGACTGAAAAATCAGTTGCAGTCACATCAACTCTGATTCATGGTGACTCCACATGTGTCAGAACACAGCTGTGCTCCACAGGGTTTTCAATGGCTGTTATTTTGGAAATAGATCACCAGGTCTTTCTTCCAAGGTAAGGCGCCTCGGGGTTAACTTAAACTTCCCATCTTTTGGTTAACAGCCAAGCACACTGAATGTTTGCAGCACACAGGGACCCTTCAAAAGGATAATTAATAGAAAATATTAGGTGACCTAGAATGTATTTCTTATTTCTTAGTTTTCATTTTAGCCTATAAAAATGAGGGGGAAAAAACTTCAATCAAATATAACTAGAAAAAGTGCACTAAACACTGTTCAATATCCTACTTTAGTGAGTAGTGACTAGGGTCTTAAAAGCTTGAGAGGAGCCATCTAAGGTACAACTATTGGTCTCTCCTCATTCGGAGCAAAGAAGAGTGAAGAAAAACAAAAGCACATGGAAACAATCCAAGGGACTACTGGACCACAGGAACCTCTCAGCCTCTCCAACCCTGAGACCAGAAGAACTAGATGGCACCTAACTACCACTGCCACCCACTTTCAAAGAGTTCACCAAGATCCTGGATAGAATGGGGAAAAAAATATGGAACAAAACTCTAAATCATAAAAAAGATAAGGCTTACTGGTCTGTTAGAAATTGGCAGAACCCCTGAGACTACGGCCCTTAGTCACCCTTCAAGCCTGGAATTGAACTCATTCCTGTGGCTCAACTTTCAGCCAAACAACAGACAGACCTATGAGGTGAACATAAACACCAACCAGAGAGGTATACACTCCTTAGAACAATCAACCATAAGAGATCAAAAGGGCAGCATTTGTCCAGGGATAAAGCTCAGAAGCCAAGAATGGATAGGAAAGAAGGACAAAGGGAAATGGTAAACACAGGGAGGAAGTGGGAAGAGTGCTATTCCATTGTGAGGACTGCAATCAAAGTCAGGATATGAAATGTGTATGAACTGTTGAAAACCAATTTGTTCTATAAACTTTCATTCAAATCGTAATAAAAAGTCAACAAAACTGTAGCAATAACTATAAAAATAAACAGCCAAAATTCAAAATTCAATCTATGCCTAAATGTTTTTTGTTTTTAATTTTATTTTTTCAAATAACTGAGCTTTACAAAATATTAGTGTGGGACTAGCTACTAAAAATGTACACACTAAAAACATGGTTCTCCCTCATGTGCTTTATTGACTCTGGTCTAAGATCCAGGCTCAAGTCAACACACAAGGAAAGGGCCAAGAATGCTGATAGAAGATGACATAATAAGCATGACTCAGTTCATGCTAAAAGGTTTTAATATTTGAAATGCACCAATTGAAAACCCTGGAGAAACTGTTAGCCTTCTTCTTTGTCCTAGCTCCCTGACCAGTCATACTCTTTAGAAGCCGAAGATTCTCTACATACTTTCCCAGTTTTAAAGATATACAAAAATTTGAAAATCACTCTCTTAATAACAAGTGCTTCTACCTGGTTGAATGCTTGTTCAAGTTTCTTCATTATCCATAGAATAAATAATTCCTTCTTAAAAAATACAAAAGAGTTTAAAAGCCTGATCTTAATTTTTGTAGTAGATGAAAATTTTCTATTCAATTTCAATTTAGGATTAATAGTTTCCTAATTTTTCATGATTATGCTTCAACTTTGCAAATCTTTTCATATGGTGGAAATATTAGTATTTTATCTGCATTATAAACGCCTTTCTTGATTAAAAAAAGCAGTATTACTATGAAGTCTACTCTACCCAAAATAAACTAGTTCAAAGCTCTAACTTTTTAAATTAAATTTGCTTCAAACAGTATCTAGTCTATTTCTAAGGCAAAAATTTACTCTTTCTAAAGTGGTACTATTAACCAATACTAGACTGGGTAATTTAGATGGGGTCTAGCAAGTTTCTTAATATACTATAAGTATTGCCTCTTGCTTTATATTCTATCCATCTGCTAATTTGGTTTCTTGCTTGCCTTTTTTGCTGCAGCTGTGTACCGGGTTAACTGTTTCAATGGTTTTCCTACAATAACCCACAAATTTTTTCCTGATCAGTGTGCTGTATGATTGGTTCTTTGTTCCTAAGATAATTATTTTACATTTGTCTACACTGAACTGCATTTGCCATCTGCTGGCCCAATCACCTAAACAATCCAAATCTTTTTGAATCTGATTGCATTGTTCCTCGTTATTTCCTCTAGCTCCAATTTTAGGATCATCTGCAAACTTTGAGATCTTTTCTTTAAAGCTTGGACACATTTTATTTTAATATGGAGGGTTTTTTTTTTTTTTTAACTGACCTTTTAGACACTCCAGCTGAAATCTTCCAACTTGAAAAGTTTCCATAAAGCTTATCCAAAGATACCTTCCAATTACATACTCAAAATGCTGCTAGAAACAAAGCTAACTAGAACCCATTCTATTTTACCTTTCCTAACACTGCGTGCTTTTAAAAGTATTGTGTCTTGTAAGTTCCTCTTTTTTAAAGTACAAGTATTTTTAAGGAATGCAAAAAATCTATTTTCCAACATGTGAATTCAGGGTGGGTTTTTTGTTCTGTTTTTTCTTTTTTTGTGATAACTTTCCTAAAGTATACATGTTAAATTTTTCAACTCTCCACATAATGCATTTCATTTTTTCTTCAAAATAATGAGAATTAAGTACTTCATAGTTTTGTGATCTTACTCCAATTATTTATCTCCCAATACTTCAGTTTCCTACTGGTAAAGCAGATTAGCAAATAACTTCCAAAGATCCATCCACCTCTAGCATCTGAATGATATTTTCTCTATATAATAGTAGAAACTTATATACCAGAATTTATCCTTAAAATTAGACTTACTTGACAAATCTGAACATGTTGTTGTTTTAGAAACTTATATACCAGAATTTATCCTTAAAATTAGACTTACTTGACAAATCTGAACATGTTGTTGTTGTTGTTGTTATGTGCCGTCGAGTCAGATCCGACTCATAGCGACCCCTCCTTGGGTTTCCCAGGCGGTATCACTATGGAAGTAGATTGCCCCATCTTCCTTCCGAGGGGTGGCTGGTGGGTTTGAACCGCCAGCCTTCTGGTTAACAGTCAAGTGCCTTAACCACTATGCTACCAGAGCTCCCAATCTGAATCAAATAATTATTACAATGGAGGGAACCTGGTCTATTTATGAGATCAGGAAAAATGGTTGTCTTCATAAACTTCAATGATTTCATAGTATAATCACATTTCCACAAAAGCCCTACTTATACAACCCACTAAAATTATAAAAATGTATTTGTTGCCATTTTTCTATTTTAAGTGGCAGATGCAAGTGACAAACTGAATTTAAGATCTACTTTTCATTAATTCATTCAAAAGGCAGTGAGAGGTATAAAAATATAATGATGAATACAGGATAGAGCTTGCCCTGGAGAAGTTTGGGGTAGGATGTATATAGATAGCTTCTGGCTACAAGGTTATCAGAGGTTTAGTTACATGGAGAATGTACTTCCAGCTACCACTGTATGGGAAACTCCCTGAAGGAGATATATTTGAACTGTCACATATATAAATATATGTAATTACTTTTTAAATATATATAATTTTTTAAAACAAATTTACTAAACTATGAATATTTTCACAGACAAGACAAATATAGAATGTTAAGCAAAGCCAGGGAAGGGAGGAGACGTCAAAAAAAAGAAAGGAGTTTGATGGTTGTTACTGTGTAGTAGGGACCACGGGTATTTATTATTTTTCAATTTTTCTATAATGAACATATATTGCTTTTTATAATAAAAATGACATAATAAAAGATCTTTCTATTTAAATCATTAAGCCACACTTTGACCAAGAATTGAGTACTATTAAATGATATGCTATAGGCTATAGATCAAAACCCTCTAACTCCTAACAGAAAAATTGGCAGTAACAAGTATATTTTATTTATATATTAAATTATATAGAGAAGAGCTAAAGGATATATTAAAAGAATTATTAATTTATCAAACATCCTTTTTGTTAAAGAACCACTGACTTGAGATGCAGTATCTTTTCTTATCCAATAGGTTTTTAAATATGTGAAGAAAAATTACTTTGAATAATTTGAAAATAGCATGTTTGTAAATAATTACTAGGTTATGTCTTTTATCTAGGTTTGTGGAAAAACCCTGTAACAACTGATTAGTCTGATTTTTTTTTCCCCAAAACACTTATAAAATGACACTGAAACTGTCTTCAGGGAGATTTTCTTTGCATTGTAAACAGACAGGAGGATTTAACAAAACCATAACAACCAATGACTTGTATTTCTAACAGTTACTCATCTATTAAAACCCTGCACAATTTTATTTTATCAAGATCTTTACCTAATAGTTAGTGTTAAATTCCATTAAAAGTCATAAGATTCTACATATTATTTAATTATACCTTTAATCTTATAAGGCAATTTCAATGAAAAAGTAGATGTATCTTAAATCTCCACATGATCCAAAGCACAGGAAAAGAAATGTATATGGGAGGAGGGAGGGGAAAGAATAAAAGGATTTGCCTCCAGAGGCAAAGCATTAAAAAAAAGAGTTTCAATAAACATTTCCATAATTTAATATTTGCTTAGATTTTCAAAAGTCTAGTTGAGACTGGTTTAATTAAGTTAAAATTTTTCTATTCCTTGAGTTTATGCTCTATGCTTTATATATTTAAATTAGTAGCCGCCCATGATAACCTGAAATCTAGGTTCTTCTGAGATGTATCATGAAATGCACACACACACACACACACACATAAAATATTTATGTATATAAATATATAGGGAGCTCTGGTGGCTTAGTACCTAAGGCACTTGACTGCTAACCAGAAGGCTGGCACTTCAAACCCACCAGCCACTCCTCAGAAGGAAGATGGGGCAATCTACTTCCACAGTAATACTGCCGCAGAAACCATTATATATATATAGTGTGTGTGTGGTGTGTGTGTGTGTATATATATGTATATGTGTATGTGTGTGTGTGTGTGTGTGTATGCTATGGGGGAAGATCCTTGTCTCTTCAGCTTATTTCCTGGTTCACTGGACATCTCCATGTGACTTAGCATCAGCCATCCCCCATCTCTACTTGCTAGCTTGCTTGTTTAATATAGTTTATATCTCAAAAGAGTTTGAGTCAAGATACACCCTATGCTAATTCTGTCTCATAGATGTAACAAAGACAACACATTCCCAAATGGGATTATAACCACAGGAATAGAGAGAGGCTAGGATGTACAACACATATTTTTGGGTGACAAAGTTCAATCAATCACATTCCAACGTTTGGCCCCAAAAACTTCATGTCCTTGCCAAATGCAAAACCTCCATCAAATCATACCAAAAGTCTTAAATCAACTCCAAGAACAAAATCTCATCTTGTCAATCATCTAAATCAAATACAGATAATTTTAAACATATTCCATCCTGGGGCAAAATTCCTCTTCATTTGTGAACCTGTGAAATCTAGACTACAAGTTATCTGCTTCCAGAATACATGGTGGAACACGTAGGCACAAGAGAGATATTTCCATTACAAATGGGAGAAACTGGAAGGAAAAAAGGGATAACAGGCACCAAGCAAGCCCCAAACCAAGTAGAACAATTTATATTAGCCCTCAAAGCTTGAAAATAATACTCTCTTATTTGGAATAATGTGGGCAGTGGACTTGCCCTCCAGGCTCTGAATGTTGGCCACACCCTCTGGATTCTGGGTGAAGTCCCCTTAGCCTTGGGCTTTAGCTCCAGATTATAGGCTGAATGGGATGGCAAATCTGTTTCTTCGGCTTTGAACAGCCCCATTTTCCTAGTTCATTTGAGTGGCAATCTCAATCTCTCAGCCCCAGCAGGCCCCATTCTTCTGTACCTCAAGCATGGCAGCCTCACCCCCTCAGTTTTAGGCAGTGGCCTCATCCCCATCACACAACTTAATGGCAGCCCCAGCTCTGGAACTGAGCTGGCAAAAAGATCTGGCTCTGGGGGACTTCCAGTAAGATAGAGGACTAGGCAGACAAGTGACACAGATTCTCTTCAATAAAGAAAAGAGAAACCAGTTGATAAAGATACAGAAGATAATCCTGGAGCTCTGAGCTTTGACAAGAGCTATACAGAAGTGGATTAGGCACCACCAAGTAGAAAAACCTGAACAAAAACAGTGAGTACAGAGACAGTTAGAGCTGCAGACTGTCAGCTACTCTGACGGGACTGACAGCCTGAATATTTCCAAGTAGTGTTGGGACCTGAGAATTGAACTAAAGATCAACCCTGGTCACCAAAGGCAACAGGAATGACTGCGCTGGTAGTCTATGACTAGGAAGGGAAAGAGCAAGGAGGGAGACACATGAGCTGTGGACTTTTGGCTTTTTGGAGGGTGCAGCCATTTTGATTGTTTACACAGAGTAGCCATTTTGGATATTTAAAGTGACTGAGGGTGCAGTCGCTTTGAATGATTATAAGTGCTGGCCATTTTGGGCATTTAAAGTGCCTGAGCACACAGCCATTCTGAATGTTCATAAGCAGCAGCCATTTTGGATATTTAAAGTGACCGAGGGCACACCATTTTGAATGTTTACAAGCAGTGGGCATTTTGGATATTTAAAGTGAATGAGGGTGCAGCCATATTGAATTTTTATGAGTGGCAGCCATTTTGGATTTTAAAATGATAGCATTCTCATTTGGATTCCAGGGACTTAAGAATAGGCTCTGTTTGCCAAAGTCGGCAGGGACAAACAAAAGGCTAACAACAGGAAAGGAGAGAGGTGGTGAGTGTACATGTGCATATAATCAACTGCTTACAACATACAATTACGAATTAAATATAAATACAAAAATGCCACAATGCCTAGGAGACAACAGAGCATCACAGCCCACACAAAGAAGCAAGATAAACCAGGAGAAACAAGGGACCAGGATACAGACCCAAAACATATCCCTGAGGAAGATGCAGCACTGGAACTCCCTGATAAGGAATTCAAAAGAATTGTATTTAAGTCTCTTCAACGAATTGAGAGGCAGATCAAGGAAAACACTGACAAAACTGGGGAAAACCCTACAACAATGCTGAAAGAAAATACAAGAACAAAATGACAAAATAAACCAAAAATTAGAAATGATATAAAATCTACACATAGAAGTCCAGAAAATTAATACTAAATTTTCAGAAATCGATAACACACTGAAAGGGCAAAGGAGTAGAACTGAATCAATGGAAGACAGAATTAGGGAGATTGAAGGCAAATAGCTCAATAATTCTTTGGAAAGGGATCAGTCAGTAAAAAAAAACAAAACAAAATGAAGAAAGCCTAAGGCTCATGTGGGATACCATCAAAAGGAATAATCTACATGTAATCAAAATTCCAGAATGGGAAGAGACAAATAAAACCACAGAGAAAACTGTCAAAGATTTGTTAGAAGAGAATTTGCCTGGTATGATGAAAAATGAGAATATATCCATTCAGGAAGTCCAATGAATCATAGCATAGACCCCAAAAGAAAATCACCAAGACATATCATCATCAAACTCACCAAAACAAAAGACAAAGAAAGAATCCTGAAAGCAGCATGGGAAAAATGAAAAGTTACCTACAAGGAGCAACCAAAAAGACCAACCAATACGACAGAAACCATGCAGGAGAGAAGACAATGGGATGGTATATATAAAACTCTGAAAGAGAAAAATTCCAACCAAGAATTATGTACCCAGCAAAACTGTCCCTCAAATATGACAGTGAAATTAGGACATTTCCAGATAAGCAGAAATTAAGGGAATTTATTAAAACCAGACCAACCTTACAAGAGATGCTAAAGGGAGCCCTTTGGACAGAGAAGCAATGACAGCAAACAACAACTGACCATTAACACACATGATGATATAACCCAGAAACCAATCCAGCTACGGAAGTATCCAAAGCAAATAAGCCTACAAGATTGTAAACAGGGACTTCCAGTAAGATGCAGAAATAGACAGAGAAGGGACACAGACCTTCTTCAATAAAGAAAAGAAAAACCAATTGACAGAGATACAGAAGATAATCCTGGAGACCTGAGCTTTGAAAGGAACTATACAGAAGTGGTTTAGGCACTACTAGTTAGTAGGAAAACCTGAACGAAAACAGTGAGTACAGAGATGGTAGGAGCTGCATACTGTCAGCTACTCTGATGGGACCAACAACCTCAATATCTCCAAGTGGTGTTGGGACCTGAGAATTGACCTAAAGATCAGCCCTGGTCACCAAGGACTGCAGGGACAACTGCACTGGTGGTCTATGACTAGGAAGAGAAACAGCAAGGATGGAAACAACCTGAGCTGTGGAGTTTTGGCTGTACAGGGGGTGCAGCCATTTTGATTGTTGACACGTGGCAGCCATTTTGGATATTTAAAGTGATCGAGGGTGCAGCCATTTTGAATGTTGACAAGTGGTGGCCATTTTGGATATTTAAAGTGACCAAGGATGCAGCCATTTTGAATGTTGACAAGCAGTGGCCATTTTGGATATTTAAAATGACCAAGGGCACAGCCATTTTGAATGTGTACAAGTGGTGGCCATTTTGGATATTTAAAGTCACTGAGGGAGCAGCCATTTTGAATCTTTACAAGTGACAAACATTCTGGATATTAAAGTGATAGAATTCTCATTCGGATTCCAGGGACCTAAGAATAGGCTCTGTTTGCCAGGGTTGGCAGGGTCATACAAGAGGCTAACAACAGGAAAGGAGACAGGTGAAGAGTGTATAAGTGCTGCCAACTAGTGAATAGAGGAGCACAGCACAGTACTCTGCTTGCGTAGATAACATACAAACAAAAAAAGAGAAAATTAAAATCGTGGGCAAGTCACTCCAACATACAATCACCAATTAAATATAAACACAGAAACATCACAATGCCTTGGAGACAACACAGCATAACAGTACACACAAAGAAGCAAGATAAAGCAGGAGAAACAAGGGACCAAGATACAGACCCAAAACACATCCCTGAGGAAGACACAGCATTGGAACTCCCTGA
>NW_006921590.1:20503323-20510199 GCF_000298275.1 Orycteropus afer afer | reverse complement strand
AACCCCAAACAGGATAGACCCCAAAAGAAAATCACCAAGACATATCGTCATCAAACTTACCAAAATCAAAGACAAAGAAAGAATTATGAGAGCAGCATGGGAAAAATGAAAAGTTACCTACAAGGGGCAACCAATAAAACTAAGGTCGGATTCTCAGCAGAAATCATGCAGGTGAGAAGACAATGGATGGTATATATAAAACTGTGAAAGAGAAAAATTTCCAACCAAGAATTATTTACCCAGCAAAACTGTCCTCAAATATGATGGTGAAATTACAATATTTTGAGATAAGCAGAAATTAAGGGTATTTGTTAAAACCAGACCAACCTTACAAGAGATGCTAAGGGAAGTCCTATGGACAGAGAAGCAACAACAGCCAACAACTGACCATTAACACACATGATGATATAACCCAGAAATCAACCTAGCTGTGGAAGTATCCAAAGTAAAGAAGCCTACAAGATTGTAAACAGAGAACCAGAGACATCAACTGACAAATGAGGACAACTACAAACCAAAAAGAGGGAAAAAAAACTGTGTGGTTACAGAACTTCTAGATGGTAGGGAAGTCAAGACAACTACAAGAGAAAATGGACTGTTCTAAACTTGGGAAGAAAACTATAAATCACAGGGTAACCTCAAAGAAAATGATAAACCTTCACATCAAAATAAAAAAGAGGACCACCACAAATATTTAGCAAACACTAAAACAACAGCAATGAAGGAAGTGATAACACAATTCATAAACAAAACAAGTTCAACATAGAAAATTATGTGGAACAAAGAAATGGACACCACGAAAAAGCACATAACAAAAATGACAGCAACAAATTCATATTTGCCAATAATTACATATTTGGCAAGGGAAGTATCTCCAAGATTTATAGAAAACTCCAATGCCTCAACACCAAAGAAATTAACAATCCAATTGAAAAATGGGCAGAAGACACTTCACCAAGGAGGATATTCAGGTGGCCAACTAATACATGAAGAGATGCTCACAATCATTGGCCATCAGAGAGATGCAAATGAAAACAACAATGAGATATGAGCACTGATGGCAAGTGTTCTGGTTACCTAGTGCCACTCCGACAAGAATATATACCACAAATTGGATGGCCTTAACAAATAGGAGTTTATTCTTACAATTTGGAGGCTTTAAGTCCAAGTTCAAAGTGCCAAGCTTTAGGGGCTGGGTGAAATCCCCTCAGCCTCGGGCTTCAGCTCTGCCTAAAGCTCCCGGCCCACTGAAGCTAGAGGTTTTCCTTCACTCAGACAGTTGCTGGCTGCTGAGGCTGCCAAGCCCAAGGATGGCAAGTAAAAAGGCACAGTCCTGATGCTACCATGCCATTAACTTAAGTCCATTGTAAGTCCCATGGTCGGCAGAGCATGGCAGGCTGCTGAACAATGACATGGCTACATGCAGGGTCCAAGAGTGCCATAAGCTAGAGACCATTCCCAAGGCATCTCCTTATATACAGGAAGCAGATCATATCCCAAAGATAGCTACTCAGCTGCTTGTGGTAGATCCCACCATGGAGTTGATTGCCAGTCTCATCACGGGGAATAACTACCACCAGCTGCCCAGTCACTCAACCAGGCCCAGCCAAGTTGACACACAAACATAGCTACCACAGCAAAGTTCAATAAAACAGAAAATAACAAATGCTGGCAGGGATGGTGAGAGATTGGGACTCTCATACACTGCTGGTGGGACTGTGAAGTGATACAACCATTATGGAAAGCGGTATAGCGATTCCTTGGACAGCTGGAATTGGAGATATCATTTGACCCAGCAATCCCATTACTAGATATATATCCTAGAGACGTGAGAGCCAGGACAGCAACAAATATATGCACACTCATGTTCATCACAGCATTATTTACAATAGCAAAAAGATGGAAACAACCTACGTGCCCATCAGCGGAAGAACAGATGACCGACCAAACTATAGTACATACACACAATGGAATGCTATGCAGCACTAAAGAATAATGTAGAGTCTGCAAAACTCCACACACTATGGATGAATTTGGAGGACATTATGCTAAGTGAAATAGGTCAATCACAGAAGGACAAATCGAGTATTAGTTTGTTGTTGTGGAGGGTCAAGGAAAGCTTTATATATGGAGGGAAACTTTCTTTGATGGTTGGCAGGGGTGGGAGGGGAGGAGAGGGAACACTGAAAAAAAATGCATTGACCCAGGTCACTTTAGTTTTGTGTATTTCACTGTACATAAATTATATTTCAATAAAATGCCTTAAAAAAAAAAAAAAGATCGGGCTCTGAAATCTAGGAGGCTGTGGTCCTACCCTTTGAGATCCATGAGATTGTGGCTCCAACCTTTGAAACCAAGAAGGCCCTACTTCCTATGTATGCCCCTTCCAACATTGCTACTGATCTCTGAGCTAGAGACAATCCTTTTCTTTTATCGGAGGACAACAGATGTAGCACTTTGGTCTGTTTCCTGCCTGGTGTAGAATTTCAAGAGGCAGACAGTCAATCTCTTCTCTCCTTTCACTCTTTTTCTGTCCCCCTTCAGTCAAAGCTGATGCTTTTGTTTGTTTTCTGTTTGTTTTTGCTGTGGTAATTGGTTAAATCTATCAGTCACAGGTTTAATTTCTTTAGCAAAAGAATGTATAGCCATGTGTTTGATGAACATGCTAGGACATGTGTCCTTACCTTGCATAATGGAATTTTCCAAATCTTTAAGTTCTGTTTTCATGCTGCCCAGTTCATTTTTAAGTCCATCTCTTTCCTTTCTCACTTTATTAGCAGAAAGGAGAAACCATGTGGCCCCTTTAAGATCTTGTTTAGAAATCTTAGCGAGATATCCAAGTTCATCACTTTCAAGTTCTACCTTCCACCAAACATTTGAACATAATTCAGACAAGTTCTTGTCATTGCATAAAAAGCATCATTCTTCTTCTACTGTCCAATCACATGTTCATCATTCTCCTTTAAAATCTCACCAGAAGCACAATTAACAATCACATTCCTAGCAATATTTTGTTCCTAAAGTCACATATGTTCTCTAAAATAATAGGGACTTTTTTCTATAGGTCTCCTCAACTCCTTCTGAGTCTTTACCAGAACTGCCTTTGATGTCTATAATTCTACCAACAGTCTCTTCAAGGTAATCTAGGCTTCTATATAAATCACCTCTTTTAGCCTCTACTCATTACTCAATTCCAAAACCACTTCAACACTTTAGGTATTTGTGAGAGCAGCACCTAACCCTTGTAGTACCAACTTCTTTGTTATCTAAACCAAAAAAAAAAAAAGAATGTCACTGCAATCTAGTTGTTTCCGACTCATAGTGACCCTTCCTTGGGTTTCTGAGAGGGTATCTCTACAGAAGTAGATTGCCCAATCTTCCTTCAGAGGAGTGGTTGGTGGGTGTGAACCGCCAACCTTCTGGTTAGCAGTCAAATAAATGCCTTAGGCACTATGCCACCAGAGCTCCTCCAGAATTACTACAAGGGGGTGGTTTTAACGAACAAAGATTTATTTTCTTACAGTTTAGGAAGCTAGAAATACAAATTCAGGCTGCTAGCTCTAGGAAAAGCCTTTATCTCTCTGTTGGCTCTGGGGGAAGGTCTTTGTCTCTTCAGTTTGTTTCCTGGATATCTCCATGAGACATGGCATCAGTCATCCCCCATCTCTACTTGCTAGCTTCCTTGTTTAATATCTTTATATCTCAAAAGAGGGTAGGTAACTCAAGATACACCTTACACTAATTGTCTCATTAACATAACAAAGATAATACATTGCCAAATGGGATTATAACCATAGGCATAGAGGCTATGATTTAAAACATGTGTTCTGGGGGGACATAATTCAGTCCATACCAAGTACCAAATACAAAATGAAATGTTAAAATAATTATAGTTATTAAACTATTTGAATTTAAAATTAATTAAGATTTATTATAAACCTGTACTTCTTCCTATAGACTCTAAAGTCAAAACTAAATCACTATTGCTTTATCACTCCATAAAGCTCCTTTTTAAAATAAGGATAAAAACAGTAAACACTTTATGCTGTTGTTGTTGTTAGGTGCCACTGAGTCAGCTCTGACTCACAGCAACCTCATGTAGAAGAGAATGAAACACTGCCCAGTCCTCCACCATCCTCACAATCCTTTCTATGCTTGAGCCCATCACTGCAACCACTGTGTCAATTCATCTCCTTCAGGGTCTTCCCCTTCTTCGCTGACCCTCTATTTTACCAAGCCTGATATCCTTCTCCAGGGAGTGGTCCCCCTTGAAAACATGACCAAAGTAGGTGAGACAAAGTCTGTCCAATCTTGCTTCTAAGGGGCATTCTGGATGTACTTCTTCCAGGACAGATTTGTTTGTTCTTCTAACAATCCATGATATTTTCAGTATTCTTCTCCAACATCACACTTCAAAGGAATCAACTTTTCTTCAGTCTTCCTTATTCGCTGTCCAGCTTTCACATGCATATGAGGCAACTGAAAATACCATGGCTTGGGTCAGGAGCATCTTAGTCTTCTAAGTGACATCTTTGCTTCTTAACATTTTAAAGAGGTCTTATAGGGATGTTATATTAAATTTAATGAGTTAATACATGTAAACAGCTTAGAATAATACATGGCACACACTAAGCTCTAAAAAATAGTTGCTGTTATTAATAGTAGCAGTAGTAGTAGTAATGTTGTTGTTCCCAGAGGGCTGGCACACATCAGCTTAATAAATATTTGATGAGGAAAAGTGAGTAAGTGAATGAAAATGCAACTGAGTGAATATAAGACCACTTACCAAGATTATTCCTTTGGTATACAGTCTAAGAGTCCTCTCAACTGGCCCAGCTTTTTCTGTTAAAGCTGAAAATCTTAGAACAAAGTCATTCTGATCATGTTCTGGGTTTGAACACAAATTATTATTAAACTCTTGCAGAAACAAAAAAGCCAACCACAATTCTAAGCATGGAAGCTTGGAATATCGTATAATGTTCATAATTCATTTCCCAAGGAATTTTAGAGTAGCCCTGTTTCATTACTGACAAAACTAAACCAGGCCAAGATACACTTTTTTCCCTGCTCTTTTATGCCTCTAAGGATCTCAGCAGCTGAGCTTAGGACAAGCACAAAAAAGGATCCCACTATCTTTAAAACTACTAGACCTAACGCTTCAACCATTAAGAGCAAAGATGAAAAGAAAAAGTCTTGCCAAGCAGCAGTAATGGTTCCTTCATAAATAGTACCAAAAGATGATTTGATTTTTAACATATTAATCTTTGAGTAGAAGTAGTTTTTAATTACTCTGCAAATAATAATAATAATAATAAAGCTCAATTGTTCAAGTATGTAATTTAACAAAAGATAAAGACTCTGCCCCGGCTAAACTAGTGTGCACACTCCAAATTCCCTGCCATGTCACTAAAATCCTTTCAAAGCACTAAGAACAATGAGAAAAAACAACAAAATGGACTTAAAAGACTAATTTCCTTTCCAACCTAAATAAACTTTACAAAAACTTGCCTTTGATAATCGATTAAACAAGCTGCACCACCAGCATCAAGGGAGGGTGTGCAGATATCTAGCAGGTGCTGCAGTTTATCACAAAACCGTCTAAAATAATTGGAAGTGACAACCAGCACTACCACAAATGATTTATTAGTCTTTCACTCCGCTTTTCAGCTTCCTCAGGGCCAGAATAAATAATTTACCAACTCTGTATCTTCCAATCATAAATTCTTCGCTGTGCATCCAAACTACATTTAACTCTGCTAGGTTCAGTGGAATAAAATACACAATAGGAATATTTTTCCAAATATAGAATTATCTGACCACATATAAAGGCAAATTTGTCAATCTAGATGTACAATCCAGAGACAGAAGAATTTAAGGGCTTGAAGCCTGCAACCGCAGTTGAGTTGGAGGGTGGCTCATGAAATGCAATCAAGTGAAGAGGAAATGAAAGCAGAGCCACATCCCAAAGATAAGAAAAGATTCCAGTGATTCTGTAGACAGCAAACCAAAGAGGCTATCTAAGCACACACCATCAGAGAAACTCCAGACCTCAAGCATCACCATCTCACAATAACCGATTCACTGAATGACTGTGTCCCAAAAACCAGGTCCATAAGTTATGAAAAATATATATAACCTACCCCCTCAAGAAAGGGTAGAAATATTAAAACATGGATTTTTTTCATGCAAAATAGCGATTTAAGATACAGCAAGATGATGCATCTTCTTTAAAATATGTTAGTACTTATTTTGAATGGGTTTATGAGACCATTCCCCAGGCTTACAGGTGAGGAGAGACAATGCAGAGTAGCAGGCCGGAAGAGCAGGGAAGGGGATAAAAGCCTTGAACACAGACAGAAGAGCAATCAGCCGAAGGGATTAGGTGAGGAGGGGAAACTCAGGCCCGCCCAGAGTAGCAGGCCGGAAGAGCAGGAGAAAGGGGATAAAAGCCTTGAACCGGACAGAAGAGCAGTTAGCCCCAGGCTTACAGGTGAGGAGAGAAAACGCAGGGACACCAGAGTAGCAGGCCGGAAGAACAGGAGAAAGGGGATAAAAGCCTTGAACCTGGACAGAAGAGCAGTCAGCCCCAGGGTTACGGGTGAGGAGAGACAACGCAGGGACACCAGAGTAGCAGGTCAGAAGAGCAGGAGAAAGGGGATAAAAGCCTTGAACCCAGACAGGAGAGCAGTCAGCCCCAGGGATACAGGTGAGGAAAGACAACTCAGGGACGCCCGAAGAAGCAGGCCAGAAGAGCAGGAGAAAGGGGATTAAAAGACAGGAAGCGAGACAGAGGAACAGTCAGCCAGGTGGGGGTGACACGAGAGGTCTCCAACAGCAGGACAAACTTGTCTGTCCATTTGTCTACTGTGGTGACAT
>NW_006921590.1:20498103-20500161 GCF_000298275.1 Orycteropus afer afer | reverse complement strand
CAGGGATTGTGGGGCTGGCGCGGGATCGGGCAGTGTTTCGTTCTGCTGTGCATGGGGTCACTATGAGTCGGAAACGACTCGACGGCATTTAACAACAACAACAACAACATGAGACCATTAGCTACTCCTAAAAAATCCAAACAAAAAAAGATATAAAAATCAAAGATATAAAAGCTCCAAAAATTTTGATATTAAAAGACATTTCTATTAATTATGTAGAAAAATACACAGAAAGCCAAAATCACATCCTAAATCTATTATAATGTAAGTTAGTCTTGTTCCATAAATCAGTATCTATAATTAAAACAAAGATCATTTTTAGTATATAACACATTGCCTTGTTGAAGCTGCATCTGTTTATTACATGGCATAAACATTTTTTAGAGGAAATACTTTCAGTGAAAGGGTTAATAACATTAATATTCCAATAACTGGCACACTAAGAAGCAGCTTCCAGCTGTTGGGTATAACTCAAAATACTTCATGAATCGTTAGCTTTCTCTTAAATGACTTGATAATGCATCACAATCTAAATCTTAAAGCGTGTAATACATGTTTAAATATGGTTTTCAATATAGGATTTGTACCAAATAATAAAGTGCATTAAAATAGCCTGAAAATTAAAATATAACTTTGAACTTAAAGAACTTACAGAATTTTTTTAAATCTTTAAAAATTTTCCCAAATGATCACAAAGTAATGAGGTATCATTACCAATAATTATTATTTCATTGTTCTTAACTGACACAGTTATGTAACAGCCAGGCACAAAATTGTAGTGCTCATTTTAAGCAAACTCATGCCTTATTCACATCCTAGTGCACCTGTTGCTATGGTAAAATAAATGCCAAACAGTTTAGATTTTATTTTAGCCTTTCACTGGTTAAAATAAAACAAAAATGTAAAAACTGGAAAACATTTTTAAAGGCATTTTTTTCAAATAAGTGTCCAAAAAAATAAATTTTTTGCTTTTTATATTGAGGAGAGACTTTTTGAAGGAAGAAAATAAAGAAAAAACAGCATGATAAGGTTGTCAGTGAGCTGCTTTGTCATGAATGGAAGCAATGGTTTGGCTGTAAAGGCAGAACAACTCCAGCAAGAAAAGAGAAAGCAATGCACTGCTCTAGTGGCACCAATACACCTCAGGATGCCATCTAATGCTAGATCCTGGATACACCTGACAGCAGCTTGCCCTTTGGGCTGAAAATACTGAGCCCTGTAATAAGCTCTGGTGGCTTAGTGCCCAAGGCATTTGACTGCTTACCAGAAGGTTGGTGGCTCATATCCACCAGCCACTCCACAGAAGAAAGGATGGGCAATCTACTTGCATAAGGATTTACTACCTCAGAAACCCAAAGAGGGTCGCTATGAGTTGGAATCACCTTGATGACAGTGGTTTTTTTTTTGTTTTTTTTTGGGGGGGGGGTGCCATTGAGTCCATTCTGACTCATAGCAACCATATGTGAATATTAGAGAAAGATTAAAATGAATAAACCAGATCTATAACCAGAAGCAAAAACACAGTTCAAAATAATGTTGGGTAAAAAGAAAAGAAAACTGCATAAGGATTAATAAAATATTTCAATTAGGTAAACTTTGGGAGCTCTGGTGGCATAGTGCCTAAGGCATTTGACTGCTAACCAGAAGGCTGGCGGTTCAAATCCACCAGCCACTCCTGGGAAGGAGGGTTGGGCAATCTACTTCCAGAGTTATACCACCTCGGAAACCCAAGAAGGTGTCACTGTGAGTCAGATTCGAAATAAGGTTGAGTGAAAAGAAAAGAAAATTGCATAAGGATTAACAAAGTATTTCAATTAGGTAAACTTTAAGAACACTCGTTAATGGACACATAAATGTAGTAATAGAATAAAAACATGAACAGGAAGGCTAGAAACCAATTTAGAATGGTAGCTATCTCTGGGAAGGGATACACACACACACACACACACACATATGTAGGTATATGTATGTATATACGGGAGCTCTGGTAGCATAGTGGCTAAGGCACTTGACTGCTAACCAGAAGGCTGGCGGTTCAAACCCACCAGCCACTCCTCG
>NW_006921590.1:20459597-20497780 GCF_000298275.1 Orycteropus afer afer | reverse complement strand
GTATACGTACGATACGTATATATATATATATATAAATATATATATATATACGTATCGTACGTATACATATATATATATACACGTATCGTACGTAGATATATATATATACATATCATACGTGTACGTATACGTATATATATGTATATATACATGTTGTTGTATATATACATATATATACATGTTGGTGGGTTTGAACCGCCAGCCTTCTGGTTAGCAGTCAAGTGCCTTAGGCACTACGCTACCAGAGCTCCCATATATACATATATATATATACATAAACACACACACACACACACACACACATGTACCCACCAGCCACTCCTCAGAAGGAAGATGGGGCAATCTACTTCCGTAGTGATACTGCCTCAGAAACCCAAAGAGGGGTCACTATGAGTCGGGTCCGACTCAATGGCACATAACAACAACATACATATAGACACATACATAGCACATAGCAAATGCTAGTGTATTAATTTTTGTACTGAATACAAGGTTGTCTTTTCTATTTATCCTCTGTACTCCTTTTGTGAATACCTGAAATATATATATATAATTATTATTTTTTTTAATCTAAATCATACTGTAAATATTTTCTTCTGAAAAAATTTAAAGATTTTATCTCAAAATGTTTTAGCCTTACTGGAAACATAAGGGTCAACCTTTTAAAATCATTAGTTTGGTTGGTCCCCATATTCTAAAATCTAAAAATTCCAATCTAAGAAACTAAAATTTCTACCCTCTTTTCACAACTGATTTCATTTAGTAACAATTTCAACTCAAGTTCTAAGATATCCCATGCTTTATTTCAAAACTTGAATGAAGTATTCTACCATGTAGACTTTCTTAATAAAGTTAAAAACATTCTTAGCAGAGGCTTTTAAATAAATGATCTATCATTTACTGTTAGAATAAATAGTCCTGAGAGCCTGACTCCCATTCCTTGACCTTACACTTCCCTGGAAGGACCTGTGACTTCATTAATGGATATATTCTATTTGCTTTCTTTTATTACATGACATATGAAACTTCTACTTAAAAAAAAAATAATTCTTAGTAAGCCTCCCTACCCCCCACTGCCTATGAGTCAATTGTGACTCATAGTTACCCTGTAGAATAGAGTAGAACTGTCCCATAGGATTTCCAAGGCTGTAAACCTTTATGGATACAGACTGTCACTTCTCCCCAGGAGCAGCTGGTGGGTTCAAACTGCAGCCCTTTCAGTTAGCTGTTGAGTGCTTATTCAATTTGCCACTAGTAAGCCTTTAGATCCACATAATAAAGCCTTATTCTAAAGAAATTCAGTATGACAGTGACAACTTCTATTTTTATGTAGTATTAAAATTTTTAGCAATCAAATTTCTTTTAAGTTCTGTCCTATTTCTTTGACAGGCCATCTATAGCTAAGTAGAAACAAGATGCTTCCCATTTATAATTGTATTTGTATAGCAAAGTAAAAGTTTAATGTACTTTTGTCATCATGAAGAAAATATTAAAAATACTGCTAATTTTCACAAAAACTGTTAAGTATTCTCTCAAAGTAACACTCATTTGATTTAAAGAATTACTGACTTGTTATCTTAAATAAGAAATCACATTCTACTTTTATTGATACTTTCTATCTGAAGTGTGTCATGCAATATTGTAATTTATCTCATAAATCTACTAGAGTGTGATCAAATCCTATCAACTCTGATTGGCATAAATTTGGAGCAATGAAGTAATCACATCTGTTAACTAGCTCCAGCTTTCTAGACAACATTTTAAAAGTTTATATAATAACATAATTATATTTTTTTTCTCCATGAGACCTTTCTGCACTTGATTTGAGCTTGTCATAAAGTTTTTCACATGTGCTGAGTTCAGTATAACCGAATCTAGGAAGAGGGGTATAAGAAAAAAGATGAGAAAAAGAGAAAGAGGAAGTGGGGGCAAAAGAATGACAGATATGGGGATAAATGTGAACTTGGTACACTAATGAAAATCATTTTAGTAAAACTCCAAATAAACTGCAAAATCTCAAGATAGGGAAAAATAAGTTAATTTAAATTTGAAAAAAAAAAAAAAATATATATATATATATATAGCATATCTAACCATCCTGAAACTACTCCTGAAAAAATACGAATGTTGGATTTAAATAAAATATAGGAGCATTTATAATAAATAAGCAAACTTAAAAGATAAAAATAATAAGGCTTTAAAGATACTAGATCTATAGGTTAAAAAGAGAGATTAATATTAAAAACAAAATTTAGAGCACTGTTAAGTAATTTTGTCAAATTTCTGATCTTTACTGCCTTTATATCCATCATCCCTAAGATATTACTTCAGAACATGTGACCATTACACTAAAGATAGCTAAACTACTACACCTACTCCTCATTTCTCAACTGTCTCATTATACCATAGTTCACATTTATAATAGTAAAATTCTACCATGCTCATCTGGACCATTTACTGGAAATTAATCATACACAATCATATGACATTCTTTTATTCTATTGAACTTTATCTCTACCACTCTTTGCAGACATATATATGTTGTCTGTCATGCTAGTAAGGATCCTCAGAGAGGACACCTCAAAACTGAGTACCTCTTTAACTTCCTTGCATACCACCCAGAATCTTGTATGTACTCAATATGTATTTGCTGATTGATTTATTTTAACTGTTATAAAACCATGAGTCATGAGTCAAATAGCTTAAATTAAAGCACTTACATCTTTTACCATTAGGTAATTATGGTAACTTATGTAAAGGTAAAATTAATAAAAACAAAACAAAGATTATGATCAAAGAAAACCATCTAAAAAAAGACAACAGGTAATTATGACAGCTAAACTTCAACTCAAGAGAGTGATAAAGATCTATTAACAAAAGCTTCTACTAATTCAGATGTTTTTCTTTCATCTGTGGTTATAGCAAGCTTTCCCAAAACATATCATGTTTTCTTACAATTTTCAATTTATTATTTGGAATGATTGAAATGCTATTCTAACCCAAGAAGACAAGATTTTTCTCCATTTTTCCCCTTGTCTATCATTTGGTTGTACTACCTTACTATTTAAAACTATCCAATAGTTATTTTATAGTTTTTTTTGGGGGGGGGGGTTTAAAGAACAAATCTTGAAGCCTAACTCCTTATTCAGTGCTGTAAGAAAGATGTTCCTTTACATTTAAACTCTCCTGACTACTTTGTGGAGAGGGCTGGTGGCATAGTGCCTAATGCATCTGACTGCTAACCAGAGGGCTGGTGGTTCAAACCCACCAGCCACTCCATGGAAGCAAGACTGAGCAATCAACTTCTGTAGAGATACCACCTCAGAAACCCAAGAAGAAGTTGCTAGGATCAAATTGACTTGATGGAAGTGAGTTTGGTTGTTTTTTTTTTTTTTTTTTTGACTACTTTGTAATTTAGCTACAGCATGAAGACTTTCTCTGATTACCTCAGGACAATAATGGTATTAGCATTTTATTAAAAGAAGTAAATCTTCAGGAAATTTTCTTTTTCATCTATCAAACAATAACTAAAATGGCATTAAAATAAGGAATAATTTCAATTCTTACTAAATTTTACCATTGCTATGTATTTGCTACTTCATTTCTATGTTTTGCTTATACTTTTAATTAATTAACCAAGAATATGTTTTAACGATGTAATGCTATACTGTGACATTGTAATAATTCCCGTTTTCACTGTAATAATAAGCAACAAAGCAATGATAATTACATCATGTGAATAAGCGCTTTGCAAGATTTGTAGGAGGTAAAATGAGATTACTGAAGGATCAAGAAAATCTTTCAGGAGCTGCATCAGGACAAGTTAGCTAGGAAAAGAGCTAAGGAATAAACATTAGATGAAAAGACTAGTTCACCACAGAAAAACCAGTTGGGCTCATTTCCTTTCCCTCCCCAAACTCCATTTAAATATCAGTTCATAAGTTTTTTAAAAAGTCTAATTCACAAGGACATCAATAGTCAAAATAGAGATAAAAACAGAAAAGAAATCTCAAGTATTTGGAAAGTAAATAAATAATTTAACAAACTAAGTTATTCATAAGAGAACTTTCACAAAAAAACATTAAGGAGAACCAATTCAACTTTCGCATAGTCAGGTAACTCATCACCACACATACACACACCACCACTTATCACACACATCATACTACCCTGGTAGTGAATATCCAACTAAGAGAACTGGGAAGAAAACACATATACACACACACATACACACAATCATGAGTAAGAAAATAATTCAACATACCTTCTCCAAACTGAAGGGTATTTGTTTCCAAAATAAAATGGTCCTCTGAAGATGAGTAAAAACCCATTCCAAAAAATTCATCATAAAATATCCGAGATAGAGAAAAGATTCTAAAAGCTTCAGAAGTGATAAAAACAGGTCATATAAAATGGAAAACAAAACGGACTTCTCAGTAGCAAGCAACACTGAATGCTACAAGGCCATGAAACGAAGCCTTCAAAATTCTAAAAAAACTAGAATCTAGAATTCTATACCCAACCAAATTATAAATTGAATATGAGAATAAAATAAAGACATATTCAACATTCCCTAAGGTCTATTCCCATATAATGAGGAAGCTAAACCAAGGAAAAAGCCACTGAATTGGAATCAATAGACAGGGAACAGCTCAAAGTTACCCAGCCTCTGAGGATGTCAAATCACTGACAATCTTCTCAACCTCATCAACACACCATAGAATAGCTCTAAATGGAAACAGCTGTAGCAGTTAGGGAACTAGTAACCATAATAAATAATACCAGAGGAAGGAATAAGAAACAAGTGTTCTCTATTTAAGGAGCTCTGGGAGTGCAATAGTTAAGGACTCAACTGTTAACCAAAAGGTCAATGGTTTGCAACCAGGAGCACCTCCACAGGAAGCATTCTGCTTCTGCAAAGATTTATAGCCTTGGACACACTACAAGGCAGTTCTACTCTGTCCTAAAGGTCACTATGAATCCAACTTGCAGGCAATGGGTTCTCTACCTAGGTAAAGGTATCTGTGAAATTGGAGAAAATACCCTTGACAATGGTTGTGTTATTCACAGTTGACAGATTCAACATTACATCAAAATAAAATGATTGCCAAATTTTCATACACTCATGTCTAAAGTTTTGGTCACATGCATTATAAAAAGTGTCACTTTGAAGATGAACAAAACTACAGACATATACCAGGTATACTATATAACATGTACCATATACACATAAATGAACTTTATAATAGATGTTTTCACTCATGCTATAGCTTGACTGCTAACCAGAAGGCTGGCAGTTCAAACCCACCAGCCACTCCTTGAAAGGAAGATGGGGCAATCTACTTCCGTAGTGATACTGCCTCAGGAACCCAAGGAGAGATCGCTATGAGTTGGGTCCAACTCAACAGCACATAACAACAACAACATAGCTTAAATTGGGTTATTTTAAGATTAGACCTCATATAAATGGCCAATAACAAAAAGTAACAGTATAGTTTCTACAAAGCAACAAAATGATTTAGATATTAAAAAAATAATCAAAATAATTGTCACTAATTACAAAAGTCCCCCACACTCACCTCCAAACTGAATTATTAGCATCAGCTATTTTTAAAATTTTAGGTGAAAAACTCCCCACTCTAGTTAGGTACCTTTTGGACAAAATAAACTCTCAACTTCAGTATTACCTCATGATTGCATATACACAGTAAGCAGTTAATTTTCATTTTTAAAATATTCAAGAAATCAGAGTAAGCCCCACTAATCCTAAGTGGGAGAGAGTTTATGCTAAGATAATACTTGATTCTACATGAATTGTTGGCTTCAATATTTTTGTCAGCAATATAAGATGCTCCAATAGTTTAATCTGGAAGAATGATTAAAGCACAGGGGTTGGCAGAGCTACCAGCAATAAGTCCACATTTCTAGAGCAATGGTTTTCAATCCTATCCGATCCAATGCCCATCATTCTCTTTACTATCTTGAAATCAAATTCAGAGCTAATAAAACCTAAGTAAAAACCAAACCAAACCCACTGTTATCAAGTTGATTCCAACTCATAGGGATGCCCACTGGGTTTCCAAGAAATCTTTACTTTCATAAATCTTTATGGAAGTAGACTGTCCCATCTTCCTTCCACGGGTTGGCTGGTGGGACTGAACTGCCAACCATTTGACCAGTTGGCAGTCAAATGCATTAGACACTGCACCACCAGAGCTCCTTAAAACAAGTACCCATCTACTTTTTAAAAAAAAAAATAAATACAATTTCCTAACCATAATATTAAGAATAAAAGTCATATATCTCCATCTATCTGTAATGAATAAATTTGGATTTAAGGGAAGTAACAAGGCCATAAGTCATTCTCTATTAGAAGTACAGGAAAATGAAACAGGAGAAAAGTAGAATAAAAACTACTGTTAAGTGATCAAATGGAAACATCAAACTGAATATAAAGAGAAAGGCAGAAATGAACCTAAGTAAAACAAAATTAAAAACATCAAGACAAATTATAGACTGTTGAAATGGAGAAAACGGTAAGTATGGTACTAGTGCAACTGAACTGGGTTTTATTTCTAGGTTCATTGTCAAGATAATTACATATGCTAAGACATGGGACAGTGTGTTTTCAGCCTATCCCAGAAATTCTACCACAATGTCAAGGCACACATACACTAAATATGAGAGCTCTGGTGGCATAGTGCCTAAGGCATTGGGCTGCTAATCTGAAGTCTGGTGGTTCAAACCCACCAGCCACTCCTTGGAAGGAAGACTGGGCAATCTACTTCTGTAGAGATACTGCCTCAGAAACCCAAGGAGAGGTCACTATGAGTCTAATCGACTTGACAGCAGTGAGTTTGGTTTTATGTAGCACTTAAAAATACCTTAGAGATGATATCCTCTTCAAATAAAAAATAAAGAATGGAGTAGATACAGAAATGTAAAATGAGAAGTTGTATAATAGATCTCTGAACACAGTATCAAAGTTATACTGGAGACTAGACAATAGAACAATAAACAATTTTATCATATAATTTTAACAATGCATGTATCATTTTCTAAACATAAAATTGTAGTATTTAGAAAGGTAATCATGAAATATTTTTAAAACAATCTATGTTAATTAATAAAATTCAATGAGATCCACTAATGTAAAGCTAGTTTGCTATGAAAAGAAGTCTGAAATATCCTCTGTTATATATTTGCAATCACTGTTGTTGACTATCTAGTAATTGCATTACTGAACTGAAAAACTTTCAACTAACTAACTATCTACTAGGGAATGCTAAAAAGCAGGAAGTGTAAAGACTATTGCTGTTGCTATTGTTGTTGTTGTTGTTATGTGCCCTCAAGTTGGATCCAACTCATAGTGACCCCTCCTTGGGTTTCCGAGGCAGTATCACTACAGAAGTAGATTGCCCCATCTTCCTTCCGAGGAGTGGCTAGTGGGTTTGAACTGCCAGCCTTCTGGTTAGCAGTCAAGTGTCTTAGGCACTATGCTACCAGAGCTCCCATGTAAAGACTAGTTGAAGTAAATTTTCCAGTACTTTTGAGGTAAGTTCTTTATTCTACATAAGCTTCTTCTCCATACACTCGTCCCTAAAATTATCAATTTTTCATAAAACATTTTATAAAAACTGGTCAGTATTATTACATAGAGAAGAATTATGGATTTATCTTTAAAGGCAGATTAATGAATAGATATTCAAACATTATGTTTTATTCAACAATATTTTGTTGTCTAGGACTGTTCCATACTGGGTAAGACACCTAACATCCCTGATCCTCACCCATTCAATGCCAGAACACTCCCACAAACATCATGCCAAGAAAAAATAAATTCACAAATTTGCAAAATTCCATTTAGAAGGTAGCACTAACTTGGCTGAAAAACATTACTCTGAAAAACACTTATAGCAAGAAAGAAGCATGGTGGGGACATAAAACAAAATTAAAAGAAAACAAAACTTTATCAGTTACATTAAAAGTTAAAACATGCAAATTTTATCCTCTTCCAAACATCTTGGAACTAAAAATGAGACTAACTTAGAGATATGGTAGCCACTCTAGAACCAATATGTGTTCTCTTTCTATAAGTTTTTAATAGAAATCTTTCTTATATATACTCCAACTTCTATTTATTTCCATAATCAAAAATAGGATCTAATCAATAGACTGTTTATCTCAAGAATGCCAAGCTAATATAATTTAATTTGCATTATTTTATTTTCTCTTTGGTTACTGTTGCTATATTGTTTGTTTTCAAAATTCAGTGAGCTATACTAATACTCAGGAGCTCTGGTAGCATAGTGCCTAAAGCACTTGACTGCTAACCAGAAGGCTGGCGGTTCAAACCCACCAGCCACTCCTCGGAAGGAAGGTTGGGCAATCCTACTTCCATAGTGATACTGCCTCGGAAACCCAAGGAGGGGTCGCTATGAGTCGGGCTTGACTCGATGGCACATAACAACAACAACATTACCAAGGAGCTCTGGTAGCATAGTGGGTAAGACACTTGCCTGCTAACCAGATGGCTGGCGGTTCAAACCCACCAGCCACTCCTCGGAAGGAAGGTTGGGCAATCCTACTTCCGTAGTGATACTGCCTCGGAAACCCAAGGAGGGGTCGCTATGAGTCGGGCTTGACTCGATGGCACATAACAACAACAACAACAACTGGCTTAGTGCCCAAGGCATTTGACTGCTAACCAGAAGGTTGGCGGTTCAAACCCACCAGCCACTCCTCGGAAGGAAGGTTGGGCAATCTCTTTCATAGTGATACTGCCTCGGAAACCCAAGGAGGGGTCGCTATGAGTCGGGCTTGACTCGATGGCACATAACAACAACAACAACAACAACTTCTTTACCAAGCATGATGTCCTCCTCACTTCTAAGGAGTATTCTGGCTGTGCTTCTTTATCAGTTTGTCCATTCTTCTGGCAGTCCATGGTACATTCAGTATTCTTTGCCAACACCCTATTCCAAATGTATCGATTCCTCTTTGGTTTACCTTATTAACTCTCCAGGTTTTGAATGCATATGAAGCTAATGAAGATACCATGGCTTGGATCAGACACACCTTAGGTCTCAAAGTGACATCTTTGCTCTTTAACGCTTTTCTTTTGCAGTACATTTTCCCAATGCATTACATCATTTGATTTCTTGACTTCTGCTTCCATGCGTGCTGACTGGGGATTTAAGTAGGTGAAATCATTGACAATTTCATTATTTCCTGCAAATATCATGTTGCTTATTGGTTCAGTTGTAAGGTTTTTTGTTTTCTTTCTGATGAGTTGTAACCCGTACTGAAGACTAAATACACACACACACACACACACACAGGAGCTCTAGTGGCATAGTGCCTAAGGCATCTGACTGCTAACCAGAAGGTTGGCAGTTCAAATCCACCAGCCACTGCTCTCGATCTCTCTCTCTCTCTCTCTCTCTCTCTCTCTGTGTGTGTGTGTATATATATATATATATATATATATATATATATAGTTTTTGCTCTTCATCAGAAAATGCTTCCAGGCCTCTTTGCTTTCAGCTAGCAAGGCTGTGTCACATACATACTGCAGGTTGTTAACAACCTTTCTCCAATCTTGATGCCATGCTCTTCTTCAGAGTGCAGCTTCCCAGATTATTTGCTCCACATACAAACTGAATTAAGTATAGTGAAAGCCTACAACCGGAACACACAACTTTCCTGATTTTAAACCATTCAGTATCCTCTTGTTCTTCATACAACAGCTTCTTGGTCTGTATACAGGTTCTCCTGTACACACAAAATTAAATATTCAGGAATTTCCATTCTCCATACTCTTCCATGATTTGTTATGATCCATACAGTTGAATGCCTTTGCAATAGTTAATAAAACACAGGTAGACATCTTTCTGATATTCTCTTTCAGCCAAGATCCATCTGACATCAGCAATGATATTACTCCTTGCACATTGTGGTGTAGTAAATTACCTGGTATGGCTTTTCTAGCCATAAGTCTTTGTAAACTCAGTGGTGGAATTTGCTGTGAGCAACTGAGGAGCTCCTGATTATAAAAG
The DNA here is from genome assembly GCF_000298275.1 of Orycteropus afer afer. Taxonomy (NCBI): domain Eukaryota; kingdom Metazoa; phylum Chordata; class Mammalia; order Tubulidentata; family Orycteropodidae; genus Orycteropus; species Orycteropus afer. Next base: position 20,487,722 of record NW_006921590.1, on the reverse strand, counting down.
TTATCCACCTGGGGCATTTCTGTGGGGAGTGGCACAAAGCAATGTTCTGGGAAGTTCGCTCTCTCTCAGGTGCCTAGAATTCTGATGTTATGATTGGTTAGTTTGGCCACCCTGACAGGCTCAAAAGGAGGCCTTCTAGAAGTAGGATTCTCTCTGACTGCTGGCTAAGAAGAACATGCTGCTGAGAGAAACGCACTCCTGAGAGAAACACACTCCGGAGAGACACATGCTCCTGAGAGACACACGCTGCTAGGAAAGAGATGTGAGAGACATGCATTGATGAGAGAGACACGCACTGCTGGGACAAAGACTATGAGAGACTGTTGGCTGAGAGACAGTGGGTTGAGAGAGACTGAGAGTTGTTCCTGAACTTGAATTGTAGCCTGGTGCCTCCCTAATAAACTCCATAAGCTGTGAGTTCTGTGTGGCCACTGCAGCAAATTATTGAACCCAGCAGAAAGGAGGTGGGGGCTGCGGGAGGAATGGTTGGTGTCAGGGTTGATAAAAGGGCTGGAGGAAGGCAGCATGTTTGGCTTCACAGGAATAGGCCTTAGGCTATTGATGGTGATTCTGTCTTCCTCTTGTGTGGTTAGAGGAGGTCAGAAGATGTGGTCTCCCTTCTCCTTTAGCACACATCATATCCTGAATCTGGTTTGAATTTCTGGCAGTTCCCTATCAATGTATTGCTGCAATCATTTTTTAATTTTCTTCAGCAAAACTACCTGCATGGAATATTGATGATACTGTTTGGTAATTTCCACATTCTTTTGGATCACGCTTTCTTTCAAATGGCCACAAATATGGAACTCTTCCACTCTGTTGGCCAGGTAGCATCTTACAAATTTCTTGACATAGAGAAGTGAATGCTTTCAACACTGCAGCCATCTGTTGAAACATCTCAATTGGTGTTTCTTCAATTTCTAGACCCTTCTTTTTCACCAATTCTTTAAGTTCAGGTTGGATTTCTTCCTTTAATACCATCAGTTCTTTATCAAATGCTACCTCCAGAAATGTTTGAACATTTACCAATTCTTTTTGGTACAGTGACTGTGTATTGTTTCCGTCTTCTTTTTATGCTTCCTGTCTCATTCAGTTTTTGCCCACAGAATTCTTCAATATTGGAAATTGAGGCTTGAATTTTTTCTTCAGTTCTTTCAGTTTAAGAAATGTCAAGCATGTTTTTCCCTTTTGAGTTTCCAACTCCTAGCCTTTGTACATTTCATTACAATACTTCACTCTGTCTTTCAAACAAGTCTTTGCAACCATCTGTTCGGCACTTTTACGTAATCATTTCTTCTTTTCACTTTAGCTACTCTGTGTTAAAGAGGAAGTTTCAGAGTCTCTTCGGACATCCATTTTGGTCTTCTCTTTCTTTCCTATCTTTTTAATGACTATTTGCTTTCTTCATGTATGATGCCCTTAATGTCATCCCACAACTCACATAGTCTTCGGTCACTGGTATTCAAGACATCAAATCTATTCTTGAGATGGTCTCTAAATTCAGGTGGAATATACTCAAAGTCCTACTTCAGTTCCCATGGACTTGCTTTAATTTTCTTCAGCTTCAACTTGAACTTGCATATGACTAACTGACAGCCTTTTCTACAGTCAGCCCTGGCCTTGTTCTGATTGATGATATTGAGTGTCTCCATCATTTCTTCCCACAGATGTAGTCTATTTGATTCCTGTATATTCCATCTGGTGAGGTCTATGTGTATAGTCACCATTTATGTTATTGAAAAAAGTCATTTGCAATGAGTAGTTACTGGTCTTGAAAAATTCTAGCTTACAATATCCAGTATCATTTCTATCACAAAATCCATATTCTCCAACTCCCGATCCTTCTTTTTCCAACTTTTGCATTCCAATCAACAATAATTATCAATGCATCCTGATAGCATGTTTGATCAATTCCAGACTGCAGAATTTGGTAAAATTTTCAATTTCTTCATCTTGGTTTTCGCAGCTAGTACATAAATTTGAATAAACAGTCATATTAACTGGTCTTCCTTGTAGGCATATGAACATTATCCTATCCATTTACTACAGGATATATCTTAAAATGTTCTTTCTGATAATGAATGTGGCAACATTCCTCTTCAATTTGTCATTCTCAACATAGTCGACCATATTGAGTGCCTGATTCAAAAAAGCCAATTCCAATCCATTCCAGCTTACTAATGCATGTGATATCAGTCTTTATGCACTTCATTTCATTTTTGAAAACTTTCAATTTCTCTTGATTTATACTTTGTATATTCCACATACCCATTACTAATGGATGTTTGCAGCCCTTCTTCACATTTTAAGTCACCCATATCACCAAATGAAGGTCCTGAAAGCATTGCTCTATCCACATCATTAAGGCTGACTCTACTTTGAGACACAGCTCTTCCTTGGTCATATTTTGAGTAACTTCCAACCTCAGGGGCTCATCTTCTGTCACTATACCAGACAATGTCCTGATTCTATCCTTAAGTTTTCACTGGCCAATTTTTCCCTAAGTAGATTGTCGGATCTCCTTCCCAATCTGTCTTAGTCTGGAAGTGCCACTGAGACCTCAGCCATGAGTGACCTGCTGGTATTTGAAATACTGGTGGCATGGACCACAATACAACAAACTGACAAACAAGTGGTGGATGAAAGATCCATATGTCAATACTATTTAGTGTCTTAAGAAAATTCTGAAGTACAATAAGATCTCCTTTTTCATTCTCCAAACTAAATATGATAAGGTTCTATTTAATTAGTCCAAAATTTAAATACTCATTCTTGCCAAATTTTGCAACCATGTAGGAGGTAAGAGGAATGATACTTGAAAAACTGCCACAGGAACAACCTTGGTTGCTCTCTTAAAATATCAGTGCAGGAACCCAAACTACTTCACGTGCTATCCACAAAAGAGATGAGGTAGAAAGAAATCTTGTGTTTAACATGACCTTTGGCTGTACTTTCACTTGCCATAATTATAAAGGAGTTACTCTCAGAGCCAACACATAACCTGTGTTATTACTCTTGCAACTACAGTGGTAAATATTTTGGGAAGTGTTTCATACTCTGACAAACTCAAGGCAGAATACACAGACAGCTCATACTTTTGTTCACAAGCATAATAGATCTTTCTGAACAAAAAGAACTATGATGTTATAATGAATGAATAGTAGTTATTACATAAAAATTTTCTAACTTTTTAATACACATTCAAGTGCATGCTGTGGTTGCCCTGTTCAACTTAACAGATCATCTAGACACTGAACACAAATAAACTACAAATTAAAATTTTAGAGTCTAATTAAGATATTAATAATTCAATGTCACATCAGATAAATGTTAGTCAGTTAGAGTTAAAAAAGAGAAAACTATGCCAAAAAAAAACCTTTTAAGCTACTCTTTTAGAAATTCCTGTTTTCTCCCATAGAATTTTACCAAAGAAAAACAACTGTTTTCAATAATATTTTGACAAAATTACCGACTTTGCCAACATATGTGGCATGCAACATAGCGTTTAAGAAAAGATTGACTGCTAGTTCATCCCAATAAAATTATAAATTCTGAAGCGAGAAAAAACAGAATTAGTTTTTATTACAATGTCAAATACGTATCAGTTAAATGATTTACAAGGCAAAACACACACAAAAATCCTGTAAAGTGTGATATGAAAAAAAAAACGTTTCAACTACCCACTAAATTAAAACCAACATTACCATACTTATCTTTCGGTTCATAATAATAATACCCCTTGACTTTTACTGCATAGTGCCTAAGGCACTTGACTGCTAATCAGAACGCTGGTGGTTCAAACTCACCAGCCACTTCTCAGAAGGAAGATGGGGCAATCTACTTCCGTAGTGATACTGCCTCGGAAACCCAAGGAAGGGTCGCTATGACTCAACAGCACAAAACAACAACAACAACAACTTGACTTTTACCTTCAAAATAAGTTAGGAAAGATTTAGGCCATCAGAGTCAAACATTATACATGTCACAGCAACAAGCTGCTTAACAAAAACAAGTGAATACTAGCCATTAAGAAAAGATATTAGATATTTTCATCCTGAAAAACAAAAAAGATTCTGGGAGTTCTGGTAAGATGGTGGATCAGGCAGACAAACTAAACAGACCTTCTTCAACAAAGAAAAGAGAAACCAATTGACATAGATTACAGAAGATAATCCTGGAGCCCTGAGTTTCAAAAGGAAGGATACAGAAGTGGACTAAAGTCCAACTAATAGAAGAACCTGCATGAAAATATTGAATAAAGCGGCAAACAGAGTTGTGGACTATCAGCGATACTGAAGGCACAGTTTGGATATTTCCAAGTGGTGTCAGGACCTAAAAACTGGCCCTGCTCACCAAGACCTTCAAGAAGGACTATACTGGTGACTGATGACTAACAAGTGAAACAGCAAAGGAGATAAACTGAGCTGTGGACTTTTGGCTGTCTGGAGGGGAGCCATTTTTAATGTTTACAAGCAGTCTGACCATTTCAGATATTTAAAGCAAAAGCATTCTCTTAGATTCCAGGGATCTTGCCCACTTGCCAAGGACATCACGGACACACCAGAAGCTGAGGACTGGAAAGGTGCGATACTCCCTTTGTTACTCTTATACTCCACACTCTGTTGGTGAAAGGAGATATGGCTATCCTTCACTCCCACCCACCTTCTGGGCCGGAAGGAATTCCATCCCAGTTTGTGTGTTCTGACAGAGCCTAGGTGCCCCTCCCAGATCTGTTTTTTGTTTCTTATTTCTTTTTGGGTTTTGTTTTCAAATTATTCTTTTTTTTTTTTTTTCCTTCCTTTTTATTTTTATTCTTCCCTCTTCCCTTCCCAGGTTCCAGTTTTTGCCTTTTTCTCTCTTCCCTTTTCTTGGTTCCCATTTTTTCTTTTGTGTGTTTCTTCCCATCCTTTGTTTTTCTTTTTGCACTTTTTCCTTCAATATTATCTTACTCTACTTCATTTCTCTTATTACCTCCCCTCCCAGTTACTGTAGCTTATTTTTTTCTCTTTTTCTGTTCAAGTTTCTTCTGTCTTTTTAAAGTATTTCTTCAAATACTTCATCTTATTTGTTGCCTTTCCTCTTTTTTTTAATTTCTTTCTCTTTTTTGGTGATTGTTCCTGTGTGTTTATGCAGTGTAGCCACTTGCTTTTACTTTTTTGGTGATTTTTTCCATTGTTGCTTTTGTCTAACTGAGTGGGAGACAGCAACCACGCCTATGACCTAACCATATCCACACCTCCTGCAGCCCCACCTACTGAGTAAGGGCCACTACCTGCTTCTGCACCAACTGGCCAATGACACATGACAGCCAATACAAGCCTGATTCACCCTTAACTGGTCTTCACAAACTGTTAACAGAGATCTGTGCAGACACTCTCATTCTCTATCACACCCACCAGGAGACAGGCGATGAATGTGTAAGTACTGCCAACTAGCAAACAGAGAGAGAGGCACAGTATCCTGCTTACTCAGACACATCCAAACAAAACAAAAAGAAAATCTTGAGCAAATCACTCCAACAAACAATCACCAATTAAATATAAATGCAACAATGTCACAAAGTCTAGGAGGCAACAGACTTCTTTGACAGTCCAAAGAAGTAAGATAAAGCAGTAGAAACAAGGAAGCAGGATACAGACCCAGAACACATCTCCCAGGAAGCAGCCGCGTTGGAACTTCTTGATAAAGAGTTCAAAATTATACATAGGTACTTTCAACAGACTGAGAGACAGATAAAGAAAAAACACTGACAAAATTAAGGAAAACACAGACAAAACCCTAGAACAATTTCAGGGTACAAGAACAAAATGACAAAAGAAATGAAAAATTAGAGATGATACAAACTCTACACACAGAAATCCAGAAGATTAATACTAAATTTTCAGAAGTTGATAACACATTGAAAAGGCAAAGGAGTAGAGTCGAATCAATGAAAGACAGAATTTGTGGGACTGAAGACAAATACTTCAGTACTTCTTTGGAAAGAGGTCAAAAAACAGATCAAAACAAAATGAAGCCTAAGATTCAAATGGGATACCATAAGAAGGAATTATCTAAGTGTAATCAGAATTGCAGAACAGGAAGAAACAAACCCACAGAGAAAATAGTAGATTTGTTAGAAAGGAATTTCCCTGATACGATGAAAGACAAGAATATATCCATTCAGGAAGTACAATGAATCCCAAATAAGATAGACTCCAAAACAAAACTACCAAGACATATCATAATCAAACTCACCAAATTCAAAGACAAAGAAACTTGAAAGCAGCATGAGAAAAACAAAAAGTTACCTCCAAAGGGCAACCAATAAGACTAACCTGATTTCTCAGTAGAAACCATGCAGGCGAGAACGTAATGGGATGGTATATATAAAGCCATGAAAGAGAAAAAACGTCCAACCAAGAATTATATACCCAGAAAAATTATCCCTCAAATATGATGGTGAAATTAGGGTATTTTCAGATAAGAAGAAATTAAGGGAACTTGTTAAAACCAGACTAACCTTACAAAAGATTGGTTCTTTGGACGAGACCAATAACATCAATAAAAACTGACCATTAACAGACATGATGACATAACCCAGAAACCAACCCTGTTACAGAAGTATCCAAAGTAAAATAAGCTTACAAGATTGTAAACAGGGAACCAGAGACATCAATTGCAAAGAAAGACAATTACAAAACAAAAGGAGGGAAAAACTGTGTACTTACAGGACTTCTAAATGATGAGGAAGTCAAGACAATTTCAAGATAGAATGGACTATTCTAAACTCGGGGAGAAAATTATAAATCACAGGGTAACCTCAAAGGAAAATGATAAACCTTTGCATCAAAATAAAAAAGAGGACAAGCACAAAAATTTAGCAAATACTAAAACAGCAGCAACAAAGGAAATGATAGCACAATTCATAAACAAAATGAGATCAGCACAGAAAATAACATGGAACAAAGAAATAAGCTACACAATGAAAAAAACACATTACTAAATGACAGGAACAAATTCATACTTGTCGATAATTACATTCAACATAAATGGATTAAATGCACCACTCAAGAGACAGAGAGTTGCCGACTGGATGAGAAAACATAACTCATCAATATGCTGTCTACAAGAGACACACATGATTGTACTAAAAATCAAAAGTTGGAAAAAGATATATCAAGTTAATGGCAACCAAAAAAGAATAGGAGTAGCAATATTAACTTCTGATAAAACTGACTTTAAGACAAAAACCACCCTAAAAGACAAGGAAGGACATTATATAACGATTATAGGATCAACTGAACAAGAGTACAAAACCTAATAAACACCTATGCACTCAATAAAAAAGCCCCAAAATACATAAAGCAAACTTTAAGAGAGAATTAAAAAGACAAATAGACAACGCCACAGTCATAGTAGGAGACTTTAGTACACCATTTTCAATCAAAGACAGAACACTGGAAACAACTGAACAAAGACACAAAAGAACAAAGCAATTTGATCAACCAACTTGACCTTATAGACATCTACAGAGCATTTCACCCAACAAAAGCAGGACATACATTCTTTTCCAGTGCACATGGAACATTCTCCAGGATAGACCATATGTTAAGCCATAAAGCAAGTCTTAATAAATTTTAAAAACACTGAAATATTGCAAAGTATCTTCTCAGATTGCAATGCTATCGAATTAGAAATCAACAATAGGACAATCAATGGAAAACAGAACAAACACATGGAAACTGAACAACACCCTCCTTAAGAGCAACTGGCTAATAAAAGAAAAATGAAATTTAAAAATTCCTTGAATCAAAGAAGAATGAAAACACAACTTACCAAAATCTTTGGGACCCAGTGAAAGTAGTGATCAGAGGCCAATTTATAGCAATAAATGCACACATCAAAAAAGAAAAAAGAGCCAAAATCAACAGACTAACCCAACACTCCCAACAGTTAGAAAAAGAGCAGCAAAAAAAGCCTACAGTCACCAGAAGAGAGGAAATAATAAAAATTTGATCAGAAATGAAACAGAAAATAGAAAGACAATAGAAAATGAATAAGACTAGAACTTTGAAAAGATTAACAACAAACCACTGGCAAATTTAACAAAGGAAACGAGGTCGAGAATATAAATAACACGAAAAAGAAACAAATTTGGCAGCATCACAACAGAACCAAATGAAATATAAAGGATAATAGCAGGATACTATGAAGAGCTGCACTCCAACAAATTTGAAAATCCAGAAGAAATGGACAGATTTCTAGAAACATACTACTTACCTAAACTAACACAGACTGACGTGGAAAAGTTGAACAGACACATATCAAAAGAAATTGAGCAGGTCATAAAAAAAATTATTAACAACAACAACAAAACAGCCCTGGCCCAGATGGTTTCACCGGAGAATTCTACCAAACATTCAAAGAACAGACACCAATCCTATTCAAACGATTCCAGAACATAGAAAAGGATGGAATCCTCCCAAATTTATTTTATGAAGCAAGCATAACCTTGATACCAAAACCAGGCAAAGACGTCACTAAAAAGGAAAACTACAGACCAATATCCCTCATAATTATAGACGCAAAAATTTTCAACAAATTCCTAGCCAATAGGCTCTAACAACATATCCAAAAAATAGCATAGTGCCTAAGGCACTTGACTGCTACCCAGAAGGCTGGCAGTTTAAACCCACCAACCACTCCTCGGAAAGAAGGTTGGGCAATCTACTTCTGTAGGATACCGCCTCGGAAACCCAAGGACGTTTCGGTATGAGTCAGGTCTGACTCGACGGCACATAACAACAACAACATAATCAAACGGAGTTCATATCAGGTATGCAAGTATGGTAGTTAAGTGGTGTGTCACCTTGGCTGGGCCTGGTTGAGTGGCTGGACAGCTGGTGGTAGTTATTCCCCATGATGAGACTGGCAATCAATTCCATGGTGGAATCTACCACGAGCATCTGAGCAGTGCTTTAAGGATGTGGTCTCCTTCCTGAAACAGCTTTGAAAATAGTCTCCAGCCTCTTGGCACACTTAAACCCTATATGTAGCTAAGTCATTGTTTAACAACCTGCCATGCGTTTCTGATCTTGGGACTTCATCTGGACTTGAATTAGTGGCCTGCCATTTAGTTTGGCAACATTGGGAATGTGCCATGTTTTACTTGTCAACCTTGGGCTTGTCAGTCTCAGCAGCCAGCAGCTGTCTGAGTAAAGAAAGCCTCCAGCTTCACTGGGCCATAAGCAGGAGGCAAAGCTGAAGCTCAAGGTTGAGGGGCTTTCACCCAACCTCTAGAACCTAGCACTTTGAACTCAGACTTAAAGCTTCCAAAATTGTAAGAGAATAAACTCCTCTCTGTTAAAGCCATCCCATTTGTGGTATATTCCTGTCAGAGTGGCACTAGGTAACCAGAACAGCAAGGATGGTTCAACATTAGAAAAACAATCAACATTAATGATACATTATATAAATAAAACAAAGGAAAAGAACTACATGATCATATCAACCAATGCAGAAAACGCATTTGGTAAAATCTAACACCCATTCCTGATTTTAAAAAAAAAAAAAAGCTCTGCAAAATAGGAATAGAAGAGACATTCCTCAACATAATAAAGGGCACATATGCAAAAGCAACTGCCAACATTATTCTGAATAGAGAGAGACTGAAACCATTCTCCTTGAGAAGAGGAAACAGTCAAAGATGCCCACTATCACCACTTGTATTCAACACTGAACTGTAAGTCCTAGCCAAGGCAATAAGGCAAGAAAGGGAAATCAAAGGCATCCAAATTGGCAAAGAAGAAGTAAAATTATCCCTATTTGCTGATGATATGGTCATACACATAGAAAACCCAAGAGACTCAGTCAAAAATCTACTGGAACTAATTGAGAGATTTAGCATCATGGAAGGATACAACATCAACATCCAAAATCAGTTGGATACCTCTACACCAGCAAAGAGATTGCTGAAAAAGAAATAAAGGAATCAATAACATTTACAATAGCTGCCAAAAAAATAAAATACTTGGGAATAAATCTTACCAGGAACACAAAAAACCTGTACAAAGAAAACTACAAACACTACTTCAAGAAACTCTAAGAGATATACATAAATGGAAGAACATACCATGCTCATAGACAGGAAGATTGAACATTGTGAAAATGTCAATACTACCCAAAGAAATCTATACATTCAATGCAATCCCAATCCAGATCCCACCAACATTCTTTAAAGATATGGAAAAATCAATCACTAACTTTATATTGAAAGCAAAAAGACCTCAGATAAGCAAAGCCCTATTGAAGAAGTAAAACAAAGCAGGAGGTCTCACACTGCTGGATCTCAAAACCTACTATACAGCCACAGTAGTCAAAACTGCCTGGTATTGGTAGAAAGACAGACACATAGACCAGTGGAACATAAGTGAGAACCCAGAAAAGGATCCATCAACCTATGGTCAGCTGATCTTTGACAAAGGGCCGAAATCCATTAAATGGGAAAGAGATACTCTTTACCAAATGGTGTTGGATATCCATTTGCAGAAAAATGAAACAAGATTTGTACCTCACATCATATACAGAAACTAACTCCAGATGAATCAAAGACGTAAATGTGTAATGTAAAAGTATAAAGGGCAAATTTAAGGGCCCTTATACATGGCACAAACAGCAGACTATCAAGAATAACCCAGAATGCACCAACAGCAGAAGATAAAATAGATGAGTAAGACCTTCTTAAAATTAAATTTTTATGTGCTTCAAAAGGTTTCTCCTAAAAAGAGAACCTACAGATTGGGAAAAAATATTTGGCAATGACATATCTGACAAGGGACTAATCTCTAGAATTCATAGAAAACTCTAACATCTCAATAACAAAAAGAGAAATAACCCAATTAAAAAAATGGGCAAAAGACATGAATAGACACTTCACCAAGGAGGATATTCAGGTGGTCAACACATGAAGAAATGTTCACGATCATTAGCCATTAGAGAAATACAAATCAAAACAACGAGATACCACCTTGCCCTAGCACTAACAGCAAAGTTCAACAAGACAGAAAAGACCAAATGCTGGCGAGGATGCAGAGACATTAGGACTCTCATACACTGCTGGTGGGACTGTCAAATGATACAACCACTGTGGAAAGCAATATGGTGATTCTTTCAAAAACTGGGATTAGAAATACCATTTGATCCAACAATTCCATTACTAGGTATATATATCCTACAGAAGTGAGAGCCAGGACAAGAACAGATATATAGACACCCATGTTCATCACAACACCATTTACAACAGTAAAAAGATGGAAACAACCTAGGTGCCCATCAACAGAAGAATGGATAACCAAACTATGGTACAAACACACAATGGAAAACTGTGCAACACTAAAGAACAACATAGAATCTGCAAAATAACACATAACGTAGATGAACTTGGAGGTTATGTTGAATGAAATAAGTCAATCACAGAAGGACAAATACAGTATTAGTCCAATATTGTGAAAAGTCAAGGAAAGGTTTATATATGGAAGGAAACTTTGTTGGTTCCCAGGGGTGGGAGGGGAGGGGATGGAGGGAACACAGTTAGATAGGTAGAGACAATTATTTGTTTGGGTGAAGGGAAGAGCAATGCATCAAATGTGAGTGATCAAGTCAGTGGCACTAAGAAAAAGGAAAACAGAGAGATACATGAGAGATACAGACAACAAAGATGAACCATTTTACACATAGCAGTACTGCATTGTCAGTGATGGAAAACATTGATCTACGGATGGATAGATGAGTGGACAGGCTGAATGATCAGGTATGTCTAGCCAGGGGCCTGGGAGGTGGGGAGCGTGCTCATGACCATGTATAGCATTAGCAGACAATGTTTCTACAAGCATATTTGTATGTTCTGTAAGAATGTCCAGACATATAGTGGAGTTGACAGAGGACAAGGTTGTAGTCACTTCTTGGCCACAGCCAGCTACCTGGAGGGGGCGAGTAGTTGGACCTGTGGGCTCGGGACCATGGTCCCAGGGGATACCAAGCTCAATTGGCATAACATAATATACAAAAACACTGTTCTACACTCTGACAAGTAGCAACTGGAATCTTAAAAGCTTGCAAACAGCCATCTAGATGCAACGATAGGTCTTTCCTTGTCCAGAGTAAAGAAAATGAAGAAAACCAAAGGCACATGGAAACAATTAGTCCAAGAGACTGATATACTACGTCATCCTCACCCTATATGACCATGAGACCAGATAACTACATCGTGCCCAGCTACCACTGTCAACCACTTGGAGGGGGACCTATGTAGGAAATCCTGGATAGAGAGGGAAAACAATGTGGAACAAAACTCAAAAGCATGAAGGAAAAAAAAAGGGGGGGACCAGGTTTGCTGTTCTGATAGAGCCTGATGGAACCACTGAGACTATGGGGCCTAGTCACCCTTCAGGTCTGGAACTGAACTCACTCCTGTGTCTTCCAGCGAAATAAAAGACAGGCATATGGGCTGAACATTTATATGTACTCCTTGGAGAGATCAATCATGGGAGAACAGAATGGTGGTGTACACACAGGGAGACTGCTGGGGGGCAGGAGTACATGGGAGGGAAGGACACAGGGAAGAGGTAACTATGGGGAGGAAGTGGGAAGATAGCTGTTACACTGTGGGAAATTGTAGTCAATGTAATGAGACAAAATGTGTATGAACTGCTATATGGAAAATGAATTGCTCTGTACACTTTCACCCAAATCACAATAAAAATTAAAAAAAAATTAAAGATATTGTATGTAAATTAAGATTTCTGTTAAACATACACAATAAAAATATATCCAAGCTCAAACTCACTGCCATCAAGTTACTCCTAACTCACAGTGACCCCCATAGGATTTCCAAAGGCTATAAATCTTTATGGAAGCAGACCAACTCATCTTTCTTCCATGGAGCAGCTAGTAGGTTCAAACAGCTGACCATCTGGTTAGCCGCCAAATGCCACCAGAACACTCCTTACAGATATACCCAGGCACATTTTCGTCTTTGAAGACAAGCCATTGTATTTTCGATTGTCTCATATGCATGTAAGAGCTGGACAATAAGTAAGAAAGATCAAAGACAAATCAGTGCATTTGAATTGTGATGCTGGCAAAGAAAGTGAAAGTACCATGGGCTGACAGAAAGAGGAACAAGTCTGTTTGAGTAGAAGAACAGCCAGAATGCTCTTTAGAAGTAAAAATGTCCACACTTCGTCTCTCAAAACAGTATGTTTGTGCCTTTTGTTTAAGAATCAAAAAATCTGAGAGTGCTGAACATCAACCAGGCAAACACAATCTCCCCAAAGCACAAATTCCTCTTCTGTATGTAATTCTGCTTGGCAACACCAGATTACAGAAGAACAAAATTGGAAAATCCAAGAAACTCAAATATTGCCTACTGTTTAAGAAAGATGGTAAAGCAATGTGAATGTACTCAGCAAATTAAATCAATCTCAAAAAAAATCTAGTTAAAATCTTTATTGTACCAACTAGGCATACAAAACTAATAAGAAAAGATCCTTGACTCAGACTATAAATCCCAATCCCTGCTCTACCGCTTACTTCCAACTGTGTAGCAATGAGCAAGTTATTTAACTACTGTAAATTTCAGTTTCCTCATGCATAAAATGAAGATAGTAACAGTACCTATCTCACTGTGAATATTAATATATAATCCACATAGAAAATATTAGTACAATGCCTGCACATAAGTACCCAATAAATGCCAGCTATTATGATAATCTACATAAATCTCTTAAAAAATTATTTTGATGGCTGGTAAAATTTTCACATGTGTGCGTGCAAATGTGTGTGTGTACATGTATATTATGTGTGTCTTCCAATGAAAATCATTTGGATGGCACAACTAGTATTCCACAAATACATGTTAACAATATGGGCCAGGTAGGTTACCATGACAACAAATATAGTATATCTTATTCAACATTAGAGGAGACAGGTTTCTTCTTCAAAGGAAGTCCATATTGGCATACTAAAGCATACTTTAACATAAAATTCCGTATCAAATAGTATTTATGGTTGTTCATCTTCAGAGGAGAAGTCAAAAATATGTATAACACACACATTTTTAAATCCATGTATATAAATCAAAGGAAACTACTTCTTTTAAAGCAAGCATATCAAGATACTAAAGCAGCATTCCAATTAAATATTCATATATTCAATATTTCAAAATAAGAAATTTGGGTATACACATGCATAATTTATAATTCTATAGTGAAACTTGTCAACAGAGGCCATTTTCACTGTATTTCAACAGTATCCCAACTTGAAATATACAATGGAGCTTCTCTCTGAAGTGTTAAAACTGTGAAGTGCATGGTAATTCACAGCAAGCAAACACATGTGGTGTACATGGTACTTTTTTACCCAAATGCCTATTTTATGCTATTTATTAAAACCTATTCAAAAAGAGTGCTATTAACTGTACTATCTTATGAAACAGAGTCAGAAGAAAAAAAAATGATCTGATCTGGCTGAAAATAGAAATTTACATTAAAAAATTACTAAGTACTTCAGTAAAATAAAGAGATATAATATTTTCCATAGGAGACATGATATGAAATAAATACATCATTAGGACTGACATAAAAATATATAGATAAATATCATGCTGTTTTCCAAATACACATATAACAGAGATTTTAAAAAACAAAGCCTACATTAGTCAGATTTATACTTCAGTGAATCAAATCTAAGTTGGACTTTATTTCTCTGAACTTTCCTAGAAATATTCTAGAAGTAAAATAGACTCCATGATTTATTCTTAAGAAAGCAAGAAATATAGACTTGTCCTTTAAAGATACAAAGGATAATGGTCCCTAGACTTATATATTCACTTTCAGCTCACAGATGATAGGCTTTATCATTAATTTGTAAGCAATTATACAATAAATGTGCATACAACACACAAACATTCTAAACAGGTATATTTAAAGCTAAGCAAAGCATAACTGAAATTTTCTCTCTATCATAAATTACAAGAAAAAAAATCCTTGGGCATTAAAATGAATATACTTTTGCCTTAGAGCTAATACTTTAATTTTCAAGAAGCACAAAGAAAAAAATCAAAACTAGTCAGTAACAATGCAGCATCTAAAAGCAATAAACTCAAAATTAAGTTATAAATAATTTAAAGCATGTCATGAAGATGTATTAATAATTCATCAGATAAATAATTTACTAAATAATCAAATAAATAAATAATGAAATACATAAATAAATCAGCAAATAAATAATTCCACAAAATAACCTAAACTATAAGTCATGCAAACAAATCACAAAACTACAATGATTTTCTGTATTCTGATAGTTTTAAATAAGCAAATGCACATAAACTAGATCAATCCTTGTTAGAATTAGAAAAATTTTTCGATGCTATTGGCAAAATCCTCATCTTAAAACATAGGAAGACATTTTCAATTTTAAAAGTCTGCATTGGATTAGTTCTTATAAATTATTAACATGATTATAATATAGTCTTCTCTATATTTTACATATAATATCTTTGCCTAAAATATTTTCCCCCAATTGGACACTCAAAATATTCTTAACTTACACTTATTATTCAAAGCAATACTTACAGTGTAATAGCGCTACAGTCTTTCTGATAGTTTTGTACCTTCACCGAGTCTTTAGAAATTTTCTGCAGAGAGAGAATAATAAGAATAACCTCCATTATTACAGATGGCACTTCATTCATTAGTGAAAAATGTTTTATAATTCTACAAAGTATTAATGGGAAGTGGGCATTATTAGCTTTTAACTATGTCAAGTTTTTAGAAGTCTTTAGTGAACTAAGTTCAAACTAATGAAGGCCTTCTTCCTCTATTGGAGCTGACACACAAGCTGTTACAACTGGCAGGGTTTCAAATGTGAAGACAAACAGGGAAGGACAAAGCGACTGAATGACATCAAACTTTTTTTTTCAATTTGGAAAGCTCGAAGACTTTGAAAAAGCATGGTGAGATCACGTAAGTGTTACAATTTGAATGTACTCACAATCTAATTGTTGTTGTGCTGTTGTTATATGCCGTCGAGTCAGACCCGACTCATAGCAACCCCTCCTTGGGTTTCCCAGGCAGTATCACTACAGAAGTAGATTGCCCCATCCTCCTTCTGAGGAGTGGCTGGTCGGTTTGAACCGCCAGCCTTCTGGTTAACAGTCAAGTGCCTTAGCCACTATGCTACCAGAGCTCCCCACAATCTAATAAGAGTCAAAAGAGAAGTGACATTATAAATTAATGTTTACTTAACATTTAAGATTTTTATGCACCCATAGTATGATGGTTTTTCTTAGGTGCCCTGAAGTCGATTCCAACTTAATTGACTCTTTGTACAACAGAACAAAACACTGCTTGGTCCTGGATAATACTCACAATCCAATCACTGTCATGTTTGAATCCATTGTTGCAGCCACTGTGCCAATGCATTTCGTTAAGGATCTTCCTCTTTTTCGCTGACCATCTACTTTACCAAGCATGATGCCATTCTCCAGGGACTATATCCCTCCTAAAAACATTCCAAACCATGTGACACGAAGTCTTGCCATCCTCGCTATCAAGGAACACTCTGAGTGTACTTCTTTCTTCCAAAACAGATTTATTCATTCTTCTGGCAGTCCACAGTAACATTAAGTATTATTCACCAATATCATAATTCAAATGCATCAATCTTCCTTCAGTCTCCTTATTCACTGGCCAGCTTTCACATATGTGGAGACTGAAAATACTCTGGTTTTAGTCAAATGTATCTTAGTCCTCAAAGTGACATCTTTGCTTTTAGCACTTTAAAGAGGTCTTTTGTAGCAGATTTGCCCAATACAGTACATTATTTGATTTCTTGATTGCTGCTTGCACAAGTGTTGATTGTGCATCCATGTAAAATGAAACCCTTAACAATTTTTAATCTTTTCTCCGTTTATTATGATGTTGTTTATTGGCCCAGTTGTGAGAATTTTTGTTTTCTTTATGTTGAGATGTAATCTATACTGAAGGCTGCAGTTTTCACCTTCATCAGAAAGTTCTTTAAGTCCTCTTTGCTTTCAGCAACCAAGGTTGTGTCATCTGCATATCACACATTAATAATAAGTCTTCCTCCAATCCCGATGCCAAGCTCTTCACAGAGTCTAGTTTCTACAATTATCTGCTCAGCATAAAGACTGAATAAATATGCTGAAAGGATCCAACCCTTACGCACACCTTTTCCTGATTTTAAAACATGCGGTATTCCCTGTTGTGTCTGAATGACTACCTCCTTGTCTATGAATAGATTCTGCAGGAGCACAATTAAGTGTTCTGGAATTCCCATTCTTTGCGATGCTATCCATAATTTTTTATGATCCACACAGTTGAATGCCTTTGCGTAGTCAATAAAACACAAGTAAACATCTTTCTGGTATTCTCTTCTCTCAGCCAAGATCCATCTGATATCAGCAATGACATCCCTCCTGTTACATTATCTTTTGAATCCAGCTTGAATTTCTGGCAGTTCCGTTCATTATTTTCAGAAAACATTATTTGAATGTGATATTAGTGATATTGTTTGATAATGTCCATATTCTGTGGGATCATTTTTCTTTCAAATGGGCACATTTATGAATCTCTTTCAGTCACTCGGCCAATAGCTTTCTTCCAAATTTCTTGACATAAATGAATGAGCACTTCCAGCAATGCACTGATTTGTTGAAACATTCCAAGTGATATCCCATCAATTTCTGGAGCCTTGTTTTTCATTAGTGCTTTCAGGGCAGACTTGACTTCTTCCTTCAAAATCACTGATTCTTGATTATATGCTACTTCTTGAAATAGATTAACACTGAAAAATCCCTTTTTGGTACAGGGACTCAGTGTATTCCTCCTATTTTCTTTTGATGCTTCCTGTATGATTCAATATATTGGCCATAGAATTCTTCAATATTGCCACTCAATGCTTGAATATTTTTCTTCAGTTCTTTTAGCTTGAGATATGCTAAACATGTTCTTCTCTTTTGGTTTTCTAATGCCAGGTCTTTCCACATTTCATAATAGTACTTTTGCCTTCTCTAATTGTTTTTGAAATCTTCTGTTCAGCTCTTTTACTTCATCATTTCTTCCATTTGCTTTAGCAACTCTCCACTCAAGATCAAGTTTCAGAGTTTCTTCTGTCATCCAATTTGATCTCTTCTTTCTTGTCTTTTTAATGACTATTTGCTATATTCATGTATGATGTCCCTAATGTCATTCCACAATGCGTATGACATTCAGCCATTAGCGTTCATTGTGTCCAATTTATTCTTGAGATAGTCTCTAAATTCAGGTGGGATATTCTCAAGGGTGCACTTCTGTTGCTCTCATGGACTTGCTGTAATTTTCCTTGGCTTCAATTTAAATTTGCATATCAGCAATTGATGGTCTGTTCCCCAGTCAGTCCCTGAACTTGTTCTGACTAATGATATTGAGCTTCTCCACTATTTCCTTCCACAGATGCAGTCGATTTGATTCCTGTGTATTTCATCCAGCAAGGTCTACATGTATGTCAACACTTATGTCATTGAAAAAAAAGAATTTGTGATGAATAACTCATTGGTGTGGCAAAATTCTGTCTTGTGTTCTCTAGCATTGTTCCTATCACTAAGGTCATATTTTCCAACTATCAATCACTGTTCCCAATTTGCACATTCCAATCATCAGTAATTATCAATGCAGGTGAGTTGCACATTTGATCAATTTCAGACTGCAGAAGTTGGTAAAAATCTTCAGTTTCTTCATTATTGGGATCAGTTATTAGTGCATAACTTTGAACAATAGTTGTTATTAACTGACATTCCTTGTAGATATATTGATATTATCCTATTGCTGACAGTGTTGTACTTCTGAATGGATCTTAAATGTTCTTTTTGATGATGAATGTGGTATCATTTCTTTTCAACTTGTCATTCTCAGCACAGTAGACCACAGAATTGTTCAATTCAAAACGGTAAATATCAGTCCATTTCAGCTCACCACTGCCTAGGTTATTAATCTTTATGTTTCGTTACATTTTTCATGACTTACAGTTTTCCTAGATTCATACTTCATACATTCCACCTTTTAGTAATTAATGGATGTTTATAGCTATTTCTTCTCATTTTGAGCCATGTCACATCAACAAATGAAAATGCAGAAAGATTTACTCCATTCATGTCATTAAAGTTGATTCTAGTTCGAGGAGGCAGCTCTTCCCCAGTTGTATTTTTGAATGCCTGCCAACCTGTGGTGCTCATCTTCTAGCACTATATCAGACAATTTTCCACTGTTATTCATAAGGTTTTCACTAGCCAATTTGTTTAGAAGTAAATTATCAGATTCTTCTTCCTAATCTATCTCTGGAATCTCTGCTAATACCTGTCTACCATGGGTGATCCTGTTGGTATTTGAAATACTGATGGAAAAGAACAGGGGTAGCAATATGAATTTCTGATCAAATTGACTTTAAGAAAAAAACCACCATATGAGACAAGGAAGGACATTATATAATGATTAAAGAATCAAATGAACAAGAAGATATAACCATAATAAATATCTATGGACCCAATGAAAGAGGTCCAAAATACATAACTCAGATTTTAAAAGAATTGAATAGGCAAATACATGACTTCACAATCATGTAGGAGACTTTAACACACCAATTCCAATGAAAGATAGAACTGGAAAGAAACTCAACAAAGATGAAGAAAAGCTAAACAACACAATCTACCAATTTGACCTTATAGACATCTACAGAGCAAATCACCCAAAAATAGCACAATATATATTCTTTTCCAGTGCACATGGAACTTTTTCCATGATAGACCATATGTTAGGCCATAAAGCAAGCCTTCATAAATTTACAAACATTGAAATATTGCAAAGCATCTTCTCAGATGACAATGCTATCAAATTAGAAATCCACAATAGGAAGATCAATGGAAAAAGCAAACACATGGAAACTGAACAACACAATCCTGAAAAAGCACTGGGTAAGAGAAAAAATAAAAAGTGAAATTGAAAAATGCCTTGAATCAAAGGAGAATGAAAACACAACATACCACAATCTTTGGGACACAGCAAAAGCAGTGATCAGAGGCCAATTTATACCAATAAATGCACACATCAAAAAAGAAGAAAGAGCCAAAATCAACACTTTAAACCAACATCTCCAACAATTAGAAAAAGAACAGTAAGAAAAGCCGACAGTCACCAGAAGGAAGGAAATAATCAAGATTCGAGCAGAAATCAATGAAACAGAAAATAGAAGGGCAATAGAAAAAATCAACAAGACCAGAAGTTGGTTTTTTGAAAAGATCAATAAAATTGACAAATCACTGGCAAATTTAACAAAGGAAAAGAGGGAGAGAATCCAAATAACACGAATAAGAAATGAAATGGGTGACATCACAACAGAACCAACTGAAATAAAAAGGATAATATCAGGATATATGAAGAACTGTACTCCAACAAATTTGAAAATCTGGAAGAAATGAACAGATTTCTAGAAACACACCACTTACCTAAACTAAAACAGACTGATTTGGAAAAGTTGAACAGGTCCATAACAAAAGAAGAAATCGTACAGGTTATTAAAAAATTACCAACTAAAAAAAGTCCTGGCCAAGATGGTTTCACTGGAGAATTCTACTAAACATTTAGAGAAGAACTGGCACCAATACTACTCAAACTATTCCAAACCATAGAAAAGGATGGAATCCTTCTTAACTCATTTTATGAAGCAAGCATAACTTTGATACCAAAATCAGGCAAAGACAACACTCAAAAGGAAAACTGTAGACCAGCAATGCTCATGAATATAGATACAAAAATCTTCAACAAAAATCCTAGCCAATAGACCCCAACAACATATCAAGAAAATCATTCACTATGACTAAGTGGGGTTCATATCTGGTATGCAAGAGTGGTTCAGCATTAGAAAAACAATCAACGTCATCCACCACATAAATAAAACAAAGGAGAAGAACCACATGATCATATCAATTGATGCAGAAGAGGCATTTGATAAAATCCAACACCCATTCCTGATCAAAACTCTCAGCAAAATAGAAATAGAAGGGATATTCCTCATCATAATAAAGGACATCTATGCAAAACCAATGGCCAACATTATACGCAATGGAGAGAGACTGAAAACCATTCCTCTTGAGAACAGGAACCAGACAAGGATGCCTGCTATCACCACTTCTACTCAACATGGTACTGGAAGTTCTACCCGGGGTCATAAGGCAAGAAGGGGAAATCAAAGGCATCCAAACTGGTAAGGTCGAAGTGAAACTATCCCTATTTGCTGATGATATGATCCAATACTTAGAAAACTCAGTCAAAAATCTACTGAAACTAATTGAGAGATTTAGCATTGTGGCAGGATACAATATCAACATCCAAAAATTAGTTGGATTCCTCCACACCAGCAAAGGGATTGTTGAAAAGGAAATAAGGAATTCAATACCATTTACAATAGCTACCAAAAAACAAAATACCTGGGAATAAATCTTACCAGAGACACAAAAGACCTATACAAAGAAAACCACAAATAAATACTTCAAAGAACCATAAGTGATCTACATAAATGGAAGAACATCCCATGCTCGTGGATAGGAAGATTTAACATTGCGAAAATGTCACTTCTACCCCAAAGCAATCTATACATTCAATGCAATCCCAATCCAGATCCCATCAACATTTTTTAAGGATATGGAGAAATCAATCCCTAATTTTATATGGAAAGGAAAGAGACCCTGGATAAGCAAAGCACTAATGAAGAAGAAGAAAAAAGTAGGAGGTCTCACACTGCCGGATCTCAAAACCTACTATATAGCTACATTAGTCAAAACTGCCTGGTATTGGTACAATGACAGACACATAGACCAATGGAATAGAATTGAAAACCTAGAAATAGACCCATCAAACTATGGTCAGCTGAACTTTGAAAAAGGGCTGAAATCCATTAAATGGGGAAGAGAATGTTTGTTTAATAAATGGTGCTAGCAAAACTGGATATCCATTTGCAAAAAAAATGAAACAAGATCTGTACCTCACACCATACACAAAAAATAACTCCAGATGGATCAAATACTTCAATATGAAACCTAAAACTATAGAGTTCCTCAAGGAAAAATTAGGGGCAAATTTAGGGGTCCTAATATATGGCATCAATAGACTATCAAGCATAACCCAAAATACACAAACAACAGAAAAGAAACTAGATGAATGGGACTTTCTAAAAATTAAATTTTTATGTGCTTCCAAAGTCTTCTCCAAAAGAGTCAAAAGGGAACCTACAGATTGGGAAAAATATTCCGCAATGACATATCTGACAAGGGACTTATCTCTAGAATTTATAGAAAACTCCAACAGCTCAAAAACAAAAAGACAATCTAATTTAAAAAATGGGCAGAAGACATGAATAGACACTTCACCAAGGAGGATATTCAGGTGGCTAACAAACATACAAAGAAATGCTCATGATCATTAGCCATTAGAGAGATGGAAATCAAAACAGCAATGAGATACTATCTTGTCCCAGCACTATCGGCAAAGTTCAACAAGACATAAAATAACAAATGCTGGTGAGGATGTGCAGAGATTGGGACTCTCATACACTGCTGATGGGACTGTACAATGGTACAACCACTTTGGAAAGCAGTATGGTGATTCCTTAAAAAGTTGGAAACAGAAATACCATTTGACCCAGACATTCCATTACTAGGTATATATCCTAAAGAAATGTGAGCCATGAGAAGAACAGACATCTGCACACCCATGTTCATCGCAGCACTATTTACAGTAGCAAAAATTTGGAAACAACCTAGGTGTCCATCAACTGAGGAATGGGTAACCAAACTTTGGTACATACACACAATGGAATATTATGCAACCCTAAAGAACAACGTAGAATCTGAAAAACAACACACAATGTGGACGAACTTGGAGGACATTATGCTCAGTGAAGTAAGTATTCACAAAAGGACAAATATTTTATTAGTCCGTTATTGTAAAAGTCAAGGAACAATTTATATAAGAAAGGAAATTTTTTTTGTTGGTTATCAGGAGTGGGAGGGTAGGGTAGGGAACACTGTTAGATAGGTAGAGATGAGTATTGATTTGGGTGAAGAGAAGGGCAATGTACCAAATGTTGAGTGACCAACATGGTGGCACTGAAGAAGAGGAAGACATAGAGAGGTACATGGGAGGTACAGACAACAAAGATGAACCCTTTCACACACACAGTACTGTGTTGTCAGTGAAGGCAAACACAGCTATATGGGTAGACAGATGGGTGGACAGGCTGAACTATTAGGTATGTCTATGCAGCACAGAGTATAACCAAGACCATGTATAGGGTTGGCAGACAATGGTTCAGTTCTACAAGTGTATTTGTATGTTCTGTAAAAATTTCCTGGTAGCATAGTGGCTAAGACACTTGCCTGCTAACCAGACGGCTGGCGGTTCAAACCCACCAGCCACTCCTCGGAAGGAAGGTTGGGCAATCCTACTTCCGTAGTGATACTGCCTCGGAAATCCAAGGAGGGGTCACTATGAGTCGGGGCCGACTCGACGGCACACAACAACATAGTAGAGCTGACAAAGGACAAGGTTATAGTCACTTCTTGGTCACAGCCAGCTACCCAGAAGGAGTGAGTAGTTGAACCTGTGAGCGCAGAATGAATAGTCGCAGGGGACATCAAGCTCAATTGGCATAACATACTACACAAAACATTGTTCCACTCTACATTGGTGAATAGTGACTGGGATCTTAAAAGCTTGCAAGCAGCCATCTAGATGCAACAATGGGTCTTTCCTTCTCCAGACCAAAGAAAAATGAAGAAAACTAAAGATTCATGAAAACAACTAGTTCTTGTGACTGGTATAACATACGATCCTCAGCCTATATAACTATGAGACCAGAAAACTAGATGGTGCCCGGCTACCACTGTTAACCACTTGGAGGGGGATCTATGTAGGAAATCCTGGATAGAGAGGGAGAACAATGTGGAACAGAACTCAAAATCATCTAGGGAAAAAAAAAGGGGGGGGGGCAGATTTGCTGGTCTGACAGAGCCTGGTGGAACCATTGAAACTATGGTCCCTAGCTGCCCTTCAGGTCTGGAATTAAACCCACACCTGTGGCTTCCAGCCAAACAAAAGACAGGCATATGAGTTGAACACATACCTGAGGTAGATACACTCCTTGGAGAGAACAATCATATGAGAAAGAAGGGCTGTTTATGCACAGGAGACAGTTCAGGGGGTAGTATTGCATGGAGGGATGGACACAGGGAAGAGGTAACTATCAGGAGGAAGTGAGAGGGGAGCTGTTGCACTGGGGTAAATTGTAGTCAATGTCATGACACAACATGTGTGTGAACTGCTGTTTGGAAAGTGAATTTGCTCTATAAACTTTCACCAAAATCACAATTAAAAAAAAAAGTATACATATTTGTTTCAGGAATATAGAAACAGAGAAATGTCTAAGGCATGTGACTGCTAACCAGAAGGCTGATGGTTCAAACACACCAGCCACTCCTTGGAAGGAAGACTGGGTGATCTACTTCTGTAGAGAAAGTGCCTCAGAAATCCAAGGAGGAGTTGCTATGAGTTGGATACTACTCGACAGCAGTGAGTTTTTATTTTTCTTTGGTTTTAGTATCCAACAATTTAATGTGTTTTCTTAGTCTTGTTTTTCTATATATAACATTATATTTAGTGAAATATTCTGGATAAAAATGTGCAGTCTTCATTTGTTTCTCTACAGTTATGATTAACTTTCTTAGAATCAATGCCAAAAATTAAAGGTAAATCTAGCTATAAAATTTAAAAAAAAAAAAAAAACTTTCTATATTAAAATACTTCCAACAAAATAAATATGAGTGTACTAAAAAAATTTAGGAACCAACTTCATCAAAGTGACTAGCTAAGATATTTAATGATATTAAATATTCATAGGATTAGAAGAGATTATTTTTATATGCAATATAATATATAATCCTCAATGTTTTTTTGTCTTTAAAGCTATCAACTGTACACTGAATAATCTTTGTGATAATAATTAAAAGCATCTGAGAACATAAGATTCCCCAGTAGTGGTAAACCGAAACCAAACACACTGCTGTTGAGTCGAACCCAACTCATAGCAACCCCTCCCCTTGGGTTTTCAAGGCAGTATCACTATGGAAGTAGATTGCCCAACCTTCCTTCCGAGGAGTGGCTGGTGGATTTGAACCATCAGTGTTCTGGTTAACAGTCAAATGCCTTAGGCACTACACTACCAGAGCTCCCACGCAGTGGTGGTAATACCTAAGAATTAACCTAAAAATCAGCCCTGCTAGCCAGGGACTGCACGGAGGACTGTTCTGGTAGCTGGGGAATAAAAGACAAAGCAGTAGCGAAAAGGAAGGCAGGCTGAGCTGTGGACTTTGGCCTGTCTGGAGGGCGCAGCCATTTTGAATATTTACAAGCAGTTTGACAGTTTTGGATATTTGAAGAGACAGCATTCTCCCAGATTCCAGGCGCTTAAGAACAGGTTCCACTTGCCAGTAACCCCAAGGACATTCTGGTTCTGGAAAGCTGGAAAGGTGCGACACTTCCATTGTTACTCGTATACCCAAACCCACTTGGTGAACAGAGGTGTGGCCATCCCCCACTCCCACCCACCTTCTGGGCCCACAGGAACTCCATCTCAGTCTGGGTGCTCCGACGTACCCTGGGTGCCCTGCCCTCTCCCAATTTTTTTTTTCTTTTTTCTGTTTTTTAGTTTACTTCTTTTTGCATGTTTTAAAACTACTATTATTATTAATACTTTTGTCCTTTTTACTATTATTCTTTATTCTTCCCCTCCCAGGTCCTACTTTTTAGCTTTTTGTCTTTTCCCTGTTCCTGGTTGAATTTTTCCCCCCATGGTTAACCCCATTTGCTCTTTTTCTTTTTGCATTTTTTCCCATTTTTTTCTTCATTATTCGCCTTCTCTACTTTTTCTTCTCTTATTGACTTATCCCCAGATATTGCAGGTTTTCTTGTTTTTTTTTTCTTCTTTTTCCCTTTCCTTTTTTTTTTTCTTTTGTTACTGTTCCTATGTGATTGGCACAGTGTAATTTTTTGTCCATGTGCTTTTACTTTCTTGATGGCTACTCTACTGTAATTTTTGTCTAACTCAGTGTGACAAAGCAAAAGTTCCTGTAAGACACAACTATACCCACACCTCCTGCACCTTCACTTACTGAATGAGAGCCACCACCTACTTCTCCACTAACAGGCCAACGATAAAAAACCACCAAGAAGTGCCTGAATCACCCTTGGCTGCTCTTCACAAACAGTTAACAGAGATCTAAATACAACAATGCCACGATGCCTCAGAGACAACAGACCATCACAATCCACACAAAGAAGCAAGATAAAGGGGTAGAAACAAGGGAGGAGGATACAGACTCAGAACACATTCCAGAGGAAGAAGCACACTTGAACTCTCTGATAAGGAATTCAAAAGAACTATATTTAGGATTCTTAAAAGGATTGACAGACAGACCAACAAAAACACAGAAAAAAAACCCTAGAAGAATTCTGGAAGAAAATACAAGAAAAAAATGACAAAATAAATGAAACATTAAAAATGATTCTAACTCTAAAGATAGAAATCCAGAAGATTAATACTAAATTGTCAGAAATAGGTAAAACATTGGAAGGGCAAAAGAGTAGAACTGAATCAATGGAAGACAGAATTAATGAGATGGAAGAAAAATACCTGAATACTTCCTTGTAAAGGGATCAATCAGAAAAAAATATAAAATTAAATGAAGAAGGCCTAAAGTTCATGTGGGACACCATCAAAAGCAATAACCTACATGTCATTGGAATTCCATAACAGGAAGAGAAAAAAACCAATGAGAAAATTTTCCAAGATATGTTTGAGGAAACCTTCTCTGACACAATAAAAGATGAGAATATATCCATTCAGGAAGTCCAACGAACCCCAAACAGGATACACCCCAAAAGAAAATCACCAAGACAATATATCATCATCAAACTCATCAAAAACAAAGACAAAGACAGAATCCTGAAAGCAGCACAGGAAAAACAAAAAGTTACTTACAAAGGACAACCAATAAGAATAAGCTCTCATTTCTCAGTAGAAACCATGCAAGCCAGAAGGCAATGGGATGCTATATATAAAACCCTGAAAGAGAAAAATTTTCAGCCAAGAATTATATGCCCATCAAAACCGTCCCTCAAATATGATGGTGAAATCAGTAGATTTACAGATAAGCAGAAACTAAGGGAATTTGTTAAAATCAGACCAACCTTAAAAGAGATACTAAAGGGAGTCCTGTAAACAGAGGACCAAAAATAGCAAATAACAACCGACCTATTAAGACACAAGATGACATACCCAGAAACCACAACTATGGACATATCCAAAGTAAAATGAGCTCATAAGATTTTAAACAGGGAACCAGAGACATCAATTGGCAAGTGAGGGCAACTACAAACCAAAAAGAGGGAAAATACTGTGTAGTTATAGAACTTCTAACTAGTGAGGAGGTCAAGAGAGTTGCAAGATAGAATGGGCTGTTCTATCTCGGGGAGAAAATTATAAATCAAAGAAAATCACAATAAAAAAGAAGGCAAGCACAAATATTCAGCAAATACTAAAAGAACAGCAACAAAAGAAATGATAACATGATTCCTAAACATAATGAGCTCAGAACAGAAAATTATATAGAACAAAGAAACCATACACACCATGAAAAAACACATAAAAAATGACAGCAACCAATTCATACTTGTCAATAGTTACACTGAATGTTAATGGATTAAATGCACCACTCAAGTGACGGAGAGTTGAAGATTGCATAAGAAAACAAAACCCATCAATATGCTGCCTACAAGAGACACACCTTAGAGACAAAGAAAAAAATAGACTAAAAATCAAAACTTGGAAAAAGATGTATCAAGCAAATGGCAACCATAAGACAGCAGCAGTGGCAATATTAATTTCTGATCAAATTGACTTTAAGACAAAAACCACTATAAGAGACAAGGAACGACATTAAATAATGATTAAAGGATCAATTGAACATGAAGATATAAC
>NW_006921590.1:20457252-20458418 GCF_000298275.1 Orycteropus afer afer | reverse complement strand
CCAAAACCAGGCAAAGACATCACTCAAAAGGAAAACTACAGACCAATATCCCTCATGAATATAGATGCAAAAATCTTCAACAAAATCCTAGTCCATAGACTGCAACAACATATAAGAAAACCATTCATTATGACCAAGAGGGGCACATATCAGGGATACAGGGATGGTTCAACATTAGAAAAACAATCAACGTCATCCACCATGTAAATAAAACAAAGGAAAAGAACCACATGATCACATCAACTGATGCAAAAAAGGCATTTAATAAAATCCAACACCCATTCCTGATCAAAACTCTCAGCAAAATAGAAACAGAAGGGACATTGCTCAACATAATAAAGGGTATCTATGAAAAACCAAAAGCAAACATTATTCGCAATGGAGAGAGACTGAAAACCACTCCTCTTGAGAACAGGAACCAGACAAGGATACCCGTTATCATCACTTTTATTCAACATTGTACCGGAAGTCCTAGCCAGGGCAATAAGTCAAGAAAGGGAAATCAAAGGCATCCAAATTGATAAGGAAGAAGTCAAACTATCCCTATTTGCTGATGATATGATCCTATATGTAGAAAACCCAAGAGATAACAGTCGAAAATCTACTGGAACTAATTAAGAGATTTAGCATTGTGGGAGGATATAAGATTAACATCCAAAAATCAATTGGATTCTTCTACACCAGCAAAGAGATTGCTGAAAGGGAAATAAGGAACTCAATACCATTTACAATAGCTACCAAAGAAATAAAATACTTGGGGATAGATCTTGTCAGGGACACAAAAGACCTCTACAAAGAAAACTATAAAAATCTACTTCAAGAAACCATAAGAGATCTGCATAAATGGAAGAACATCCCATGCTCATGGTTAGGATGATTGAACATTGTAAAAATGTCAGTTCTACCCAAAGCAATCTATACATTCAGTGCAATCCCAATCCAGATCCCATCAACATTCTTTAGGGATCTGGAAATACCAATCACTACCTTTATATGGAAAGGAAAGAGACCTCGGATAAGCAAAAGAAAAACAAAATAGGAGGTCTCACACTGCCAGATCTCAAAACCTATTATACAGCCACAGTAGTCAAAACTGCCTGGTATTGGTTTAATGACAGATACATAGACCAATGGAATAGAATTGAGAGCCCAGAAATAGATCCATC
>NW_006921590.1:20425753-20456162 GCF_000298275.1 Orycteropus afer afer | reverse complement strand
GCAAAACACCACATAATGTGGATGAACTTGGAGGACCTTATGCTGAGTGAAATAAGTCAATCACAAAAGGACAAATATTGTATTAGTTCATTATTGTAAAAGTTAAGGAAAGGTTTATCTATAGAAGGAAATTTTCTTTGTTGGTTACCAGGAGTGGGAGGGGATGGGAAGGAACACTGTTAGATAGATAGAGATAAGTATTGATTTGGGTAAAGAGGAGGGCAAAGTACCAAATGTGAGTGACCAGTATGGCAGCATTGAGGATGAGAAAGACATAGAGAGGTACATGGAAGGTACAGACAACAAATATGAATCCTTTTGTACATACAGTACTACACTGTCAGTGAAGGCTAACATGGATATAGGGGTGGATAGATGGGTGGACCGGCTAAACAATTAGGTATGTCTATGAAATGAGGAGTGTATCCAAGAACATTTATTTGGCAGACAATGGTCCTATAAGTTTATGTGAATGATCAGAATTCCCAGGTGTATAGTAGAGCTGACAAGGGGCAAGGTTGTGGTCACAGCTTGGTCACAGCCAGCTACTTAAAGGGACTGAGTAGTTCAACCTGCGGGTTTGGGACCATTGTCGCAGGGGACATCATGCTCAATTGGCATAACATACTATTCAGAACATTGTTCTACCTCCTACTTTGGCAAGTAGTGACTGGGATCTTAAAATCCAGCAAGCTGCCATCTAGATGCAACGATGGGTCTCTCCTCGTCCAGGGCAAAGAAGAATGAAGAAAACCAAAATTCATGGAAACAATTAGTCCTAGCGACTGGTCCACCATCCTATGTGCAGCCTATATGACTATGAGACTAGAAGAACTAGATGGTGCCCAGCTACCACTGGCATCCACTTGAAAGGGGATCTATGTAGGAAATTCTTGATAGGGAGGGAAAACAATGTGAAACAAAACTCAAAATCATTTGGAGAAAGAAAAAAAAGTGTGTGGGGGGGGCAGGTTTCCTGGTCCGATAGAGCCTGGTGGAACCACTGAGACTATGGCCCCTGGCTGCCCTTCAGATCTGGAATTGAACCCATGCCTGTGGTTCCCAGCCAAACAAAACACAGGCATATGAGTTGAACATTTACTTCAAGTAGATATACACCTAGGAGAGAACATTCATGGGAGAAAGAAGGGCTGCTTATGTACAGGGAGACAGCTCAGGGGGCAGGAGTGCATAGAGGGATGGACACAGGGAAGAGGTAACTATGGGGAGGAAGTGGGAGGGAAGCTGTGGTCAATGTCATGAGACAAAGTATATGATCTGCTGTATGGGAAGTAAATTTGCTCTGTAAACCTTCACCCAAATCACAATTAAAAAAAAAAAAAAGAAAGAAAGAAAGAAACCGTAAGAGGTCTGCATGAAAGAAAGAACATACCATGCTCATGGATAGGAAGGCTGAACATTATGAAAATGTCAATACTCCTCAAAGCAATCTATACATTCAATGCAATCCCAACCTAGATTCTATCAACATTCTTAAAGGACGTGGAAAAAAACAATCACTAATGTTAAATGGAAAGGAAAGAGACCTTGGAGAAGCAGAGCACTATAGAAGAAGTAAAACAAAGTAGGAGGTCTCACGTTCTTGCATCTCAAAACCTACTACACAGCCACAGTAGTCAAAACAGCCTGACATTGGTACAAAGACAGGCACATAGACCAGTGGAACAGAACTGAGAACCCAGAAATAGACCCATCCAGCTACAGTCAGCTGATCATGGACAAACGGCTGAAATCCACTAAGTGGAGAAGAGACAGTCTCTTTTAACAAATGGTGTTAGCAAAACTATATATCCATTTGCAGAAAAATGAAACAAGAGCCGTACCTCACACCATATGCAAAAACTAACTCCAGATGGATCAACCACTTAAATGTGAAGCCTAAAACTATAAAATTCATCAAAGAAAAAATAGGGCAAACTTAGGGGCCCTAATTTATGACATAAAAAGATTATCAAGCATAACCCAAAATGAAAAACAGCAGAACACAAACTAGATAACTGGAACCTTCTAAAAATTAAATTCTTATATGCATCAAAAGCTTTCTTCAGAAGAGTTTTTAAAAAAAGAGAGAGAGAGAGAGATCCTACAGATTGGGAAAAAGTATTTGGCAATGACATATCTGACAAAGGACTTGTATCTACAATTTACAGAAAACTCCAATATTTCAACATCAAAAAGAGAAACAATCCGATTAAAAAATGGGCAGAAAAAATAAACAGACAATTAACCAAAGATATTCAGGCAGCCAACAAAAACATGAAGAAATGTTCACAACCATTAGCCATTAGAGAAATGCAAATCAAACAACGAGATAACCTTCTTGCCCCAGCACTAATAGCAAAGTTCAACAAGATAGAAAACAGCAAATGCTGGCAAGGATGCGGAGAGACTGGGACTCTCATACATGCTAGTAGGACTGTAAAATGGTACAACCACTGTGGAAATCAGTATGGCGATTCCTTAAAAAGTTGGACACAGAATTACCATTTGATCCATAAGTCCTATTTCAAAGTAGATATTCTAAAGAACTGAGAGCCAGAAAATGAACAAATATATGCACATCCATGCTCATTGCAGGACTATTCACAATAGCAAAGAGATGGAAACAACCTAAGTGCCCATTAACGGAGGAATGGATAACAAAATTGTGGTACATACATTAGAGTATTATGCAACACTAAAGAAAAATGTAGAATTTGTGAAACAACAAATAACGTGGATGAACTTGGAGGACATTATGCTGACCAAAGTAAGTCAATCACAGAAGAACAAATATTGTTTTAGTCCACTATTGTGAAAGGTTTATACATGGAAGAAAACTTTCTTGTTGGCTACCAGGTATGGGAGGAAAAATTGCTAGACAAATTTTATATACATATATATGTGTGTGTGCATGTGTGTATGTTGTTGTTGTTGTTATGTGCCATCAAGTCATCTCTGACTCACAGCGACCCCTCCTTGTGTTTCCGAGGCAGTATCTCTATGGAAATAAGTACCCAATCTTCCTTCTGAGGAGTGGCTGGTGGGTTTAAACCGCCAACCTTCTGGTTACCAGTCAAGAGCCTTAGGCACTATGCCACCACAGCTCCTTCATGTTTGTTTATTTATACACACACACACACACACACACACAAGATGGGGCAATCTACTTCCATAGAGATACCGCCTCAGAAACCCAAGGAGGGGTCGCTATGAGTCGGGTCCGACTTGATGGCACATAACAACAACAACAACAGGATAGGTAGAAGGGTAAAGGGTAAGCTTTTGTTTGAAGGGCATTGAGTTTACGCTAATGGTGGTGGAATATTTTGGAAAAGGATAGCAACAATGGTGGTACAACATGAAAAATATCATCAATGTCCCTTAATTGTAAATGTGGAAGTTGTTATGCTGGTGAATGTCCTGGTGTGTACGTTTTCACCATAATAAAAGTTAAAAAAAAAGAATAAGCTGTAGGAGGCAAGTGTAACAGATAAAGTTTCCCAAAGGAGACCAAAATCACAGAGGGGTAAAACAGTGGTTATCAACCAAGGAAGATGTTATCACTCAGGAGACATTTGGCAATGTCTGAAGACAGTTTCGGTTGTCACAAATTGGGTCCTACTAGCATCTAGTGTCGGGAGCTCTGGTAGCATAGTGGCTAAGACACTTGCCTGCTAACCAGACGGCTGGCGGTTCAAACCCACCAGCCACTCCTCGGAAGGAAGGTTGGGCAATCCTACTTCCGTAGTGATAACTGCCTCGGAAACCCAAGGAGGGGTCGCTATGAGTCGGGGCCGACTCGACGGCACATAACAACAACAACAACAAGCATCTAGTGTAGAGTCCAGGGCTAGAACTTAGCACCCCATAATGCACAGGACAGACCCCACAACAAAGAATCATCCAGCAAAAATGTCAGCAGTGCTAGAATGGCCAATGAAAGTCAAAGAGAGGAGATAGCATTTAAACAGGATGGAAAAACATCAGCAAATGACTGGTGACTAAACTACTGTCTGTAATAAACTTTAATATAGCTAGTGAAAGAGCAATGAGAAACAAGATTTACAAAGCATAATTTAGAAAGCATAATTCTATGTGGAGCAGACTGTGATGGGGGTGAACAAGAAATGTGACAGACCAAAGACATAGGGAAAAATAGCTATTATAATAACAAAAATATAAGAGAAGCTAAGGCACAAAACAACAACAAACCTGATTCAGTGTAGTAAGTTACATAGTGTGGCTTTTCTAGCCTAAGTCTTTGTGAACTACTTGGTGGAATCTGCCATGAGCAGCTGAGTAGCTCCTGATTGTTAACATTATCCACCTGGAGTATTTCTGTTGAGAGTGGCACAAAGTAATCTCCTGGGAAGCACTCTTTCTCTCTCAGGTGTGTAGAATTCTGAAGTTGGGATTAGTTAGTTTGGCCACTCTGTCAGGCTCAAAAGGAGCCCTCCTAGAGGTAGAAAAAATCTCTCACTACTGGGAGAGATGTGAGAGACATGCACTGCTGGGAGAAAGACTGAGAGAGACTGAGACTGAGCATGTTCCTGAACTTGAATTGTAGCCTGTTGCTTCCCTAATAAACCCCATAATCTGTGGATTCTGCATGGCCACTGCAGTGAATTATTAAACTCAGCAGACAGATGGTGGTTGCTGCAGGAGGAATGGTTGGTGTCAGGGCTGGAGGGAGGTGGCACATCTGGCCTGGCTGGGGGATAGGCCTTGGGCTACTGATGATGATTCTGTCTTCCTCTTGTGGGGTTAGAGGAGATCAGAAAATGGTGCCTCCTTGCCTCTTTGGCACCTGATAACACTAAATTGTAGATGGATTGGGAACACTGGCTTCCAACAGTATGGCAGACTCAACACCTTCATACTACTAGATACAACCTTAAAAGCTGACTATGGTAGGAGAGATCTGTTTTAATTAACTCCTTAGCTAGCAAGAAAATACACTATTCACATAGTGAAAAGTAGGAACCTTAAGAGAAAACAGTAGTTTTGGTGGTGTAGTAGTTGACATCTTTAGCTGCTAACCAAAAAGTTCTGCAGTTCAGACCCATCAACTGCTCCACGGGACAAAGATGAGGCAGTCAGCTTCCATAAAGAGTTACAGCCCTGGAAACTCTATGAGGCAGTTCTACTCTGTCTATAGGGTTGCTATGAGTCGAAATCGACTCGATGGCAGTGGGTTTGGTATTTGGTTTTAAGAGAGAATAAGCAGAGAGCAGCTTTTATAATGAAAGCAGATTTCACACTAAGGATACAAGTCTAATATTGCCAAACTTAAATTTACAGTTTGATGTCTATACAAAGTTCAGGAGATAAAGTCTTTAAAGAGTCAATCAGAAAGGAAACTCATATATAAAGCTGGTACTTCAAAGGCTGTACTTTTATATTAAGGGCAAAACTGAAATAATCCCATGTAGAATGGCAAGGGGAAACTTTCCTGTCTTGGCTTTGGTACTAGAAGAAAAAGAGAAGAAGAGGCTTATTCTGACTTTTTTCTTCTTTTTTTTAGTAATTATATAGATTTATAAGTAATTCAAAGACATTACAAAGAGATCACATGTACTCTTCACCCAGTTTCCCCCATTGGTTACATCTTATATAGTGTAATATCAAAATCAGAAAAACGGTATCAGTAAAATGTGTCATTTTACCATAAATTCCTCTAACCACCCAAACAATCAAGATACAGAAATATTCCATCACCACAAAGCTCTCTCTCCTACTGCCCTTTTATAGTCACACTCTCCCTCCCCGTCATTCCTAACTCCTGTCAACCAGTAGTCTGTTTTCCATCTCTATAATTTTGTCATTTTAAGAGTGTTATGTAAATTCCCAAGACTATAATCACTAAGAGGTCCTCACAAAAGTTCTCAAGTCTAAATTCACACTACTTACATAATTCAATAAATCTTAAATGAAGATGTCATTTAAAGTACTCTTAAATGGCTAGCCTCCCAGGCAACTGGAGGAAGCATATGCAAATATTCTGTGGAAAAAAATAACTTCAACCCAAGCCTCAAAGAATCCACATCTTTCCAAAGAAAGATGTTGAATTTCTATTCCTAAAAACAACAACAAACAAGGATACCAGACACAATGAATGAGAGCCAAAAAAAAAAAAAAAACCAAGACAGCAGAATTAGACTATCAAAAAGAAAACCAAACTCAGCACCATAGAGTTTGGACTCATAGTGATCCCTCCTTGGGATTCTGAGGCAGTATCTCTACAGAAGTAGATTGCCCAATTTTCCTTCCAAGGAGTGGCTGGTGAGTTTGAACTGCCAGCCTTCTGATTAGCAGTCAAGTGCCTTAGGTACTATGCCACCAGAGCTCCTGAATTAGACTACAGATTTTTCAATTAATAGAAAGATGATATAAGGGTGTTTTAAGCACTACAAAGCCTTTTTTTTTTTTTTTTTTAAAAAAAAAAGGATATTATTTTAAAAATGAATAAGCAGATCTAAATAAATGCAACTTCAAGGAATTAAAAATTCCGTGTAAAAGTTAAAAAACAGGACCAATATAAATAGAGAAAGATATAGCAAATGGAGAAAACTCAAAATAAAAAAAAAATCTAAAATGCAACTAGAGAAACAAAGAAGGAAAATGTGTCATAGCTGCTAAAAGAGACAAGGAGTAAAATGAGGTGGTCCGACAAAATACTTCTGAAACTGTGATGAAGGCCTATTTTTTAAACTGTCAGTTCAATGCAGACAAAATCTTTTATAAAGGACAATAAAAGGAATTTTTTTAAGTGCTTAGATATCATGGTAATGTCAAATGCTATAAAAGTTTCTCAATGCTTAATGTAAATTTCTATCCCTAAATCACAGACTGATAATCAAATGCAGGCCAGCACAGAGCTACAGACTTTGAGTAGCACTGGTCTATTCAACATACTTGAGCAAATTGGCCAAAACACATCTACATCAGGATTGCAAAAAGATATAAAAAAGAAAGTAGAATAGAGGCAATGTTCAAATAGACAATGGCTGGAAATTTCCCACAATAACTGAAGACACAGATGGAATGAATGTCTGAGATACAAGAAACAACAGATAGTAAAGACACTGGCAAATATATAGATAACATCTTACTACTTTAGAGGCTACAATCAGCCCTATTACTGTAACACAATCCCAGACCCGCATTTTTAATTATATTTTGAAAAAAAACTAAAGACTAAGACTAGATGTACTCTAAATAAACAAAAGAGACAAGTGGACTTAGTAAAGAAAGCTATTAGATACTACGTTTCAAGAGTCAATGATTTCCTTTTCCAGTGGAAATATCCTGTCCATATTGCCAAAATCACGTTTGGTTAATAAACTAGAGTTACTTTTTCATGTGTAACTTTACTCTACAAAACCAAAAAATTGCAACCTTATATCATCTTAGGTGCTGTGAAGTCAGTACCAACTCACAGCCACCCTGTGTACAAGAGAACAAAACACTGCCTGGTCCTGCACCATCCTCACAATTACTGCCATTCTTGAGCTCATCATTGCAGCCACTGTATCAACCCATCTCATTAAGGATCTTCCCCTTTTTGGTTAACCTTCTACTTTACCAAGTATGATGTCCTTCTTCAGGGACTGGTCCCTCCTAACAACATGACCAAAGTACAAGAGATTAAGTCTTGCCATCCTTACTTCCAAGGAATATTCCAGCGGTACCCAAAGCTAAATAAATTTTCCATTATGTTGAAAAGAAGAGGATTCCAATTTTCATTAACTGCCTTCTCTAATGTGAGGTGAGCTACATATTAAGACTTCAGCATACTTCACCTGTCAAATTATCCAAGCAGAACCAATTCCTTTATTTCTGAATGCTGTTTATTTAAAAAGACCCTACTCAGACTTCTAGCAGAAATCAAATGTAAATTCAAATCTACTTGGTAAAGCTGACATTATGGTATCATACAACTCCTAAGAAAGAATCATAACTAATGTCTGTATAAATGTTGATTGTTTTTCAAATATTTGACACATACCTAATTGAAGCATCACAACAATCCTGTGGGATTGGCAGATCAGATAATTTATCCTGGTTTTATAGAAATGATATAATAATGGCTAAAAGCTTGGAAAGTGAAAGAATATGGTCAACAGCATCAAAAAATATACAAGAAAAGATATGTAAATTAAATTTAACAATGTAAAGAGAAAACTATATCCAAAATCTAATCAACAGCTGCTTC
Source organism: Orycteropus afer afer (assembly GCF_000298275.1). Classification (NCBI taxonomy): domain Eukaryota; kingdom Metazoa; phylum Chordata; class Mammalia; order Tubulidentata; family Orycteropodidae; genus Orycteropus; species Orycteropus afer. The sequence goes on along the minus strand of NW_006921590.1, from coordinate 20,447,944 downwards.
TTAGAATCATTCACCATCATATGAAATTGAAAGGACAATCATTAGGCATACACAAAAAATAAACTAAATGAAATGATGCATTAACCTATTTGATTCATTGCTACCAAATCAAACAATTCAGCAAGATTATTTTTAAAAAAATTTAATTGCTTATTGAACCTTAATAAGATTCATATGGTGTTACCTCCAACAATATGCAAAAAAAAAAGAATTTAAGTAGAAAGAAACTGGGCTTAGTGATTGAAACTTCCACCAAGTATAAGCAAAGGCTCAGTAAGGCAAGAACTGTCACTCATACCTAACTATGAAGAAACTTTACGTTAAAGCCATTTTGAAAAGCTCAAGGGCAGGGTCCTTAAGTAAGAGAGATTATTGTCCAAACTATTCCTTAACTATACTAATGCATAGCTAGTGCCTGAGCAGATAAAACACACCAAACATCTTAACTTAGTGATTTAGAATTGTTGTTGCTGTTGTTATGTGCCATCGAGTCAGACCTGATGTTTGTATTATTTCTTCACAAAACAAGCTTGAAAATAAAGTACAGCATGGTTTCATCCTTCAGCTCAAAACCACCTCAAGCCTTTACTGGGGGAGCACATATTTTTTACCTTAAGAAAAGTTAATTCTAGTAGGTGTCTAAGTTTAATTAGTTTTCTCTTCAATAAACAACCATCCACCAAAGAATCAACTCTAACTTTACACACGTATAAACCCATACATACACCACTAGTGAGATATTCTTTAAAAACTTTTAACCAATACTTTTTTCTTAAATTTCACTATACAGTGTATTATAGAAGAATGATTGGTAACCATTTTATGTTGTTGTTGTTGTTATGTGCCGTCGAGTCGGCCCCGACTCATAGCGACCCCTCCTTGGGTTTCCGAGGCAGTATCACTACGGAAGTAGGATTGCCCAACCTTCCTTCCGAGGAGTGGTTGGTGGGTTTGAATCACCAGTCTTCTGGTATAGCCAACTCTTTTTTAGTAATTAAGCATTAACTCGAGCATTAAATTACAAATATTAGCAAGAAAACCAACTGAAGATAGTGCATTCCTTGTTCTCACCTAATTATGAAAACTGTCTAAAAAGGTTATATGACTCTTTTCAAATTCCATATACTGTAGTTAGAAGTCTTAACTATTCATAATGATATATTTGAGCTTAAATTATCTTAAATTAAATATCCTGAATTTAAATTATCTTTATGGATTTCATAATTAAGCCATTCTTATAATATGGATAAAACCCTTTAACAAAAATTAGATCTAATCTAAAATTTTAAGACCTGACTTTTAAAAAATAAAGTCATTAATTTTCAATCACCTTTTGATTGGATTGACATTTACGTGTAAAGAGATATACGTCTTATTTTTGCATTTAAGTTTGTAATGTTCTCTTTAACAAAGGTAAATAAAAATTAAAGGTTAAGTTTTTTATTTAAATTAGAAGGGTTTTTAACTTTAGGCTAGTTTTTGGTAAATGATTTTTATTTAAAAACTATAGACTTCTACATAATTATAAGTGTAATTGCATTTACGTTATTTAATTTGATATAATTTAAGCTCAACGATATCATGAACAGTTATTTTATCTTCTAATTAAACTATATTTAAGATCATTATTTTTACATCACTTTAAGAAAAATATTACAGGTCACACACCATCTCCACTTCATTTTATTATCAATATATTTTATCCCATATGAAAACTGACCCTTGTCTTTAAAAGCATATATTTATTGTTAAGACATTATCTCTATTTTCTTTCTGTACTAATATTTATAAGGAGCTCTGTTAGCATAGTGCCCCAGGCATTTTACTGCTAACCAGAAGGCTGGCAGTTCAAACCCATCAGCCACTCCTCAGAAGGAAGGTTGGGCAATCTACTTCTGTAGTGATACTGCCTTGGAAACCCAAGGAGGGGTCGCTATGAGTCGAGTCCAACTCGACAGCACACAACAACAACAATAACAAGTAATATTTATAAATAGTTTCACAATTTAGTGCAACCTACGAAGGAAATGTTAGTTAACAAGATTTCAAAGCACATTTTATGACTGAAGTTCCTAGAATCACTTAAATAAATTTACTTTTTGGATAGATAACTTTTATTGCATCTTAAAAATACCACCCATAGGTCTTAGGAAAGAAAGAAAAGACCAAAATGGATGTCAGAAGAGACTCTGAAACTTGCTCTTAAAAATAGAGTAGCTAAAATGAATGGAAGAAAAAATGATGACATAAAAGGGCTGAAAAGAAGATTACCAAGGGCATCTCGAGAAGACAAAGGAAAGTATTATAAAGAAATGTACAAAGACTTGGAGTTAGAAAAACAAATAGGAAGAACACACTCAACATTTTTCAAGCTGAAAGAACTGACAAGAAAGTCAAGCCTCAAGTTGCAGTATGAAAGGATTCTAGGAGCAAAATGTTAAACAATTCAGGAAGCATCAAAAGAAGATGGCAGGACTACACAGAGTCACTGTACCAAAAAGAACTGGTTCATGTTCAACCACTTCAGGAGGTAGCATATGGTCAACAACATATGGTATTGAAACAAGTAGTTCATGCTGCACTGAAGGCACTGGTGAAAACACAGTACCAGAAATTGACAGTATACCAATTCAGATGTTTTGATAAATGGATGCAACACTTGTAGGGCTCACTCAACTATGCCAAGAAATTTGGAAGACAGCTACATGACCAACCAGAAAACATCGTATCTGTGCCATTCCCAAAAAAGGTGATCCAACCAAATGTGAAAATTATTAAACAGTATCACATGCAAGTAATATTTTGCTGAAGATAACTCAAAAACAGCTGCAGCAATACATCAACAGGAAATGCCAGAAATTCAGGCCACATTCAGAAGAGGACTTGGAATAAAGGATATCATTGTTGATGTCACAGGGATTAGGCTAAGAGCAGAGAATACCAGAAAAATGTTTATCTATGTTTTATTGATTATGCAAAGGCATTCATTTGATTGTGAATTACAGAAGACTTAATTTTGTCATGTGGAACCTGTACATAGACCAAAAGGCAGTCATTAGAATAGAATAAAGGATAACGTGTGGTTTAAAATCAGGAACAGTATGTGTCAGGGTTGTATCTTTTCACTATACTTATTCAATCTGTATGTTGAGCAAATAATCTGAGAAGTTGGACTATATGAAGAACGGGGCATTAGGATCGGAAGACTCAGTAACAACCTGCAATAACCTGATGATACAACCTTGCTTACTGAAAGCAAAGAGGACATCAAGCACTTACTGATGAAGATCAAAGACTACAGCCTTCAGTATGGATTACAATACAACATAAAAAAATTAAAAAAAACATAAATCCTCAAAATTGAACCAATAAGCAACTTGATAAACACAGAAAATATTGAAGTTTTCAAAGTTTTCACTTTACTTGGATTCACAATCAGTGAACCAGCCAAGATATCAAATAATGTACTGTATTGGTCAAATCTGCAGCAGAAGACCTCCTTAAAGTGTTCTAAAGCATAGATGTCACTTTGAGGACCAAGGTGCGCCTGAGCCAAGCCACGGTATTTTCAATCGCTTTATATACCTGGGAAAGCTGGACAATGACTAAAGAAGACCAAAGAAGAATCGATGCTATTGAAACAGGGTGTTGGCAATGTAGTGCCTGAGGCATTTGACTGCTACCCAGAAGGCTGGCAGTTCAAACGCACCAGCCACTCCTCGGAAGGAAGACTGGGCAATCTACTTCCATAGTGATACCGCCGCAGAAACCAAAGGAGGGGTCGTTATGAATCAGATCTGACTCGACGACCATGAGTGTGGTTTTTCAGTTTGGCCAAAAGAATGAACAAAAATCTATATGGGAAGAAGTACAGTCAGAATGTTCCTTAGAAGGAAGGGTGGTGAGACTTCATCTCACATGCTTTGGACATGTTATCAGGATGGACAAGTCCTTGGAGAAGGACAGCCTGCTTGCTGAAGTAGAGAGTTGGAGAAAAAAGGAAGACCCTCAACATGGACTGATACAGTGCCTGTAACAATGGATTAAACTATAGCAACAATTATTAGGATGGCACAGAACTAGGCAGTGTTTCATTCTGTTGTACACAGGGTCACTATGAGACAGAACTGAGTCAACGGCACCTAACAACAACACAGAAAATGCCAATTAACAAGATTTTAAAATATGTATTATAACTAAAGTTCCTAGAATCACTTAGCTATGTAAATTTTTTAAATTTGTTTTTGAACAGATGAATTTTACTGCATCTTAAGAAATGTCACCCATAGCTCTTAGAATTATCTGGCTTTGTTTGAGTAGCTGGACAACTCTTATTCATCATCCTGTTGAACTGCTCCTTTTTAAGAGTCATATACAACATCCATATTTTTTCAGATATCCTGTCATAGCTTGCTGAATTAAAGGAGTTGAATTTGATACAAGTTCAATTTCCTTCAAGAATTAACTCATGTTTCTGGGCTTGAAATACTGAACAAGTAACACTTGCCCTCATTTGAACCCAATGGATGTATTTTTCACTTAAGAAGTTTCAGATTTCAATAGGAGAACCACTTTCCTGCCTAACAATGATGACAGGGAAGTGACCATATACACACCTCATCTTGTAACAGAAGCCCAGTGTGACACTATAGATCATGTTCTGCACATGACTACCCAAAAACCCAAACCCACTGCTGCTGAGTCAATTCCAATGCGTAGAGACTCCATAAGGGAGAGCAGAAGTGCCCCATAGGATTTCCAAGGCTTTAATCTTTATGGAAAGGAGTTCTGGTGGCACAATGCCTAAGGCACATGACTGCTACACAGAAGGCTAGCAGCTCAAATCCACCAGCCACTCTGTGACAGGAAGACCAGGCAATCTACTTCAGTAAAGACTTACCACCTCAGAAACCCAACGGGGGTTCCTACAACTTGGAATCAACTTGATGGTAGTGGTTTTTTTTTTTTTTTTTTTTTTTTTAATCTTTATGAACAGACTGCCACATCTTTCTCCTATGAAGTAGCTGATAGGTACACACCACTGACCTTCTGGTTAGGAACAGAGTATTTTAACCACTGTGCTACCAGGGCTCCTATTTGTTGTTGTTCTGTGCCGTCAAGTCAGACCTGACTCATAGTGATCCCTCCTTGGGTTTGAGGCAGTATCACTACAGAAGTAGATTGCCCAACCTTCCTTCCAAGGAGTGGCTGGTGGGTTTGAACCGCCAGCCTTCTGGTTAGCAGTCAAGTGCCTTAGACACTACGCTACCAGAGCTCCTATACATGACCACTAATAGTGTAGACTATGGCCAGTCCCTTTCTATTTCCCCACCCTTTGTCAATCTGAAGCCTCATTTTCTTTCCAAAAAGACTGACTTGTAGAGTGATGTGACTGAAATCCCTCCTCAAGGTATCTGTTAGGCCCTTCACAATAACTGTGCATCCCTTCAGAGTGATGTTCACATTTTCTGGAATGTTGATAGTTTGGTTGATAAGAATGAGCTTCATTCTCAAAATAGTTACCAAAAAGGTTTATTTAAACTACTAAGATCAAATACTTGTAAAACAATTTTTTAAAAAATCTATATACCAAAACGTCTAAGCAGGAGAAATATTTCATGTTTCAGTTGAAGGCCCAATCACATCAATGAATATATTGATATTCTAGATAAAATCACAAAAATCAGATAAAAAGGAAAATAAATAATTACTAAGAATTCTTTATGATGAGTTTTCACCTTTGTGAATTAAGCAAAAATTTAGTGGTTAATGACAGTCCATATACTCTCCACAATTACACACACAAATTAAATCATGAGTGAAATAAAAATGGTTATACTTCTCTCTACAGGAAGTCATATAAAATTCCTGGACTGAAAGAATTGAACAGAAAAAAAAAAAAAGTACAAACATACAATATGCATATTAAATGCTATGAAATTTGAATAATGATAAAGTTCTAAATGGAATTAATAGATGAGCTTTTTTGTTTTGAGAAATTTTCAAATTATAGAAAAATATAAACAATAATATTACAAATACTCAGGTTTCCACCAACCAGAATTGATAACAAATACCATTCACAAAATGTATCCATTTTGCATAAACATGAAACCACATTTGCTTCACTTTATATATATTTATAAAGAACAACTAAAAGTAAAGCTGAAGTCCACTTTTCACCAACTCCTTAATAGGAACCACTCCGAGGAATGGCGGTGGTGGTTGTTGTTAGGTGCCGTCGAGTTGTCTCCAACTCATAGTGACCCTATGCACAGCAGAAACACCGCCCAGTCCTGCACCAGCTCTGTGATCCTTGCTATACTTGAGCACATCACCGCAGCCACTGTGTCAATCCATCTCCTTGAGGGCCTTCCCTTCTTTCGTCAACCCTCCACCTGACCAAGCATGACATGCTTTTCCAGAAAATGGCCCTTTCTGGTAACATGACCAAAGTAGGTGAGACGAAGTCTGGCCATTCTTGCTTCCAAGGAACATTCCGGCTGTACTTCCCCCAGGACAGATTTGTTTAGTTCTTTTAACAGTCCATGGTACCTTCAGCATTCTTCACCAGCACCACAACTCAAAAGCATCAATTCCTCTTCAGTCTTCCTTGTTCATTGTCCAGCTCTCACACACATACAAGGAGAATGACTTGTGTCATGCACACCTTTGTCATGACTTGTGTCAGGCACACCTTTGTCCTCAAGGAGACATCTTTGCTCTTCAGCACTTGAAAGAGGTCCTCTGCAGCCAACCTACCCAGTGCTATACATCATCTAATGTCCTGACTGCTGCTTCCATTGGCGTCGATTGTAGAACCAAGCAATGTGAAGTCTTTGACAACTTCAATCTTTTCTCCGTTTATCATGATGTTGCTTACAGGTCCAGTTGTGCGGATTTTTTTTTTTTTCCTTATATTGAGATGTAATCCATACTACAGACTGTATTCTTCAATCTTCATCAGCAAGTGCTTCAAGTCATCCTCACACTTTCAGCAAGCAAAGTCGTGTCATCAGTGATTCGCAGGTTGTTAAGGATTCTTCCTCCAATCTTGACACCACGTTCTTCTTCAAACAGTCCAGCTTCTCAGATTATTTGCTCAGCATACAGATTGAATAAGTAAGGTGAAAGGCTACAACCTTGACACACTACCTTCTTGATTTTAAACCATGCAGTGTCCCCTTGTTCTGTTCAGACGACAGCCTCCTGGTCTAGTTACAGGATCCTCATGAGCACAATTAAGTGTACTTAATAGTGTCCTTAGAAGAAGGCCATGTGAAGATATAGAGACAAACAGAAGACAGGAGAAATTGGAGTGATGCAGTTGTAAGTAAAAGAATACCAAGGATATTCACCTCATCTACCCAATGAGGAAGAGCTTTCAAAGACAGCTTGGTCTTGTCAGCACCTTGATTTTAGACTTACAGCTTCCAAAACTATGAAAGAATATATGTTTGCACCTGAATAGTGCAAACAGTTAAATTGCTTGGCTATTAACTAAAAGCTTGGAGGTTCCAGTTCACCCCAAGGTGCCTTTGTCAAAAGCCCTGGCAATCTACTTCTCCAAAACCAGCCATTGAAAACCCTATGGACACAGTTCTACTGTGATATACATGAGTCACAATGTAACTCAACAATAACTGGTTTATCATGACACTGGCAGGCAGACTACTGTATTAGTTTTTTGGGTTTCTTAACAAATTATCACAAAGTAGGTGGCTTAAAATAATAGAAATTTATCCTCTCATAGTTTTGGAAGCTGTAAGTCCAAAATCAAGGTGCTAACAAGACCAAGCTCTCTTTCCAATCTCAGTGAAGTAAATATAATTCAGTACTTTACTTGGCATTCTTTTACTTACAACTGCATCACTCACATTTCTACTGTCTTCCATTTGTCTCTATATCTTCACATGGCCTTCTTCTAAGGATACTAGCCACTGAATTCAGGCCCATTCTAATGTAGTCTGGCCTCATCTTAAGCTAACTACATCTGCAAAGATTCCATTTCCAATTAAGATCATACATTCTGAGGTCCAGGAAAACATAAATTTTGGAGGGAAACTATTCAACCCACTACATCTCCTAACTCATTTCCATATTTTTATTTACAAATTTAAATAACAAAAGTCTATTTGGTACATTTTTTTCACTTTACATCATTTTTTTTCTTTTTCAAATTTTTATTGTGATTTGTGTGAAAGTTTACAGAGCAATTTCACTTTCCATACAGCAGCTCACACACATTTTGTCTCATGACATTGACTGCAATTTCCCACAATGCAACAGCTCCCCTCCCACTTCCTCCCCATAGTTACCTCTTCCCTGTGTCCTTCCCTCCATGCACTCCTGTTCCCTGAGCTGTCTCCCTGTGCATGCACAGCCCTTCTATTCTCCCATGATTGTTCTCTCCAAGGAGTGTACCTACCTAATGTAAATGCTCAGTTCATATGCCTGTCTTGTTTAGCTGGAAGCCACAGGAGTGGGTTTAATTCCAGACCTGATAAGCAGCTAGGGGCACAGTCTCAGTGGTTCCATCAGGCTCTATCAAACCAGCAAACCTGGTCCGTTTTGTTTTTTTTTTTTTAAATGATTTTGAGTTTTGTTTCACATTGTTCTCCCATCCTATCCAGGATCTTCTACATAGATCTCCTTCCAGGTGGTTGACAGTGGTAGCCAGGCACCATCTAGTTCTTCTGGTCTCATAGTCTATGTCATTTCTTTTAACTATTATAAAGTATTGAATTATGTATGCATAACACATATTTATCCATTCTCCCACTAAGTGACAATTAGATTGTTTATAATTTTTCACTATTACAGTGCTTTAACAAGTATGCTTTGAAGATGTCTCTTTGATCATAAGTGACAGTGAACAAAACATGATTTCTCCAAAGCAGGGTTTCTCAACCTCAGTACTATTAACAGTTTGGGCTAGATAATTCTTTGTTATGGGAGACTCTTCATTGTAAGAGGTTAAGGATATATTCTTTAGATACCAGTATCTACCCCCGACCTGTTGTTGTTGTTATGTGTTGTCGAGTCAGACTGGACTCACAGCGACCCCTCCTTGGGTTTCCGAGGCAGTATCACTACGGAAGCAGATTGCCCCATCTTCCTTTTGAACCCTCGCACTGAGTTGTTACAATCAAAAATGTCTCCAATGTCAAATGTCCCATGGGGACCACAATCACTCCGATTGAGAACCACTGCTCTAAGTACTTACAAAAGTAGAATTGCTGGGTTATGGGTACATTTTCACTTTTACTGGATACTAACCAAATGTCCTACTAATAGCTGCATCAATTTCCACTCTCATCAGCATATAATGCCACTTGGTTTCCAAAACTCATTGCTAAAACTAGATAATGTGTTACAGCTTAAGTTTTTCCAATAAAATAAATCATTAATGTTCCAGAAGGAAACTGCCTTCCAACTAATTAAAAGTAAGTTGTACACATGTGCCACTTGTCAAGTATTAAAATATAAAAACCCTAACCTTAAAGGAAGGAAGGTGACCTATATTTTATTCTATGCATATTACTTTTGCCTTTATTCTGCCAGGCCCTTTTTTCTCAGTGTGTTACATATCAGTATTAGTATACTCAATTAATTTTAGCATTATAAAATTTATTTTTCCTGGAAGCTTAAAGATTATGATCCTTGGTCTATCTTTCTTAATGTATTTTTAATTTTATTGTGGTTGTTGTTATTGTTGTTATGTGCCATCGAGTCATCTCGGACTCATAGAGACCTCTTGTACAACATACAAAACACTGCCCGATCCTGTGCTGGGACCTCTGATGGCATAGTGCCTAAAGCATGTGACTGCTTACCAGAAGGATGGTGGTTCAAACCCACCAGCCACTCCTCAGTAGGAAGATTGGGCAATCTATTTCCACAGAGATAACCCCTCGGAAATCCAAGGAGGGGTTGCTATGAGTCAGATCCAATTTGACAGCAGTGAATTTTTGATCCCATGCCAGCCTCACAGTCCCTACTGTACCTGAGCCCATTTCTGCAGCCACTGTGTCAATCCATCTCTTTGAGGGCCTTCCCCTCCTTGACTGACCCTCCACATTACCACGCATGACATCTGTGGTAGTTAAGGTTGTATGTCAACTTAGCTGGGCCTGGTTGAGTGGCTGAGCACTGGTGGTAGTTAATCCCCATGAAGAGACTGGCAATCAGCTCCATGGTGAGATCTACCACAAGCAGCTTAGTAGCTGCTTTAGGGATGTAGTCTGCTTCCTGTATATAAGCAGCAGCTTTGGGAATGGTATCTAGCTTATGGCACGCTTGAACCCTGCATGTAGCCAGGCTGTTGTTCAGCAGCCTGCCATGCTCTGCCAATCTTGGGACTTTCAATGAACTTGAATTAGTGGCCTGCTGTGTGGTTTGGTGACTGTGCCTTTTTACTTATCAACCTTGGGTGTGTCAGCCTCAGCAGCCAGCAGCCATCTGAGTGAAGAAAAGCCTCCAGCTTCAGTGGGCCAGGAGCAGGAGGCAAAGCTGAAGTCCAAGGTTGAGGGGCTTTCACCCAGCCCCTGTTGTTGTGTTGTAATTATTTGCCATCGGGTCAAACCTGACTCATAGCAACCCCTCCTTGGGATTCCGAGGCAGTATCACTACAGAAGTAGACTGCCCAACCTTTCTTCTAAGGAGTGGCTGGTGGGTTTGAACTGCTGGCCTTCTGGTTAGCAGTCAAGTGTCTTAGGCACTATGCTATGAGAGCTTCTAGAGACTAACAATTTGAACTTGGACTTAAAGCCTCCAAGCTTTAAGAGAATAAACTTCTGTATGTTAAAGCTATCCCATTTGTGGTATATATTTATAACACAATTTATACACATTTATATTATTTATACAATATTCACTCATTTCTTTAAGCACACAGTTTTTAAGGTTCATGTATGTCACAGGATGTACCAGAACTTCATTTCTCTTTAGTATGAATATTAGTCCACTGTATGTATATACCAAATTTTGTTAATTCATTCATCTGTTGATGAAGACCCTTTTCAACTATTTTGAATATGCTACAATGAACACTGGTATATTAGTATCTGTTTGAGTCTCTGCTTTCAATTTTTGGGTATGTACTTAGAAGTTAAATTAATTCCTAGGTTATATGGCAAATCAATGTTTAACTTTTTGAGGAACTATCAAACTTTTTCATAGTAACTGCATCATTTTCTTAATAAACTTTTAAGATTACAAATAGTTTTAAATAACTCACTTGATATTTTTCAGTTACATAATCATTTATGGAAGATTCATCATTTTTAAATTGGTGGTCTTTAAATATACAAGACACCACAGATAAACAATCAGGGAAATGGAAATCAGAACTACAATGAGAAACCACTTCACAACCACTAGGATGAACATAATTAAAAGGCCAGATAACATTAAGTGTTGACTAGGATGTGGAGAAAATGGAACTCTCATACACTACTGTGGATGCAGCCACTTTGGAAAAGAATCTGCAGGTTTCTCACAAAGTGAAGAACAGCATTAATGTAAGACCCAGAAATTCTTCTACTAGGTATATACACAAGAAATATGGAAACATATATTATTTGTTGTTGTCAGATGCTGTCAAGTCAGCCCCAAGTCATGGTGATCCTATGTACAACAGAACTCACAGAATACTGCCAACCTCACAATCACTGCTATGCCTGAGCTTATCGTTGCATCCACCGTATCAACCCATTTCACTAAGGGCCTTGCCCTTTTTTGCTGACCCTCCTCTTTACCAACCATGATATCCTTCTCCAGAGAATGGTCCATTCTGAAACATGACCAAAGTAGGTGAGACAAAGTCTGGCCATTCTCACATCCAATGAGCATTCTGGCTACACTTCTTCCAGGATAGATTTGTTAGTTCTTTTAGCAGTCCATAGTATTTTCAGCATTCTTCACCAACGCCACAAGTCAAAAGCATCAACTCTTCTTTGCTCTTCCTTATTCATTGTCCAGCTCTCACATGCATATGACATGACTGGAAATACCATGGCTTGGGTTAGGCACATCTTAGTCTTCAAGGAGATGCTGCTGCTATTAAGTACTTGAAAGAGGTCTTTTGCAGCAGATCTGTCCAATGTAATACGTCATGTGATGTCCTGAGTGCTGCTTCCATTGATGTTGACTGTGGAACCAAGTAATAGGAAATCTGTGACAATTTCAAGCTTTTCTCCATTTACTGTGATGCTGCTTATTGGTCCAATTGTGAGAATTTTTATTTTCTTTATGATAAGCTGTAATCCATACTACAGACTGTAGTTTTTAATCTTCATCAGTAAGTGCTTCAATTCATCTTCACTTTCAACATGCAAGATTGTGTTGTCAGCATATCACAGGTTGTTAGTAAGTCTTCCTCTGATCCTAATGCTGTGTTCTTCTTCATATAGTCCAGCTTCTCTCTAATTATTTGCTCAGCATACAGATTGAATAAGCATGGTGAAAGGATACAACCCTGACGCACACCCTTCCTGATTTTAAACCATGCAGTATCCCATTGTTCCGTTCAAACGATATTCTCATGGTGTATATACAGGTTCCTCATGAGAACAATTAAGTATTCTGGAATTCCCATTTTTCTCAATGTTATCCATAATTTGTTATGATCCACACAGTCGAATGCTCTTGCATAGTCAATAAAACACTAGTAAACATCTTTCTGGTATTCTCACTTTCAGCCAAGATCCATCTGACATCATCAATGATATTCCTTATTCCACGTCCTCTTCTAAATCCAGCTTGCATTTCTGAACATTCCCTTTCAAAATACTGCTGCAATTTTTTTTGAATTATCATCAGCAAAACTGTACTTGTGTGTAACCATAATGATACTGCTCAATAATTTCCACACTCTGTTGGATCACCTTTCTTTGGAATGGGTATAAATGTGGACCTCTTCCAGTCAGCTGGCCAGGTGGCTGTCTTTCCAATTTCTTGGCATAGACAAGTAAATGCCTCCAGTGTGGCATTCATTTGTTGAAACATTTCAATGGGTTCCATCAATTCCTGGAGTCCTACTTTTCACCAATTCCTTCAGTGCACCTTCAACCTTTTCCTTCAGTACCACTGGTTCTTGATCATATGCCACCACCTGAAATAGATGAACATTGAACAATTACTTTTGGTACAGTGACTCTGTATTTCTTCCATCTTCTTTTGATGCTTTCTGTATCATTCAATATTTTGTCTATAGAATCTTTCATTATTACAATTTGAGCCTTGAATTTTTTTCTTTAGTTCTTTCACCTTGAGAATGCCAGATGTGTTCTTCCCTTGCGGTTTTCTAACTCCAGATCTTTTCATATTTCATTATAATAACTGACTTTGTCTCCTTTAGCTGCTCTTTGAAATCATTTGTCCAGCTCTTTTATCTTGTCATTTCTTCCATTTGCTTTAGCTACTCTCCATTCAAGAGCAAATTTCATAGTCTCTTTAACATCCATTTTGGTCTTTTCTTCTTTTCTTGTCTTTTTATTGAGCTTTTGCTTTCTTTATGGATGATATTCTTGATGTCATTCCACAGTTCATCTGGATTTTAGTCACTGGTGTTCACTGTACAAATTGTATTCCTCAGGTGGTTTCTAAACTCAGCTGGGATATAATCAAAGTCATATTTTGGCTCTCATAGACTTGTTTTTACTGTCTTCAGCTTCAACTTGAACATGTATACAAGCAATTGATGATCAGTTCCATGGTGAACTGCTGGCCTTGTTTAGACTCAGAAAGAATACTGAGCTTCTCCTTCACCTCTTTCCACAGATGTAGTCAGTATAATGCCTGTGTATTTCATCTGGAGAGGTCCATGTGTGTTCTGGTTACCTAGTGCCACTCTGACAAGACTATACCACAAATGGGATGGCCTTAACAAACAGGAGTTTAATCCTACAATTTGGAGGCTTTATGTCCAAGTTCAAAGTGCCAGGCTCTAGGGGCTGGGTGAAAGCCCCTCAACCTTGGGGTCCACTCTGCCTCCTGCTCCTGGCCCACTGGAGCTCGAGGCATTTCTTCACTCAAACAGCTGTTGGCTGCTGAGGCTGAACAGTTGACAAGTAAAAAGGCACAGTCCCGATGTTACCAGACCACTAGCTTAAGTCCATTGTAAGTCCCAAGGTCGGCAGAGCATGGCAGGCTGCTGAGCAATGACATGACTACATGCAGGGTCCAAGTGTGCCATAGGTGAGAGACCATTCTCAAAGCTTCTCCTTAAATATAGGAAGCAGACCACATACCCAAAGGCAGCTACCCAGCTGTTTGTGGTAGATCCCACCATGAAGCTGATTGCCAGTCTCCTCATGGGGATTAACTACCAGCAGCTGCCCAGCCACTCAACCAGGCCCAGCCAAGTTGACATACAAACCAAACTACCACAACATGTATAGCCACTGTTTGCGTTGTTGAAAAAAGTTATTTCCAGAGAATAAGTCATTGGTCTTGTAAAATTTTATAATGCGATCTCCAATATCTTTTCTATTTTTCCATATTTTCCAACTACCAGTGATTCTTCTTTGTTTCCAACTTTTGCATTCCATTCACCAGCAAGAGTCAACATATCTTAATTGAATAGTTGGTCTATTTCAGACTGCAGAAGTTGGTAAAAATCTTCAATTTCTTCATCTATGGCTTTGGTGGTTGGAGCGTAAATTTTAATAATAATAGTATCAATTGGTCTTCTTTGTAGGCATATGGATATTATCCTATCACTGACAGCATTGTACTTCAGGATAGATCTTGAAACATTCTTTGTGATAATGAATGCCACACCATTCCTCTTCAATTTGTCATTCCCAGCATAGTAGATCATATGGTTGTCTGATTCAAAATGGCCAAAAGCAGTCCATATCAACTCACTAATGCCTAGGATATCAATCTTTATGCATTCCATTTCATTTTTGACAACTTCCAATTTTCCTAGATTCATACTTTGTACATTCTATGTCCCAATTATTAATGGATGTTTGTACCTGTGTCTTCCCATTTTGAGTCATGCCACATCAGCAAATGGAGTTCCCAAAAGCTTTACTCCAACCACATCTACTCTGAAGAGGCAGCTCTTCTCCAGTCATATTTTGAGTGCCTTCTGACCTGAGGTGTTCATCTTGCAGCACTATATCAGACAATGTTTCAGGGCTATTCATAAAGATTTCCAGTAATATATAAGACTGTTTCACTGCTATTCATAAGGTTTTCACTGGCCAATTATTTAAGAAGTGGATGGCCCCTTCCTTCTTCTGAGTCTGTGTTAGTCTGGAAGCTGTATTGAAGTCTGTCCATGATGTGTGAGCCTGCTGGTATTTGAAACATTGGTGGTATAGCCTCCAGCCTCACAGCAACATGCAAGCCACCACAGTACTACAAACTGACAGACAAGTGGTATATTAGTGTACAACTGTATGAAAACTTATGCCCACTTAAAAATATAAAACATGTGCTCACAGCAGCATTATTTATAATAGATGAAAAATGTAAAGAAGCCAAACATCCAACAACCAATGAATGAATAAACAGAAAAAAATGCTACACATCCATACAATGGAATATCATTCAGCCATTAAAAAAGTAAATAAACAGTGAAGTGTTCATGCTTGTCATCATTCATCGTTATGTGTCGTAAAGTTGGACCCAAGTTATAGCAACCCCTCCGTGGGCTTCCGAGGCAGTATCACTATGGAAGTAGATTACCCAACCTTCTTTCCAAGGAGTGGCTGGTGGGTTTGAACCACCAGCCTTCTGGTTAGCAGTCAAGTGTCTTAGGCACTACACTACCAGAGCTCCATACATGCTATAAGATAAATAAATTCTAAAAACATTATGCTAAGAGAAATAAGTCAGATACAAAAAGACATATATTGTATGATTCCACTTACACGAATAAGCAAAAATAGAGACAAAGTAAGTCAACTATAGATTAGTGGTGGCCCTTGTCTGAGAAGTAGAGGACCAAGATTATGACTAAGGGGTACTGGTTTATTACTAGGGTGATAAAAAATGTTCTGAAATTGATTGTGGTGATGGGCTGCAAAACTGTATTTGAAGGCCATTGAATTTTACACTTTAAATAGGTAAACTGTATGGTAGGTGAATTGTATCTCAAAACTGTTCCTAAAAATATAGGTAGTTCTTGGAGGCCTAATTTTCTCTCTTTATTCTCCATGAATACCATACTTTGAACTATATTTCATTATAACCTAGTCTAGCCAATGTCTCATGAACCTTTGTCATCACCCTGGTGTTTTTTTTGATATCCAGACCTGAATTTTTCCCATTCCCTGCTACATGCCTGACCCAAGAGTCATCTCAATTGTACTGTAACAAAAATCAAAGTCATTATCGTGCTCTGGCATACTTGGCCTCAGCTAACACATGCTATAATACTCCTAGTCACCCCTGCTACTAACTACATTTCTCCATTATCATCACCCAACTCACCCTCACATTCAGTCACCAACTTTCATCAGGTCTACCTGTGTAACATCTTCCTTCTTTTCATTTTCAACAAATAAAGCCATTATTTCAAAACACCACAATTTCCCTTTCTATAATTTCTCTACTCTTCCATATAACATTATATTCCTAAATACTGATC
The DNA here is from genome assembly GCF_000298275.1 of Orycteropus afer afer. NCBI lineage: Eukaryota > Metazoa > Chordata > Mammalia > Tubulidentata > Orycteropodidae > Orycteropus > Orycteropus afer. The sequence continues at coordinate 20,431,338 of NW_006921590.1, read as the reverse complement.
AAGAAATTCATGTGTTTTTCCTTTCTCAAAACCCTTCGGTAATTTCACACTCCCTACAGAATAAAATCCCACAACTTGACTTTCAAAGTCTACAATGAAGTGGCTATCACCCACTCACTTAAAGTCACCTCTTCATATGTCATTCTTGAACCCTAAATGCCAGCTTCACAAAAGCACTTATTATTCCTTGAACACACCACAGCTGTCAAGCATGGGTGCTTTTTCTTAGAACTTTGTCAGCTTAACTCATTTCCTCATCCTTCCAATATCGATATGCCCTTATTTTTCTTAGTCAAAATATCACAAAACATCTCAAACATAAGGTGCTGTCACATTGTAAGATGTCTGAAACTTTCAGAGATGTGAAATTATGAAAACAGTATGTCTTAAATAGAATGAAATATAGTAAAATGGCTTCTTTCTCTAAATTCCCTCAATATAGTGGTTTATATTTTTTACTTATTTCTTAGGCCTTATATTCTGACTTAATAACTGTTGATCCCATTACATCATAGGCTTCTTGCAGATAATAATCTTGCTCACTTCCTATGACATAGCAGAAATCCCATTAGAGTTCGAAAAATACAACTCAGACTTGAGTGCCACCACTTGTCTGTCAATTTGTCATATTATGTCAGCCTGCACGTTGCTGTGATGCTGGAAGCTATGCCACCAGTATTTCAAATGCCACGAGGGTCACCTATGCTAGACAGATTTCAGTGGAACTTCTAGACTAAGACAAACTATGAAAAAGGATATGGTGTTCCACTTCTGAAAAACCTGACCACTGATAACTTTATGAATGAGAAAGATCTATCTCCTCAAAGTAGAGTCAGCCTTAATGAGGTGGATGTTGTAAAGCTTTCAGAACCTTCATTTGTTGATGTGGCACAACGCACAATGAGAAGAAACACGTACGAACATCCATTAATAACTGGAATGTATAAGGTACAAAGAAATGAATCTAGGAAAACAGGAAGCTGTGAAAAATAGAATGTAATCCATAAAGATTGATATCCTAGCCAATAGTGAGCTGAAATGGACCAATACTGGCTATTTTTAACTGGATAAACATATAATATACTATGCTAGAAAAACAAATTGAAGAAGAATGGTGTCACATTCATCATCAAAAAGAACATTTCATATCTATACTGAAGTACTATGCTGTCAGTGACAGGATAATATTCATATGCCTATAAGGATACCAGTTACTACTACTATAATTCAAATATACACACCAACCACTAAAACCAAAGATGAAAACATTTAAAGATTTTTACCAACTTCTGCAGACTGAAATTGACCAAACATGCAATAAAGATACACTGATAATTAATTGTGATTGGAATGTGATAGTTGGAAATAAAGAAGTATGAGTAGTTAGAAAACATGGTCTTGGTGACAGAAATGATGCTGGAGAGTGCATGATAGAATTTTGCAAGAACAACAACTTATTTATTGCAAATAACTTTTTCAGCAACATAAATGGTGACTATCAACATGGACCTTGCTCAACGGAACACACAGGAATCAAATGAACTACATCTGTTGAAAAAGACAATGGAAAAGCTCAATATTATTAGTCAGAGCAAGGCCAGGGGCTGATGATGGAACAAATATCAATTGTTCATGCAAATTGAAGTTGAAGCTGATGAAAATTAAAACAAGTCCATGAGAGCCAAAATATAACCTTGAGTACATCCAACCTGCATTTAGAGGCCATCTGAAGAATACATTTGACACACTGAACATCAATGTCAGATCAGATGAGTTGTGAGATGATGTCAAGAACATCACACATGAGGAAAGCAAACAGTCGTTCATAACAGTAAAGAAAGAAAAGACCAAAATGGATGTCAGAAGAGACTCTGAAACTTGCTCTTGAATGGAAAGCAGTTAAAGCAAATGAAAAATGATGAAGTAAAAGAGCTGAAAGGAAGATATCAAAGGGTAGCCCAAGAAAACAAAATAAATTATTATAATGAAATGTGCAAAGATGTAGAGTTAGAAAATCAAAAGGGAAGAACAGGCTCAGCATTTCTCAAGCTGAAAGAACTAAAGAAAAAATTCAAGCCTCAAGTTCCAATACTGAAGGATTCTATGTGCAAAATACCAAACAGTGCTGGAAGCATCAAAAGAACATGGAAGGAAAACACAGAATCACTGTAACAAAAAGAAACAGTCAATGTTCCATTGTTTCAAGACATACCATATGATCAAGAACGAAAAAGTCCAAGCTGTACTCAAGTAAATGGAAAAAAACAAGTCTCAAGGAATCTGACAGAATATCCATTGAGATATTTCAACTAACAGATGCAATGTTGGAGGCATTCACCTGCTCATGGCAAGAAATTTGGAAGCCAGCTTAGTTACCTGAGCAATCAACTGGAAAAGATCCACATTTCTGCCATTTCAAAGAAAGGTTATCCAACAGAATGTGGATTGTAGATATTATCAAAATATCATATGCAACTAAAAGTTCACTGAAAATCATTAAAAACAAGTTCAGCAGTACATTAACAGGAAACTGCCAGATATTTCAAGGCAGATTCAGAAGAGGATGTAGAAAGAGGGTATCATTGCTATTGCTACAGGGATCTTGGTAGAAAGCAAAGAATACCAGAAAGATGTCTCTCCTTGTTTCACTGACTATGCAAAGGCACTGGAGTGTGTGGATTGTAACAAAATATGGATAACACTGCAAAAAACAGGATATCCAGAACACTTCATTGTACTCCTGAGGAAACTGTATATAGACCAAGAAGCAATCATGCAGAAAGAACAAGAGGATATTGGATAGTTTAAAATCAGGAAAGGTATGTCTTGTCAGAGTTGTAACTTTCATCATACTTACTAGATCTGTACACTGAGCAAATAATCCAAGACTGTACTATAAGAATAAGAATGCCGTATCAGGAATGAAGGAAGATTCATTAACATGTGATATGCAGATAACACAACCTTGCTTGCTGAAAGCCAACAGGACTTGAAGCACTTACTGATGAACATCACGGCTACAGCCTTCAATAAGCATTACACATCAACCTAAAGAAAACAAAAATCCTCACAACTGAACCAATAAGCAGTATCATGATAAACAGAGAAAAGACTAAAGTTGTCAACAATTTCATTTTACCTGGATCCACAATCAATGCCTATGGAAGCAACAATCAAGAATACAAATGCTAGGGACTTCAGGCAATATGGTGGAATAGGCAGAGAAGCTACACAGACCCTCTGCAAGTAAGTAATGAGAAACCAACTGAAACCAATACAGAAGACAATCCTGGAACCCTGAGCTCTGAAGGGAAGGAAAGAAAAGTGGATTACATACCAACCGGTAGAAGAACCTGAATGAAAACAGGGAATAAGGAGACAAACAGAACTGCGGACTGCAACTGTCCTTAGGGAGCAGCAATCTTGAATATTGCAAACAGCGCCCCCAATCCAACAGCAACCTAAGAATCAGCTCTGCTCAACAAGGACCACATGGGCAAGGACCACACTGGTGCCTGAAAAGTATAAAGAAAATCCACAAAGAAGGAGACCAACAGATCCATGAACTGCCAGCTGTCCTCAGTGAGCAGCCATTTTGAATATTTGAAAGCAGCACGGCCATTTTGGATACAGGCAAGTGGCTTTCTGACCTGGGCAGTGACCTTGGAATAGGTCCACTTTGCCGAGGACAGCGCAGGCATCAGCACTAGAGGCTGACTGTTAGAAAGATGCGGTATTCTCCTTGTTACTCTTAGACCCCCATACCCTCTTGGTGAACAAAGGTGTGGACATCCTCTGTCTCCACCCACCTTTTTGACCAGCAGGAACTCCATCCTGGTCCATGCCCTAACAGAGCCTAGATGCTCTGTCCCACTGCCCACAGTTGTCATTCTGTTTTTTGTTTTAAAATTATTTTCTCTTCTACCTTTCTTCCTTTTCATTTATTTATTATTTATTCTCTTTCTCTTCCCTGGTTCTTGATTGTTTTGTTTTTTTGGGTTTTTTTTTTTTCCCTCTTCCCTTTTCCCGGTTCCCTTCTTTCTGTCTTTTCTTCTTTCAATTCTTCCCATCCCTTGTTTTTCCTTTTACAGTTTTCCCACTACTGTTTTACTATTCTTTCACTCTTACTCTTTTCTCCCATTTCCTAGTTCTCAGATAATTTTGTTTTTTTCCCTCATTATCTTTCTTTTGTCTCTTTTCAATGTAATCTTAAATATTTCTTTTCATTTATTGCTTTTGTGTGTGTGTGTGATTATTCCTACTTGATTTTGTGGTTTGAGTATTTTGTTCTTATTTTTATTTGTTGGTGGTGTCTTAATTTTTTATTTTTACTTTTTTTTGTCTGAGTGGGAGACAGCAACCCTTCCCATACAACTCAAACATACATGCACTTCCCACAGCCCCACCAAGTGAGAGCCACGACTTGCTCCTGCACCACTGACCAAAGACAGCAGCCAATCTCAGCTCAACTCACCCTCAACTGCTCTTCATGAACAATTAACAGAGATCTGTGCACACACTCTCATTCTCTATCACTCCCACCCAGAGATAGGTAGTGAGTGTCTAAGTGCTGCCAACTAGTGAATAGAGGAGCACAGTACCCTGCTCACACAGATAGATCAAAACAAAGTAAAGGGAAAAAATGTCCTGGGAGAATCACACCAATATACAACCACAAATTCAACATAAATACAACAACTTCACAATATCTCAGAGACAACTGATTATCCCAGACCACACAAAGAAGCAAAACAAAGTAGAACAAACAAGGGAACAGGATATGACAGAAAACATCCCTGAGGAAGAAGCAGCACTGGAACTCCCTGACGAGGAATTCAAAAGAATTATATTTAGGTATCTTTAGCACAGATTGAGACACAGATCAAAGAAAACACTGACAAGATCAAGGAAAACACTGACACAATTAAGGAAAACAACAACAAAAGTCTAGAGCAATTTAGGAAAACAATACAATAAAAAATTGACAAAATAATTAGAAATGATACAAAACAACAAATAGAAATCCAGAAGATTAATACTAAGGATTCAGAAATAGATAACATATTAAATAGGCAAAAGAGTAGAGTCCAATCTCTGCAAGACAGAATTAATGAGATTTAAGACAAATACCTCAATTCTACTTTGTTAAGAGATCAATCAGAAAAAAAATATCAAAACAAAATGAAGAAAGCCCAAGATTCACGTGGGATACCATTAAAAAAAAATAACCTATGTGTAATAGGAAATGCAGAACAGGAAGAAACAAAACTGCACAGAAAATAGTTGAAGATTTTTGGAGAAGAATTTCCCTAACATGATAAAACATGAAAAGACATCTGTTCAAGAAGTTCATAAAACTCCAAACAGGATAGACCCCAAAAGAACATCACCAAAACAAATCATAATGAAACTCATCAAAACAAAGAAAAAGAAAAACTCCTGAAAGCAACACAAGAAAAAACAAAAGTCACCTACAAAAGGCAACCAATAAGACTAATAAGCTCTGATTTCTTGGCAAACACCATGCAGGCAGAAGGCAATGAAATGACATATATAAAACACTGGGAATAAAAAAAAAAAAAAAA
>NW_006921590.1:20417279-20421538 GCF_000298275.1 Orycteropus afer afer | reverse complement strand
TCTGTCATCCACTTTGGTCTTCTCTTCTTTTCTTGTCTTTTTAGTGATCTCTTGCTTTCTTCATGGATAATGTTCTTGATATCTTCCCATAATTCATCTTGCTCCCAACAAATTTTAAAACATAGAAGAAATGGACAGATTTCTAGAAACATACTACTTACCTAAACTAGCACAGACTGAGGTGGAAAATTTGAACAGACCCATAACAAAAGGAAGAAACTGAACAGATCATTAAAAAATTACCAAAAAAAAAATTCCTGGCCAACATGGTTTCACTGTAGAATTCTACAAATCATTCAGAAAAAGCTGACACCAATCCTACTCTGGAATAGTTATTTCAGAACATAGAAAAGCATAGAATCCTTCCAAATTCATTTTATGAAGCAAGTATATCCCTGATACCAAAACCAGGCAAAGAGACCACTAGATAGGAAAAAACTACAGATCAATCCTTCATGAATATAGATGCAAAAATCTTCAACAAAATCCTAAACAATAGACTCCAATAATACATGAAAAAAATAATACATCAGGACCAAGTGGGATTCGTTCCAGGTGTATCAGGATGGTTCAACATTAGAATAACAATAAAACGGAATCCATCACATAAGTAAAATAAAAGAATCACATGATCATATAAATAGATGGGAAAAAGACATCTGGTAAAATTCAACACCCATTCCTGATAAAAAACTCTAAGAAAAACAGGAATAGAAGGGAAATTCCTCAACATAATAAAGGGCATACACATGAAATCAACAGCCAACATTATTCTCAGTGGAGAGAGACTGAAATCATTCCACTTGTGTACAGGAACCAAACAAGCATGTCCTCTATCTCCACTTCTAATCAACATTGTATTAGAAGTCCTAGCGGAGGCAGTAAGACAAGAAAGGGAAATCAAAGGCATCCAAAATGGGAAAGTAGTAGTAAAACTATCTTTATTTGCAGATGAGATGATACTATACATAGAAAATCCTAGAGACTAAACAAGGAAACTATTGGAACTAACAGAAGGATTCAGCAAAGTGAGGGTACATGATTAATATATAAAAATTAGTAGGATTCCTCTACACTAACAATGAAAACTCTGAAAAGGAAATCAGGAAGCCAGTATCATTTTTTAACAGCCACTCAAAAGATGAAATAGGCATAAATTTAACCAGAGACACAAAAGCCTTATACAAATAAAACTACAAACTACTACTACAGGAAACCAAAAGAACCTACATAAATGGATGAATATACGAAGCTCATGGACAGGAAGATTTAACATTGCTAAAATGACAATACTACCCCAAGCAATCTACAGATATAATGCAATCCCGATCCAAACTCCATCATCATTCTTTAAAGAGATGGACAAGCTAATTACCAACTTTATACGGAAAGCAAAGTGACCCCAGAAAAGCAAAACACTACTAAAGAAGAACAAAGTAGATGATCTCACACTCTCTGATCTCAAAACCTACTATATACAGCCACAGTTGTCAAAACAGCCTGGTATTGGTACAATGACAGACATAGAGACCAATGGAACAGAACTGAGAACCCAGAAGTAAATCCATCCATCTATGGAGAGCTGATCTTTGATAATGCACCAAAACCCATTAAATGACAAGAGATAGTTTCCTTAACAAATCGTGCTGGCACAACTAGATATCCATTTGCAGAAAAATGAAATAGGATCCATATCTCACACCATATACAAAAACATAACTCTAGAATGATCGAAGATCTAAAGGTAAAGCCCCAAACCATAAAGATTATCAAAGAAAAAATTGGGGCAAGTTTAGGGGTCCTAATACTGACAAAAATATACTATCAAACATAACTAAAAACACACAAGCAGCAGAAGATAAACTAGATGACTGGTACTTCCTAAAAATTAAACATTTATGTGTATCAAGATTTCATCAAAAGAGTGAAAAGAAAATCTACAAACTGGGATAAAAATGTTGCCAATGATATATCCAACAAGGGACTAACCTTCAAAACTGATAGGAAACTTCAACAACTCAAGAGAAAAGGAAAAAAAAAAAAAAAAAAAAAGCAAGCTATCCAATTAAAAAATGGCAGAGGACATGAACTGACATTTTATCAAAGAAGACATTCAGGCAGCTAACAAACACATGAAGAAATGCTTGTGATCATTAGACGTTGTTGTTGTTATGTGCCGTTGCAGCAACCCCTCCTTGGGTTTCCAAGGTGGTATCACCACAGAAGTAAACTGTCCAACCTTCCTTCCAAGGAGCGGCTGGTAGGTTTGAACCGCCAGCCTTCTGGTTAGCAGTCAAGTGCCTTAGGCACTACGCTACCAGAGCATCTCATAAGACATTAGAGTAGAGAGATACAAATCAAAACAGCAATGAGAATCATCTCACCTCAGCATTAATAGCAAAGCTCAAAAAAACAAAAAATGACAAATGTAGCAAAGATGGGGAGAGACTGGAATACTCATACACTATCATAGGGCTAGATGATCGAGTGTGCCTGCTTCTAAATAGCAAGTATTGTGATTTACGCATCTTTCCAGTCTTAGGACAGTGATTCTCAAGAATAATTATGAAAGATCATGAGTGCCGGTAAGATGGCGGAATAGGCACACAGACTGCACAGATCCTCTTCTACAAAGAAAAGGGAAACCAATTAACAGAGATACAGAAGATAATCCTGGAACCCTGAGCTTTGAAGGGAAGGATATAGAAGTGGACTAAACTCCAACTAGTAAAAGAACCTGCATGAAAATACCAAAAAAAGGAGACATATGGAGCTGCAGTCTGTCAGCAATCCTACAGCACAGACAGCTTGGATATTGCTTAGTTGCATCAGGACATAAGAATTAACCTAAAAATCAGCCCTGCTAGCCAGGAGCTGCACGAAGGACTCTACTGGTGGCTGGTGAATAAAAGGGGAAACAGCAAAGAGGAAGGCAGGCTGAGCTATAGACTTTTGCCTGTCCATAGGGCACAGCCATTTTGAATGTTTATAAGTGGTTTAACCATTTTGGATATTTAAAGCAACAGCATTCTCCCAGATTCCAGGGACTTAAGAACAGGCTCCACTTGTGGGGAACCACAAGGACATTCCAGATGCCAATGACTGGAAAGGTACAATATTCCCTTTGTTACTCTTATACCCCACACCCTCTTGGTGAATGGAGGTACGGCCATCCCTCACTTCCACCCACCTTCTGGGCCAGCAGAAATTCCACCCCTGCCTGCGAGCTCGGACAGAACCTGGGTGCCCTGCCCTGCCCAAAATTTATTTTTCTTCTTCTTTTTTTTTTAGCTTGTATATTTTTGGATATTTAAAAATTATTATTATTATTGTCCTTTTTATTATTATTCTTTATTCTTCCCTTCCCAGGTTCTAGTTTTCAGTTTTTCCTCTCTTCTCTATTTCTGGTTTCCATTTTTTTTCTTTCTCATAGTTAACCCCATTCCTTGTTTTCCTTTTTGTATTTTTCAAACTTTTTTCTTCAGTATTCTCCTACTTTACATTTTTTTCTTTTATTGCCCTCTCCCCAGATATCACAGGTTTCTTTTTTTTTTCCTTTTTTTGGTTATTGTTCCTCTGTGTTTACATGGTTCATTTTTGCCCCCTTGCTTTTACTTTTTAGATGGTTATTCAATTGTTGTTTTTGTCTGAGTAGAAGACAGCAACATTGTCATATGACACAACTACACCCACACCTCCTTCAGCTTCACTTACTGAGTGAGAGCCACCACTTCCTTCTCCACCAATGGGCCTATGATAAACAAACACCAAGACGAGTATGCCTCACCCTTAATTGCCATTCACAAACCGTTAACAGAGATCTAAATACAATAACCACACAATGTCTTGGAGACAACAGAACATCACAGCACACACAAAGAAGCAAGATACAGTGTAGAAACAAGGGAGCAGGATACAGACTCAGAACACATCCCTGGGGAAGAAGCAGCACTGGGACTCCCTAATAAGGAATTCAAAATAATTATATTTAGGTATCTTCAAAGGATTGAGAGACAGATCAAGGAAAACACTGACAAAAGTAAGGAAAACACAAAATCCTACAACAATTTTGGAAGAAACCACAGAACAAAATGATAAAATAAATGAAAATTTAGAAATGATACAAAATCTACACACAGAAATGCAGAAGATTCATACTAAATTTTCAAAAATAGATAACTGATTAAAGGGCAAAGGAGTAGAATTGAATCAATGGAAGAGAGAATTAATAAGACTGAAGACAAATACCTGAATACTTC
>NW_006921590.1:20414792-20417179 GCF_000298275.1 Orycteropus afer afer | reverse complement strand
AAAAAAAAAAAAATGCCAACCAAAAATTATATATCCAGCAAAATTGTCCCTCAAATATGGTGGTGAAATTAGGACATTTCCAGTTAAACAGTAATTAAGGGAAGTTGTAAAACCAGGCCAACCTTGTAAGAGGTGCTAAAGGGAGTCCTTCAGACAGAGAACCAACAAAAGAAGACAACAAGCAATGATTAATACACATGACAGATATAACCCAGAAACCAATATTTATAGAAGTATCCAAGGTAAAATTAGCTTAGAGAATTGTAAACAGAGAACCAAAGACATCAATTGCTAAATGAGAATAACTACAAACCAAAAAAGAAGCTCCAGTTGTATAGTGCCAAAAGGATTTGACTGTTAAGCAGAAGGCTGGAAGTTCAAACCGACCAGAAAGAGGGAATAAATAGTATAGGTACAGAACTTCCAAGCGGTGAGAAAATTAATACAATTGCAAGACAGAGCAGACTGTTCTAAACTTAGAAAGAAAACTATAAATCACAGGGTAATCTCAAAAATAATGATAGACCTTCACATCAAAATAAAAATAGGAGAGGCAAAAAACCTTCACATCAAAATAAAAATAGGAGAGGCAAAAATATTTAGCAAATACTTAAACACAGATTGAGACCCAAGAAGGAAATGACAATAAAATTCATAAATAAAATAAGCTCAGCACAGAAAATTATACAAAACAAAGAAATCAGCAACATCACGAGAAAACACATAATGAAATGACAGCAATAAATTCATACTTGTGTGTAATTACAATGAATGTAAATGAATAAAATGTACCACTCAAGAGACAGAGAGTTGCCGACTGGAAAAGAAAACGTGATCCAGCAATATGCTATCTACAAGAAATGTTCCTTAGAGACAAAGACAAAAATAGACTAAAAATCAAAGGTTGGAAAAAAGATACATCAAACAAATGGCAATCAAAAAAGAGTAGAACCAAAAACAAAAATACCAAACTCTCTGCCATGGAGTTGGATCTGACTCATAGCAACACCTCCTTGGGTTTCTGAGGCAGTATCACTATGAAAGCGAATTGCCCAACCTTCGTTCTGAGGAGTGGCTGGTAGAGTAGGAGTGGCAATATTAATTTCTGGTAAAACTGACTTTAAGACAAAAACCACCATAAGAGACAAGGAAGAAAATTATATAATGATTAAAGGATCGATTGAACAAGAGGATGTAACTATAACTAATATTTACATCCCCAAGAGAAGAACCCTAAAATACATAAAACAAAATGTAAGAGAATTGAAAAGACAAATAGATGACTTCACAGTAATAGTAGGAGTCTTTAACACAACACTTTCAATAAAAGACAGACCTGGAAAGAAACTCAACAAAGACACAGAAGAACTAAACAATACAATCAACCAACTTGACCTTATAGACATCTACAGGGCACTACACCCCCAAAAGCACAATATACGTTCTTTACCAGCACACACGAAACATTCTCCATGACAGACCATATGTTTGGCCACAAAGCCAGCCTCAATAAATTTAAAAACACTGAAATACTGCAAAGCATCTTCTCAGATCACAATGCTATAGAATTAGAAATCAACACTAGAAGGCCAAGAGAAAAAGAGCAAACACATGGAAACTGAGTAATCTTCCTTTAAAACTACTAGATAATAGAAGAAGAAAAAATGAAATTAAAAAATTCCTTGAGTCAAACAAGAATGAAAACATAAAATACCAAAACCTTCGGGACACAGCAAAAGCAGTGATCAGAGGGCAACTTATAGCAATAGATGCACACACCAAAAAGTAAGAAAGGCCCAAAGTCAACACCTTAGCCCAACATTTCCAACAATTAAAAAAAGAACAGCAAAATAAAAGCCTACAGTCACCAGAAGAAAAGAAATAAGAAAGATTCCAGTACACATAAATGAAACAGGAAATAGAAAGATAATAGGAAAAAATCAATAAGACTAAAAATTGGTTCTTATAATAGAGTAATAAAATTGACAAACCACTGAAAAACTTAACAAAAGCAAAGAAGGAGAAGATGCCAGTAACACAAATAAGAAATGAAAAGGCCGATGTCACAACAGAACGAACAGAAATATAAATAAATAAATAAACAAAATCAGGATACTATGAACAACTGTACTCCCATTGTTGTTGTTGTTAAGTGCCGTCGAGTCATTTCCGACCCATAGCAACCCCATGCACAGCAGAAGGAAACACTGCCCGATCCCGCGCCAGTGCCACAATCCCCGCTATACTTGAGCCCATCATCGCAGCCACTGTATCAATCCATCTCCTTGAAGGCCTCCCCCTCTTTCGTGGACCCTCCACCCTACCAAGCATGACATCCTTCTCCAGGGAATGTTCCCTTCTTACAACATGACCAAAATAGGTGAGAC
>NW_006921590.1:20390286-20413527 GCF_000298275.1 Orycteropus afer afer | reverse complement strand
AAATACCTGAATACTTCTTTGGAAAGGGATCAATCAGAAAAAAGATCAAAACAAAATGAAGAAAGCCTAAGGTTCATGTGGGATACCATCAAAAGGACTAACCTACATGTCACTGGAATTCCAGAACAGGAAGACAAAAATAAAACCACTGAGAAAATTGTCCAAGATTCATTGGAAGAGAACTTCCCTGACATGATGAAAGATGAGAATATATCCATTCAGGAAGTCCAACAAACCCCAAACAGGACAGACCCCACAAGAAAATCACCAATATATATCATCATCAAGCTCATCAAAACCAAATACAAAGAAAGAATCCTGAAACCAGAATGGAAAAAATTAAAAGTTACTTTCAAAGGACAATCAATAAAAATAAGGTATGATCTCTCAGCAAAAACCATGCAAATAAGAAGGCAATGAGATGATATACATAAAATCCTGAAAGAGAAAAATTTCCAACCAAGAATTATATACCCAGCAAAATTGCCCCTCAAATATGATGAAATTAGGAAATTACCAGATAAGCAGAAATTAAGGGAATTTGTTAAAACCAGACCAACCTTGCAAGAGATACTAAAGGGAGTCCTTTGAACAGAAAAACCAGTAATAGCAAACAATAACCGAACATTAACACACAAGATGACATAATCCAGAAACCAACACAGCAATGAACATGTCCAAAGTAAAATAAGCTTACAAGACTGTAAACACGGAACCAGAGACATCAATTGGCAAATGAGAACAACTACAAATCAAAAAAAGGAGAAAAGTACTATAGTTACAAAAGTTCTAAATAGTGAGGAAGTCAAGAGAGCTGTAAGATAAAATGGCCCATTCTATACTCAGAGAGAAAATTACAAATTACAGGGAAACCTAAAAGAAAATTGATAAACCTTCACATCACAATAAAAAAGAGGACAAGCACAAACATTTAGCAAATACTAAAACAACAGCAACAAAGGAAATTATATGAAACAAAGAAACCAGGAACACCATGAAAAAACACATAACAAAATGACAGCAACCGACTCATACTTGCAATAATTACACTGATTATCCAGTGTAATTATTAATGTTAATGGATTATTAATTAATGGATTAAAAGCACCACTCAAGAGACAGAGAGATGCAGACTGGATAAGAAAACTTTACCCTTCAATACGCTGTCTAAAAGAGACACAGGTTAGAGATAAAAACAAAAATAGACTAAAACTCAAAGGTTAGAAAAAGATCTATCAAGCAAATAGCAACTAGAAAAGAGCAGGAGTGCCGATATTAATTTCTGATCAAATTGACTTTAAGACAAAAAAAAAAAAAATACGAGACAAGGAAGGACATTACATAATGATTAAATGATCAATTGAACAAGAAGATATAACCATGATAAATATCTATGGACCCAAAGAAAGAGCCCCAAATAATATAATAAATAAGACTTGGAAAGATTTGAAAAGGAAACAGATGAATCCACAGTCATAGTGGGAGACTTCAGTACACCACTTTCAATCAAAGACAGAACAACTGTTAAGAAACTGAACAAAGATGCAGAAGAGCTAAACAATACAATCCACCAACTTGACCTTATAGACATCTACAGAGCACTTCACCCAACAACAGCACAATATACATTCTTTTCTAGTGCACGTGGAACATTCTCCATGATAGACCATACGTTAGGCCACAAAACAAGCCTTAATAAATTAAAAAACACTGAAATTCTGCAAAACATCTTCTCAGATCACAGTGCTATCAAATTAGAAATCAACAATAGAAAGACCAACAGAAAAAGAGTGCACAAATGGAAACTGAACAACACACTCCTGAAGAATGACTGAGTAAGACAGGAAATAAAAAATGAAATTCAAAAATTCCTTGAATCAAATGAGAGTTAAAACACAACATATCAAAATCTTTGGGACACAGCAAAAGCAGTGATCAGAGGCCAATTTATAGCAATCAATGCATACATCATAACACAAGAGCCCAAATCAACACATTCAACCAACATCTCCAACAATTAGAAAAAGAACAGCAAGAAAACCCTACCGTCACCAGAAGAAAGGAAGTAAGAAAGATTCGAGCAGAAATCAATAAAACAGAAAATAGACAACGGAAAAAATCAACAAGACTAGAAGTTGCTGTTTTGGAAAGATTCTAAAATTGACAAACCACTGATAAATTTAACAAAAGAAAAGAGGCAGAATACAAATAACATGAATAAAAATGATATGTGTGACATCATAACAGAACCAACTGAAATAAGAAGGATAATATCAGGATACTATGAGGAACTGTACTCCAACAAATTTGAAAATCTGGAAGAAATGGAGAGATTTCTAGAAACATACCACTTACCTAAACTAACACAGACTGATGTGGAAAAGTTCAACAGATCCGTAACAAAAGAAGAAATTGAACAGGTCATAAAAAAAACTACCAACCAAAAAAAGTCCTGGCCCAGGTGGCTTCACAGGAAAATTCTATGATACGTTTATAGGAGAACTGACATCAATCCTATTCAAACTATTCCAAAACAGAAAAGGATGGAATCCTCCCTAACTCATTTTATAAAGCAAGCATAACCTTGACACCACAACCAGACAAAGACATCACTCAAAAGGAAAACTACAGACCAATATCCTTCATGAATATAGATGCAAAAATCTTCAACAAAATCCTAGCCAATAATAGATTCCAACAACTTATCAAGAAAATCATTCATTATGACTAAGTGGGGTTCATATCAGGTATGCAAGGATGGTTCAACATTAGAAAAACAATCAATGTCATCCATCACATAAATAAAACTAAGGAAAGAACCACATGATCTTATCAATCAAAGCAGAAAAGGCATTTGATAAAATCCAACACCCATTCCTGATCAAAAGTCTTGGCAAAATAAGAATAGAAAGGACATTCCTCAAAATAATAAAGGGCATCTATGCAAAACCAACAGCCAACATTATACTCAATGGAAAGAGACTGAAACCATTCCCCTTGAAAGCAGGAACCAGACAAAGATTCTTTCTATCACCACTTCTATTCAACATTGTATTGGAAGTCCTAGCCAGGGCCATAAGGCAAGAAAGGAAAATCAAGGGCATCCAGATTGGTAAGGAAGAAGTCAAACTAAACTATCCCTATTTGCTCATGATATGATCCTATACCTAGAAAACCCAAGACACTCAAGTCAAAAATCTACTGGAATTAATTGAGAGATTTAGCATCATAGCAGGATATAAGATCAACAGCCAAAAATCAGTTGGATTCCTCTACACCAGCAAAGATATTGCTGAAAAAGAAATAAGGAAATCAATGCCATTTGTAATAGCCACCAAGAAAATAAAATATTTTGCAATAAATATCACTAGGGGGACAAAAGACCTATAAAAAGAAAACTACAAATCACTACTTCAAGAAACCATAAGAGATTTACATAAATGGAAAAGCATCCCATGCTTGTGGATAGAAAGATTGAACATTGTGAAAATGTCAATTCTATCCAAAGCAACTGACACATTCACTGCAATCCCAATCCAGATCCCATCAACATTCTTTAGGGATATGGAAAAACCAATCATTAACTTTACATGGAAAGAAACAGACTTCAGATAAGCAAAATACTAATGAAGAAGAACAACAACATAGGAGGTCTCACACGCCCAGATCTTAAAATTTACTATATAGCCACAGTAGTCAAAACTGCCTGGTATTTGTACAATGATAGACAAATAGACCAATGGAATAGAATTGAGAACACTGAAATAAATTCATCGACCTATGGTCAGCTTATCTTAGGGCCAAAATCCATTAAATGGGGAAAAGACTGTTTGTTTAATAAATGGTGCTGGCAAAACTTGAGATCCATTTGCAGAAAAATGAAACAAGATCTGTACCTCACACCATACACAAAAACTAAATCCAGATAGATCAGACTTAAATGTGAAGCCTAAAAGTATAATGTTCCTCAAGGAAAAACTAGGGGTAAATTGAAGGGCTCTAATATATGACATAAATAGACTTATCAAGCATAACACAAAATGCACAAATAGCAGAATATAAACTAGATGAATGGGACCTTCTAAAAATTAAATTTTTATGTGCTTCCAAAGACTTCTCCAAAGGAGTCAAAAGAGATCCTGCAAATTGGGAAAAAATTTTCGGCAGTGACGTATCAGACAAGGGACTTATCTCTACAATTTATAGAAAACTCCAACACCTCACCAACAAAATGACAAATAATCCAATTAAAAAATGGGCAGAAGACATGAACAGATATTTTACCAAAGAGGATATTCAGGCAGCTAACAAACACATGAAGAAATGCTCACAATCATTAGCCATTGTTGTTGTTGTCATGTGCTGTCAAGTCAGCCCTGACTCATAGCGACCCCTCCTTGGGTTTCCAAGGCAGTATCACTACGGAAGTAGGATTGCCCAACCTTCCTTCCGAGGAGTGGCTGGTGGGTTTGAACCGCCAGCCTTCTGGTTAGCAGTCAAGTGCCTTAGCCATTACAGAGATGCAAACCAAAACAACAATGAGATACCATCTTGCCCTAGCTCTAGAAGCAAAGTTCAACAAGACACAAAATATAACAAACACTTGCAAGGATGTGGAGAGATTGGGACTCTCATAAACTGCTGGTGGAACTATAAAATGGTACAATTACTGGGGAAAGCAATACGGTGATTCCTTACAAAGTTGGAATTAGAAATACCATTTGACCCAGCCATTCCATTACTAGGTATATATCCTAAAGAAGTGAGAGCCAGGAAAAGAACAGATATATGCACACCCATGTTCATCGCAGCACTATTTACAATAGCCAAAAGATGGAAACAACTTATCCATCTTTTGATTGTCCATCAACTGCAGAATGGATAACCAAATTGTGGTACATAACACAATGGAATACTATGCAACCTTAAAGAATAATGTAGAATCTGCAAAACACCGCATAATGTGGATGAACTTGGAGGATATTATGGTAAGTGAAATAAGTCAATTACAAAAGGACAAATATTGTATTAGTCCATTATTGTAAAAGTCAAGGGAATGTTTATCTATGGAAGGAAATTTTCTTTGTTGGTTACCAGGCGTGGGAGGGGAGGGGTGAGGAGAGAACACTTTTAAATAAGTAGAGATAAGTATTGATTTGGGTGAAGAGAAGGGCAATGTACCAAATGTGAGTGATCAACATGGTGGCATTGAGGAAGAGAAAGACATAGAGAGGTACATGGGAGGTATAGACAACAAAGATGAATCTTTCTGCACATACAGTACTGCTTTGTCAGTGAAGGCAAACATGGGTATACAGGTGGATAGATGGGTTGACGGGCTGAACTAGGAGGTATGTCTATGAAGTGGGGAGTGTACCCAAGACCAGGTATAGGATTGGCAGACAGTGGTCCTATAAGTTTATTTGTATGATCTGAATTCCCAGGTGTATAGTAGAGCCAACAAGGAGCAAGGTTGTAGTCACCTCTTGGTCACAGCCAGCTACCCAGAGGGACTGAGTAGTTCAATCTGTGGGTTCGGGACCATAGTCACAGGGGACATCAAGCTCAATTGGCATAACATACTACACAAAACATTGTTCCACCTCCTACTTTGGCGAGTAGCAACTGTGACCTTAAAAGCTTGCAGGCAGCCATCTAGATGCAATGAGGGGTGTCTACTCATCCAGATCAAACAAGAATGAAGAAAACCAAAGATTCAGAGAAAAAATTAGTCCAAGAGACTAGTGTACCATGCGATCCTCAGCCTATATGACTATGAGACCAGAAGAACTAGATGGTGCCCGCCTATCACTGTGAACCACTTAGAGGTGGATCTATGTAGGAGATCCTGGATAGAGAGGGAAAACAATGTGGAACAAAACTCAAAATCATGTGGGAGAAAAAAAAAAAAAAGCAAAGGGACCAGGTTTGCTGATCTGATAGAGCCTGGTGGAACCCCTGAGACTATGGCCCCTAGCTGTCCCTCAGGTCGGGAATTAAACCGACACCTGTGGCTTCCACACAAATAAAAGACAGGCATATGAGCTGAATATTTACATTAAGTAGATACACTCGTTAGAGAAAACAATCACGTAGGCACAAGGAGACAGCTCAAGGAGCAGGAGTGTATGGAGGGAAGGACACAGTGAAGAGGTAACTATGTGGAGGAAGTGGGAGTGGAGTTGTCGCATTTTGGTAAATTGTAGTCAATATCATAAGACAAAGTGTATGTGAGCTGCTGTATGGAAAGTGTATTTGCTCTGTAAACTTTCACCCAAATCAAAAAAAAAAAAATTATTATCAAAGATAAAGAGGACAACAGCACTTGACCAAAGATAAAGCTAGAAAGGCCAGAGGGTGGGGAAGGAAGACCAAAGTGAAGGGGTGGGTACAGGAGGAAGTGTGAAGAATGCTGTTACAGTGCAGGGACTGGAGTAAATGTCACAAAACAAAATGTGTATGGATTGTTAAAGGGAAAATCATATTGCTCTTTCACCCAAATAACAACTTAAAAAAAAAAAAAAAGTAAGCAGCAGCAGCTAATAGTGACACATACCTCACTTGAGGGAGCTCTGGTGGCATAGTGCCTAAGGCATTTAGCAGCTCACCAGGCAATCCTCAGAAAGAAGACTGGGCAACCTAGAGATACCACCTCAGAACCCAAGGAGGGGTCACTATGAGTCCAAAGTGATTTGACAGCAATGAGTTTTGTTTTTGTTTTTTTAAATATTACTTGAATAACCAGAACTAAATTAGAGATACAAAGTCAATTTATAAAATAAGTATAATTCAAATGCAGACTTTTGGATTTTCATATATATATTTACTAAATGTAAATGTTATGTTGTAAATATGTCACTCTTCACTATCAGAAGCTATATTAACAAATACAGGAAATGTTTCACAAGTTCGTATGAAATTACCACATCTTATAACACTTCAATAGCATAGCAGTCACCTGGAAGAGAGCAGAACACCCACTAAATCAATATTATATTTTTTACCAATTGAAGGTTGGTAGTAACCCTGTGTTGAGCAAGTCTGTTGGCACCTTTTTTCAATAGCATGTGCTCACTTAGTGTCTTTGTGTCACATATTGGTAATTCTCAAAATATTTCAAGCTTTTCCATAATGCTATTGCACACTTAATAGACAGCAGAGTATAAAACACAACTTTTACATACAGTAGGAAGACAAAATATCCGTATGGCATGCTTTATTGCAATATTCACTTTATTTAGGTAGTCTGGAACTGAACTCACAATATTTTTAAGGTATGCATGTAGACAGATACCACGGTTCTGCTTCTCCAGAGACTCCCAAGATAATTATTTTATTTTGAATTTTCAAATGACATAAAAGAAGGGTATTATATTTTTATGTATAGCAAATTGGAACATAGGCTGGAAAGCTTGGCACTAGAAGGTACTTTAAAAAGAAACAAACAAACAAAAAAAATTCACTGCCATCGAATTGATTACGACTGATAGTGACCCCCACTGGGTTTCCAAGGCGGCCAATCTTTATGAAGTAGATTGCCCCATCTTCCTTCCACAGAGCGGCTGGTAGGTTTGAATCGCCAATCTTCTGGTTAGCAGTCAAAAACCTTAAGCATTGTACCACCAGAGCTCCTTAGATGAAAAAATGACTAAGATATAAAAAGAAGACAAACATTTTTCAGAATTTATGCCTATAAATTCCACTACTGCCTATACTACTGTTGTTGTTATGTGCCGTCATGTCAGACCCAACTCATTGCGACCCCTCTTTCGGTTTCTGAGGCAGTATCACTACCGAAATAAATTGCCCAACCTTCCTTCTGAGCAGTGGCTGGTGGGTTTGAACCATCAACCTTCTGTTAGCAGTCAAGTGCCTTAGGCACTACGCTACCAAAGCTCCTACCATACTATCCTCTTAATTGGTCTCTGACTTTCAGTACGACACTCCTTTAAACACACTTTCCATACTACAAAACAGTGCACCTAAAACAGAAAGCTAACAACTATCCCTTCAACATCTCCCAGTTAGCTTGAGACTAACAATAATCTGGCTACTCTCTAGCTCTCCAGGTGTATTTTACGGCCCTATATACCACAAATTTCAATACCAGAAACACAGACCTGATCAAAGCTAGTTTCACATGCTTTAAGCTCTTTCAGGCTTCCGAGCCTTTATTTATGCTTCTCCTTCTTCCAGGAATATCCCTTTCACCTCTCTTTACAAGCTCCAAACAATACTTCAAAGTTCAGCTTAAATTTTCTAAGCTCCTGGAAGTCTTCCACAAACTACAAGAGTAGGTAAACTGTACCCTTGAACTTCTACAAAAACACAGGCCCATCTTGCTAACTCCTCACATAATTTTACCGAAATTAAAATTATTATGCTAAAAGGAAAAATTCCTGCAGTACGCTGTACTTCAAAATGAAGAACCAAGTATTTTCATCTTTGTAGCTCATGTACCTAATATTGTGCCACTCAGTAAACATTTTAACTGAATTGGAAATGTTGATCATAATATTGCTTGTTAGGGAATTATTTCTTGCATCATTAAAAAGTAATGGTGACTTTATTCAAGATGAAGCTGAAGAAAATTAAAATAAGTCCAGAAGAGCCAAAGCACAACCTTGAATATATCCTACCTGAATTTAGAGACCATCTAAAGAACAGATGTGATACACTGAACACTAATGACCAAAGACTAGATGAGCTGTAGGATGACATCAAAGATATCATAAATGAAGAAAGCAAAAGCTCATTAAAAAGTCAGAAAAGGCCAAAATGAATGTCAGAAAAACTCTGAAACTTGCTCTTGAATGGACAGTAGCAAAAGCAAACATAACAAATGATGGTGTTAAAGAGCTGAACAGAAGATTTCAAAGAGCAACTCGCGAAGATAAAGTATTATAATGAAATGTGCAAAAACTTGGAGTAAGAAAACCAAAAGCTACACACTCAGTATTTCTCAGCTGAAAGAACTGGGGGGAAAAAAAAAACAAAAAAAAAAAAACTTCAAGCTTCAAGTTGCAATACTGAAGATTCTATGGACAAAATATTGAACAGAGGAAGCATCAAAAGAAGATGGAAGGAATATAGAGAGTCACCGTAACAAAAAGAATCGGTCAACATTCATCCATTTCAGGAGGCAGTATATGATCAAGAATAGACAGTATTGAAGGAAGAAGTCCAAGCTGCACTGAAGGAACTGGCCAAAAACAAGCCTTCAGAAATTAATAGAATACCAGTTGAGATGTTTCAATAAACAGAAGACACAATGGAAACATTCACTACGCGAAGAAATTTGGAAGACAACTACCTGGCCAACTGACTAGAAAAGACCCACCTCTCTATCCATTCAAAAGAAAGGTATTGCAACAGAATGTGTAAATTATCAAACAGTATCATTAAACTCACACACAAGTAAAATTATGCTGAAGAAAATTCAAAAACAGTTACAGCAGTACATCACAGAGAATTGCTGGATATTCAAAATGGATTCAGAAAAGGATGTGGAAGGAAGGTGTCACCACTGATGTCAGATGGATCTTGGCTGAAAGCAGAGAATACCAGAAAGACGTTTACCTATGCTTTATTGACTATGTAAAGGCATACAACTGTGTGGATCACAGCAAACTATGGATAATTTGCAAAGAATGGGAATTCCAGAAACCTTAATTTTGCTCATGTGAAACCTGTTACACAGACCAAGCGGCAGTAGCAGGAACCAAGTAAGGCAATTATGAGTAGTTTAAACTTAGGGTTGGTGTGCATTGTCAGGGTTGTAGCCTTTCACTATACTTATTAAATCGCATGGTGAGCAAACAGTCCAAGAAGCTGAATGATATGAAGAACATGGCTATTAGGATTGGAG
This sequence comes from Orycteropus afer afer, assembly GCF_000298275.1. Taxonomy (NCBI): domain Eukaryota; kingdom Metazoa; phylum Chordata; class Mammalia; order Tubulidentata; family Orycteropodidae; genus Orycteropus; species Orycteropus afer. Next base: position 20,403,659 of record NW_006921590.1, on the reverse strand, counting down.
GAAGACTCATTAACAACCTGCAATAGGCGGATGACACGACCATCCTTGCAGAAAGCAAAGAGGACTTGAAGTTCTTATTGACAAGGAGCAAATACTATCCTTCAGCATGTATTATACCTTAACATAAAGAAAACATAAATCCTCACAACTGGAACTTTAAGCAGCATCATGATAAACAGAAAATACTGATGTTGTCAAAGATTTCATTTTACTTGAAGCCTTCATCAACGCTCATGGAAGCAGCAGTCAAGAAATCAAACGATCAAATGTGCTACCAAAGACCTCTTTAAAGTGATAAAGAGCAAAGATGTCACTTTGAGGACTAAGGTACACCTGACCCATGGTGTGATGGTTATGTTTGTACGTCAACTTGGCTAGGCCTGGTTGAGTGGCTGGGCAGCTGGATGTAGTATTCCCAATGATGAGACTGGTAATCAACTCCATGGTGGAATCTACTGGGAGCAGCTGAGTAGCTGTCTTTGAGAATGTGGTCTGCTTCCTGTATTTAAGGAGAAGCCTTGGGAATGCTCTCTAGCCTTTGGCACGCTTAGACCCTAGAGGTAGCCATGTCATTGCAGCCTGCTATGCTCTGCCAACCTTGGGACTTACAATGGACTTAAGTTAATGGCCTGCCGTGTGGTTTGGTGACATTGGGACTGTGCCTTTTGACTTGTCAACCTTGGGGCTTCTCAGCCTCAGCAGTCTGCAGCTGTCTGGGTGAAAAAACACCTCTAGCTCCAGTGTGCTGGGAGCAGGAGACAGAGCTAGACCCCAAGGTTGAGGGACTTTCACCCAGCCCCTAGAGCTTGGCACTTTGAACTTGGACTTAAAGCCTCCAAATTGTAAGAATAAACTCCTGTTTGTTAAGGCCATCCCATTTGTGGTACATCTTTTGTCAGAGCGGCACTAGGTAACCAGAACACATGGTATTTTTCAATCACCTCATATGCATGCAAAAGCTGGACAATGAATAAAACAGACCAAAAAAAAGAATTGATGCTTTTGAATTTTGGTTATCGGCAAAGAAGACCAAATATACCACGGACTGCCAGAAGAACAAATATGTCTTAGAAGTGCAGCCAGAATGCTCCTGAGAACACTTTGGACATGTTATCAGAAGGGGCCAGACCCTGGAGAAGGATATGATGCTGGGTAAAGTAGAGAGGATCAGTGAAAAAGATAAGACCCTCAACAAGATGGACTGACTCAGTTACTGCAACAATGAGCTCCAACAGCAGCAATTCTAAGGACAGCACAGGAATGGGTAGTGTTTCATTTTGTTGAACATAGGGTCCCTATGAGTTGGAACTGACTCGACAGAACCTAACAACAATAACAACAACACAGAATTATTTCTTTCTATTGTTAAAAAAATACATTTTTTATATAATAATTTTTTCTTAGCAAATCTACTTAATAACTAAAGCTACACAGAAGCCCATATATTGATGAATATTATATACTAGTAGCACAGTTTGGGGCTATTTAATTGTTTGCTTTTCTATCCACTCCCCAAACTTACCCTGTCCTGCTCTATACCACCCATCCTAATAAATGGCAACTACCATTCAACAATTTACAACCAAACCCCAAAACTATTGCCCTCAGATGGATTATGACTCATAGGGACCAGACAGGACAGAGTAGACCTTAGGATTTCCAAGGCTATAAATCTTTACAGAAGCAGATTGCCTCATCTTTCTCCCACAGGGCCACTGATGGTTTGAACCGCCAAGCTTTTAGTTAGCAGCTCAATCCCTTAATCACTGTGCCACCAGAGCTCCTTGCTCTGTGTCACAGGCCACCATATTTCCCAGGCAACCTTGCTCTCTGGCTTCCAGAATGATTTGACAAATAGGGAGGTACTGAAGGTGACTAGAAGATAGAGGAGGGTGAAGCCAGAGTATTTATCCTCCTCTCTCCACACTTTCTGTGGCATTCCTGAGAGAACCTTTGTCTCTTCCATGCCTCCTCTGCCTTTTTAGCAATTCCATTACCTATGTAATCATTACTTATACTAACTTTTCTCTTTTGAAAGATCTACTATGGTTATTACTTCCTGGATGAACCCTGATTGATTCTATTGTTAAATTATTTCAAAATGAATTCGTCATTAATGTACAACCAACTTCTCATGGATTTTGATATCTTGATTTGGAGGTTTAAAGTCATAGTTTCATGAGACATTAATTCATCAGACAGTTAATTGGCCTAATAGCATATCTAGTGCTTATGTTCCATACCTCCTAGTTCATTTCATAGGGCCTGGCAGACACCTTAAAACCTTACAAGTGGCCATCAAAGGCATAATAATTGGTCTCTATTTGCCACAAGCAACAATGGAAAAAGGAGAGTCAGGAATAGGAAGAAGATAGGGAATGTGTAGCTAATTGTCTCCATGAACAACTGCCTCCTTTGCCATGAGACCAGAAAAAATGGCTAGTGTCTGGTTTACTGAACATTTTTATCAAAGATTCCATTGAAGAATCCTGATCAAAAGGAGGAAAATACAAAACAGATTTTCAAATTCTCACAGTACCTAGATATTCTGGAGTCAAGGAGGCTGAATAAACCCCTGAAACTAATGCCTTAAGATAATCTTTAAGCCTTAAACCAAAAATATCTTTTTAAATCTTCTTAAAACCAAACAACAGTTTATTTTAACTAGTAAAGAATGCCTGCCTTGAGTATTATGCTCTTTTAAGATATATCTATATGGAATCATATAGGTGATCCACACTGAAGGCACTCACTTGTCTATGCCAAGAAATTTGGAAGATAGCTACCTGGCCAACTGACTGGAAGAGATCCATCTTTGTACCCATTCCAAAGAAAGGTGAACCCACAGAATGCAGAAATTATCGAACACTATCATTAATACCAAATGCAAGTAAAATCTTGAAGATAATTCAAAAACGGTTGCAGCAGTATATTGACAAATAACTTTAAGAAATGCAAGTAGGATTCAGGAGAGGATGTGGAATGAGGGATATCACTGCTGATGTCAGATGGATCTTTGCTAAAAGCAAAGAATACCAGAAAGATGTGTACTTGTGTTTTATTGACTATGCAAAAGCATTTGATTGTGTGGATCATAACAAATTATGAGTAACACTGAGAAGGATGGAAATTCCAGATCACTTAATTGTGCTCATGAGGAACCTGTACATAGACGAGAAGGCTGTCATTCGAATAGAACAAGGGGATACTTACTGCATGATTTAAAACGAGAAAGGGAGTGCGTAAGGTTGTATCCTTTCACCATACTTATTCATTCTGTATGCTGAGCAAACAATCCGAGAAGCTGGACTACATGAAGAAGAACGTGGCATCAGGATTGGAGGAAGACTCATTAACAACCTTTGATACGCAGACGACACAACTTTGCTTGTTGAAAGTGAGGATGACTTGAAGCACACACTGATGAAGATTAAAGACTACAATCTGCAGTATGGATTACATCTCAACATAAAGAAAATGAAAAACCTCACAAATGGACCAATAACCAGCGTCACAGTAAATGGAGAAAAGATCAAAGTTGTCAAAGATTTCATATTAACTGGTTCCACAATCAACATCAATGCAAGCAGCAGTCAAGACATTAGATGCATATCGCACTGGGCAAATGTTTTGGGAAACACCTCTTTAAAGTGCTGAAGAACAAAAATGTCTCTTTGAAGATTAAGGTGAGCCTAACCCAAGCCATGGTATTTTCAATTGTCTCATATGCATGTAATAGCTGGACAATGAATAAGGAAGACCGAAAAAGAGTTGACATTTTTGACTTGTGGTGTTGGCAAAGAATGCTGAAAGTACCATGGTCTGCCAAAAGAACAAACAAATCTGTCCTGGAAGAAATGCAGCTGAAATGCTCCTTAGAAGCAAGAATGGCCAGACCTTATCTCACCTACTCTGGTCACGTTGTCAGAAGGGACCGTTCCCTGGAGAAGGGTATCATACTTGGTAAAGCAAAGGGTCAATGAAAAGGGGGAAGGCCCTCAACGAGATGGATTGACACAATGGCTACAATGATGGTCTCAGATACATCAAGTATTGTGAGGCTGGCACAGGACAGGGCAGTGTTTCATTCTGTTGTACACAGGGTCTCTGTGAGTCAGAGCCAACTCGATGGCACCTAACAACAACAACAACAACAACATACGGGATCAAACTGACAACAGCAACTCAAGAAAACTAGACAGGAATCTTAGGGGGCAGTAAGTTTATTTGAATGAGGGAGGAACAACTCAGAAAAGGAGAGTGACAATGGTTGCATAACTCACAGAATGTTATCAATACAATTGGTGTATGTTTTTGCTGCATGTGCTCTCAACAATAACAAAAAAAAACTTTAAAAAAATATGTGTCAGTAGTGTAATACCTCAGCATAGTATATCATAAAAACTTAATCTAGAAGAAAGCTTATTATACAACATACATATATAAATTCTGAACACAGAAACATAGAGACGTAGCAAAAAACAGAGAGAAATGGAGTCATGCATTAAATTCTTAAAAGTAAAAATAAGAAATCTAGTATTTCATTCATACAAAAGTGTTCACTGACATGAAGTCTTTACTCAGCTATAATGCTGGCCTGAATTAAGTCAATTAATAATGATTAAAATGTCACTCTTTTGAAACTTATTTAGTAGAGGGGAAATTTAGAAGGATCACATGATTTGAAGTCACCATAGGCCAAGATATCTGTTTGGAAGTAAAAAGAAATATTATAGACCTCCTATAAATAACTATATCCTTCAAGTCCATAAAATTCAGTCCTTTTTTTAAGGCAAATCCAACGAGATTATTCAGTCAAAAGATATAACTTTATCCATTAATATCAGCTCATAAATTTTCTTTAAAGGTCATAAACTATCAAAGATGAAAAGAATTACCTTAAACATAAGGAGAAAGAGCACAATTTACACACAGTTCAGTACTAATAACCAATTGTTAGAAGAATTATCCACATCCCCTTCCCCATAATCATGACATGAAATTCCTTTCACAGAGCTAGTCTGATAAATCAATCCAATAACCACTCACAATCCATAAAATATTTCAAAAAGTAAAATACTTATAGGGCAGAAAGAAAATCTATTAATTTTCATGTTGTAAATAAATAATATTTCTTAATCTCTAAACTAGTTTGTTCTAGATCTCCACAGAAAAACACAGTATTAAACAATGACTTGTAACTCAAGCAAAAGATCAATTTAACATCCCAAACTTTGGAATGAAAGCCATAAAGAAAGAGAAGCCTGACTGTTAACAATAAAAAGCACTTACAGAGCAACTACTCTGTACCAAGTATTCTATGTAAATTGCCTCATTTCATTTAAAACTCTATCAGGCAATTTCACAGTGAGGAAATGGAAACTCAAAAAAGGTTACCTAATTTTTCCAAGCTACCTAACCTGTAAGCAGTCCAAAGTAGCATTTGAGTTTGATTCTATTAACTGCAGAGTCTGGCTCCACAATCTAATTCTATTAACTATTCTCCCCTGCTTTCTCTTTTGAACAATTTGCTAAAAATTTCAAGCTAATAATGAACCAAATGAATTATTTAAAAAGACTAAAAGGGCATGATAATCTCCAGCTAATATTTTAAATAATATTTAATATCAAATTTTCACATTTTTAGCATAAATAATCCTTGTATAAATTAAGAGAGCTTTACCAAGTACCTACTATGCATCAAGTTCAGTAAATAAACAGATTATAAGGAGGACTTATCTCAAAAAGTTCAAATTAATTACCAATTAATTAATACACATTTCACACTGATACAAAAACCCTAGCAATAAAATTAACATCCTCAAGTCACTATCCTACCTCCTCTTTACTTTGTACATGGCTTTCTCATCATAACCAAAAAAAAACCAAACTCTCTGCCGTGGAGTCCGATCCAACTCGTAGCAACCGCTCCTTGAGTTTCCAAGGCAGTATCACTACACAAGTAGATTGCCCAACCTTCCTCCCCAGGAGTGGCTGGTGGGTATGAACCGCCAACCTTCTGGTTAGTAGTCAAATGCCTTAGGCACTACACCACCAGAGCTCCCTTTCTCATCATATGCTGATAAAATCCTTTGTTAGATCTTCCTGGTCAATTTTAGTTCCTCCTAGTTATCTAATGTCTGAAAATAAAGTGAAATGATGAGTATCATCTGAGCCTCTTTAAGCAAATTTTCACATTTGCTTTCTAGTGACAATGGGGCCACCAATATTCTCTATGCTACCATTCATTATTATTATTATTGTCATTTGGGTGAAGTTTACACACCAAATTCATTTTCCATACAACAGTTCATACACATTTTGTTTCATGACAATGACTGCAATCCTCAAAATGTAACAGCTCTATTCCCATTTCCTCCCTGTAGTTTCTTCCCTGTCCCTGTATCCTATGTATTCCTGTCCCCTGAGCAAATATGGCCATTTTGTTCTCCCACTTACTAGGAGCGTATCTACCTGGTGCAAATATACACCCTATATGCCTGTCTATTGTTTGCCTAAAAGCCACAAAAGAAGAGTTCAATTCCAAGCCTGAAGGGTAACTAGGGGCCATAATCTCAGGGGTCTCACCAGTCTCTATCAGACCAGTAAATCTGAACTTTTTTTTTTTTTCCATGATTTTGAGTTTTGTTCCACATTGTTCTCCCACTCTACTCAGGATCTCCTGTACTGATCCCTTTCCAAGTGGTTGACAGTTGTAGCCGGGCACCATCTACTTCTTCTAGTCTAATGGTCATACAGGCTGAGGTTCACATGGTCCACTAGTCCCTGGAACTAATTGTTTCCATGTCTTTGGTTTTCTTCATTCCTATTTGCTCTGGATGAGGAGAGACCCATTGTTATATCTAGATAGCTGTTGCAAGCTTTTAAGACCCCAGTTGCTACTCACCAAAGTAGAATGTAGAACAATGTTTCTACGTAGTATGTTATGCCAATTGAGCTTGATGTCCCCCAAGACCATGGTCCCAAGTCCACAGGTCCAACAACTCACTCCATCAGGGTAGCTGACCGCGACTAAGAAGTTACCATAACTTTACCCAGTTAGTTCTATTTATTCAGACATTTTTACAGCACATACAAATACATAGAAATATCACCTGCCAACCTTATATCCAGGTCAAGGGTATATTCCCTTTTGCCTAGACATATCTGATCATTCAGCCTGTCTACCCAGCTACTTACCCATAGATTAATGTTTGTTATCACTGATAATGCAGTAGTGTATACATAAAAGTGTTTATCTTTCTACCTATTTCACACCTTTCTGTGTCTCCCTTTCCTTAATGTTACTGTATTGGTCACTCGCTTTTAGTATATTGCCTTCCCCTTCACCGAGATCAATACTTGTCTCTTACCTATCTAGCAATTTTCCCGCCCCTCTTCTCCCATCCCTGGTAACCAACAAAGAAACTTTCCTTCCATATATGAACCTTTCCTTGACTTTTTACAATAATGAACACAGTATTTGTCCTTTTGTGACTGACTTAGTTTATGCAGCGTAATATCCTCCAAGTTCATCCACATTATGTAGTGTTTCACAGAGTCTACATTATTCTTCAGTGTTGCATAGTATTTCATTGTGTATATGTACTACAGTTTGGTTATCCATTCTTCTGTTGATAGGCACTTAGCTTGTTTCCATCTCTTTACTACTGTGAGTAGTGCTGAAATGAACATGGGTTTGGGAGCTCTGGTGGCATAGTGCTTAAGGCATTTGACTGCTAACCAGAAGGGTGGCGGTTCAAACCCACTAGCCATTCCTCAGAAGGAAGTTTGGTGACCTACTTCCATAGTGATACTGCCTTGGAAACCCAAGTAAGGGCTGCTATGAGTCAGATTCAACTTGACAGAAATGAGTTTGGTTTGGTTTTGGGATGCACATATTTGTTCATGTCCCGGCTCTCATGTCTTTAGGATATATACCTAGTAATGGGATTGTTGGATCAAATGGCATTTCTATTTCCAACTTTTAAAGGAATCACCATACTGATTTCCACATGGTTGTATCATTTTACAGTCCTACCAGCAGTGTATGAGAGTCCCAATCTCTCCACATCTGCACCAGCATGTTATTTTCTGTCTTGTTGAACTTTTTTATTAGTGCTGGAGGAGATGGTATCTCATTGTTGTTTTGATCTGGCATACTGCCTAAGACATCTGACTGCTAACCAGAAGGCTGGTGGTACAAACCCACCAGCCACTCCTCAGAAGGAAGACCGGGCAATCTACTTCCATAAGATATCACCTTGGAAACCCAAGGAGAGGTCGCTATTGAGTCAAAATCGATTCAACGCCAGTGAGTTTGGTCTTTTTGGTTTTGGAATGGCTAATGATCATGAACATTTCTTCATCAGTTTGCTGACCACCTGAATATCTTCTTTGGTGAACTGTCTGTTCAAGTCTTCTGTCCATTTTTTAATTGGATTGTTTGTCTTTTTTTATGTTGAGGTGTTAGAGTTTTCTATAAATATTAGAGGTAAGTCGCTTGTCAGATACGTCATTGCCAAATATTTTTTCCCAATCTGTAGGTTCTCTTTTTACTCTTTTGGAGAAACTTTTTTTTTTTTTTTAAAGCCCACTGCAAGGAATACATTTTAAATCACAACTCAATATACAAATACATGCTGTATAACAACCAAAAAAGTATCAAGAATATCACATTTACACTTACTATGCACAATCCAAGGGGCACTAGTGGCGCAATGAGTAAGTGTTCAGCTACTAACTAAAAGGTTGTGGTTTGAACCCATTATCTGCTCTGTGGGAGAAAAGACCTGAAGATTTGCTCCTGTAAAAATTACAGCCTGGAAAATCCTATGCAGCAGTTCTATATGGTTGCTATGAGATGGAACTGACTAGACAACACACAACAATAACATGTATAACACAAGTCCTTAGGTGATGCAAATAGTTTGCACTAGGCTTGTACCCAAAAAGGTGGCACTTCAAATCCACCCAGAGGCACAACAGAAAAAAAGCCTGTCAATCAGTTTCTGTAAAGATTGCAGCAAAGAAAAACCCTATGGAGCAGTTCTACTGTTAACACATGGGGTTGCCATGAGTTGGAAGTGATTGATTCAATGGCACAAGACTACAGCATAGACAATGCACTTGATAATTCTCCCATTTTTTGAATGTTGGTAAACTAAAATAACCCAATGCTGTCAAGTGGATTTTTACTCATAGTGACACTATAGGACAGAGGAGAATTGCCCCCATAGGGTTTCCAAAGTTATACTCTTCATGGAAGCAGACTGTTACATCTTCTTCCCACGGAGTGGCTAGTGGGTTCGAAGTGCTGATCTTTCAGTTAGCAACCCAGCACTTAATCACTGTACCACCAGGGCTCCTTTTTAATGCTGGTAGCAACGTGCTAAACTAACCTCATAATCCAATAATGTGTTAATGTAGAATTTGAAGAATGCTGCTCTAGAACCCAACATCATTAAGAGAGTACTGATGTGGCCTGCCACCTTTTCCTCCTTTCTCCTAATATTGAAGAGAGGAGAGAAGGCAAGGAAGAGAGAAAGACAAAAAAAAAAAAAAAAAGTGTTCTCCATCATATTTGGAGAGCTAGTTCATCACTCCTTGCCCCAAAGGTCTACATCCTTACAGCTAGCCACCAGACTAGGAACACAAGAATCCTGGTACCACCATATCATGCTCCTCTTCCTCCTTCCTTTTTGGTCTCCTCCCATCCACCACCATTCCCCAAATATATTCCTCAAGTATAGTGCTTTCTGGGGATTTTTCTTAATGTATTTATTTTTAATTGTTTTTATAATGACATTTTATAAATATAAAAAGAAGTAAAAATAGAATAGTGAATTTCTATATACACATAACTCAGACTCTACAAATTACTAAATTGTGCTATCCTTTTTCACCTGTTCCAGACCTCCTGTCATTTCACCCTTATATACTAAGGACGTATAAAAACTATAGACTCTTTCTTACCTAACCACAGTGTCATTATCACCCCTAATAAAATTAACAATAATTCCTCAGTACTATCAAAATACTGGAATTCTGAAAATATAATCAACTTAATTATAAAGTTTTGTTTTCACCAAATTTTTCATTGATCCTGTCTACTGAATAATTTGTGAATAATTTCTTATGTATAATGTTTTATAAAAGATAATTACTAGACAAAAAAATTGTAAGACAAAAAAACTACATTTCAAATGAAAGCTTTCCACCGACTTCTATACTAGTTATAAACATTGCTAAGTCATTAAGGAGAGACTACTTTGCTTTCCATTAAAAATATAGAGTGTTATTTAGTATCTGATAGAGTGTTTTCTCAGCAAAGTACCACGAGAGTAACCTAGTAAAACCTGGGAACATCATTATTTATTTTATATATGCAATCATGACTAAATAGAAGCCTATTTGTTTAGTGTTGTTTTTTAAAAATAGACTACTAGAATGAGCTAAAAACACTAGATAGTTTTTGCTTACCTTATCAGTTTTCTTTATACTGTTGTAGAGTGTAAAGATACAATTATGTCTAAAAATCCCTCTGGTTTTGCAAAAAAGTCAAATTATAGCACAGGAGAGATATATGAATAAACCATACTACCATAGTAATAATTTCTATTCCTGTGGGGATTGACTTTGATTCACAGAGTTTGGTATGATAAAACAATACTCACTTTCAAAATAGAAAAGATGAGAAGAAATAAAAGACAAAACAGAGGCTTACTCAAATTTTATCTATACTTTTTTACATAGTGTATACAACCAACAGTCAAAAAGAAATTACCAGCCTTTGGCACATAAACCACCAAAGCTGAAAATATGAAATACAATGTCAGATGTGAAAAAGAAACAATGTCCCCATGAGTCTCATAAAGCCTCTCTTTTGATCCTATGTATTTTTCACTAAAGCAAATATATCAACTTAGAAAGTGTAACCTTAATGTTCTCAAAAGTTTGTGATTACAGTAGATTACCTCCAGGATCAAAGGTGGCACTGCATGAATACCAGTATCAGATGATCTAACTTCATAAAAATTTGCTGCTGTTCAATTTCCACAACACATGAGTATCTAAAGTAAATCAAGCAGATTAAAGCATTTAAGGTATTTAATAAGACACATTTATGTGTGTTTATTTAGATAAAGTTGTGGCACAAAAATAACCCAAATCATCTTTTAAAATATTTGAGATTCTAGAACTTCTTGAAAGATAAGAAGTGCTTGATTTGTTTTCAGTAGTGTCTCTGTAACCTGAATAAAGTTAAAAGCTACAAATATAACATATTCCTATAACCAAACCTCTAAAATTGATGTCAAGTTCCAAAAACAAGAACTTCTGAATTGTCTTTATTATATCATTTTTAAAATTGGACTATGATATTAAGAAGTGTGGTTTAAAAATGCAACCAATATTGTAGAGTTATCATAACTCAATGAGAAAAAAAAAATGTCTAGATGTTGAATAAAGATTAAAAATTAGAAAATAATTTACAGAGTATACAAGTAGTTCCCGATCATAAAACATTCTATTTCATTCTAAACTAGCAACAACAAAAAGCAGAAAAAGAAAAATGTAGGCCTGAAATATTGTACAGAGATTAGTATTCTCAATTTATACAGCACTAATTAGACAACATGATAGCACATATTCTAAATTATTGAAAACCAGTATGACTTGGGTCAGGCACACCTTAGTCCTCAAAGTAACATCTTTGCTTTTGAACACTTTAAAGAGGTCTTTTGCAGCAGATTTACCTAATGCAATATGATGTTTGACTTCTTGACTGCTGATTTCCATGAGCACTGATTGTGGAGGCAAGTAAAATAAAATCCTTGACACTTCAATCTTTTCTCCATTGATCATGATGTTGCTTACTGGTCCAGTTGTGAGGATTTTAGTTTTCTTTATGCTGAAATGCAATCTATACTGAAGGCAATAGTCTTTGTTCTTCCTCAGTAAGTGACTCCAGTCCTCTGCTTTCAGCAAGCAAGGATGTGTCAACTGCATATCACAGGTTATTAATTACTGTTCCTTCAATTCTGATGCTGTGTTCTTCATCACATAGTCTTCAGATTGTTTGCTCAGCATACAGATTGAATAAATATGGGGAAAGGATATAACCCTGATGATGTACATGTTTCCTGATTATAAACCACACAGTATCCTTGTTCTGTTAGGACTTCTTGGTCTATGCATATGTTCCACATGAGCACAATTAAGTGTGCAGATTTCCCATTCTTTGCAATGTTACCCATAATTTTTTTATAATCCACACAGTCAAATGCCTTTGCATGATTAAAAAAAAAAAAAAAAGTAAACAGCTTTCTGGTATTCTCTGCTTTCAGCCAACATCCACCTGACATCAGCAATGATATTCCTTATACCAAGTTCTCTTCTGAATCTACCTTGCATTGCTGGCAGTTCTCTGTCAATAAAGCTGCAATTGTTTTTGAATTATCTTATGTACATACCTCATAATCATTATTTGGACCGAGTTCCTAAAAATTCAGGGTCACCATAAATTACCTAGGATCATAAACCTAACCTCAGGATGTTGTTGTTGTCGTCAAGTGCCGTCGAGTCGTCTCCAACTCATAGCGACCCCATGCACAGCAGAACGAAACCTCAGGATACACAGCAAAATACATATATATGTATATATATATGCAAAAAACAAATCCAAACCCACCACCATCATGTCAATTCTGACTCATAGCGATGCTATGGGGTTGAATACAACTGGCCCATAGGGTTTTCAAGGCTGTAAATCTTTACAGAAGCAGACTGACTCATCTTTCTCCCACAGAGTGGTTAGTAGGTCCAAAACCACCAACCTTTTGGTTAGTAGCCAAACGCTTTAAAAACTACACCATGAAAGTTCTTTTTATACATATGTGTGTGTGTGTGTATAGCACTGCAATCATCTTTTAAAGTGTTTGATTTGAGATTCTAGAACTCAAATATATGTATGTATGTACATATATATACATACAGAAGTTGGTTTTTAAAAAAACTTTCTGAAGAAAGTCACTGATTTCATCATGCCTTCCTTCTTGCAAACTGTCTCCTCATAAATGAAGAAAAAGCTGAATGACCTTGTGGATAACATATACAGCTGACTTTATGTAAAAATTAACCAGTGGATCAACAGGTGAAGCCACATTCCCATATTTTATCGCCTTCAAAAGAAGTTTACCAGGAGGCGGGGCAAGATGGCGGACTAGGCAGAAGGATTGCACAGACCCTCTTCAACAAAGAAAAGGGAAACCAACTAACACAGACACAGAAGATAATCTTGGACCCCTGAGCCTTGAAGGAAAGGATGCAGAATTGGACTAAACCCCAACTAGCAGAAGAATTTGCGTGAAAAT
>NW_006921590.1:20379639-20382601 GCF_000298275.1 Orycteropus afer afer | reverse complement strand
CAGGGTGCAGAAGAGTATGAAGGGATGGACACTGGGAGGAGGTAACTATGGGGAGGAAGTGGGAGGGGAGCTGCTGCATTGTAAATTTTGGTCAATGACATGAGACAAAGTATATGTGAACTGCTGTATGAAAAGTGAATTTACTCTGTAAATCTTCACCCAAATCCTAATATAAAAAATAAAAAATAAAAAGTTTACCACTAAATATCAGTGTCTTTGAGGAGTTCTACTGGTACAGTGGTTTACATGCGTGTAAGTGAAAAGTTGGGAGTTCAAACCCACTAGCTGCTCCACAGGACAAAAATTTACATCCTTGGAAACCTTATGGGGCAGTTCTACTGTGTCCTAAAAGGACACCATGAGTTGGGATCCATTCAACGGCAAAGGTATCACTGTTCTTGACTCTACAACATCAAAAGTATAATTGATTTTTTTTATATCATTTGTACGACAAACACTTCAAATTTCTTGTCAGATTGAATTCATACTTCTACTCCATAAAGTAGCAACAATAAAGATTTATCAGAACCTACTTCTGAATATCAACCAATGGAAATCTTATGGATAACAACAGTCTGCTCTGCAACTGATCATAGGGATGGTGCAAAACTTGGCAGCATTCCATTCCATTCCATTGTGCATATGTCATTATGAGTTAGCTAACTCAATAGTAGTTAACAACTATGAACCATGGACTATACTCAGTTCTCCACAATACACCTGCAGGGTAGTCATCTCTCTATTTTACAGATGCGAAAACTAAGTATGTTAAGGATTAAGTCATTTGAACAGACTGCACTGCTAAGTGTAGAGTAACATTCAAATACAGGTCCATCTAACTTCAAGGTCTTCCTACTATTTTAAACTGTCTCAAGACTTATGCTAACTTTGTTCATGTTAAAAACACATTTCCCAATACTGTAATTCTTCTTTATCTTTTTTTGTTTTACGAAATCTTTACTTGGCAGGGGAAGACAAGATGGCGAACTAGGCAGAAAGTCTGCACAGACCCTCTTCAACAAAGAAAAGGGAAACCAATTAACACAGACACAGAAGATAATCCTGGACCCCTGAGCCTTGAAAGGAAGGATACAGAAGTGGACTAAACCCCAACTAGCAGAAGAATTTCCATGAAAATACCAAAAAAGGAGACATATGGACCTGAGATCTGGCAGTGATCCTGAGCAATCCTGACGGCACAGACAGCTTGGAGATCCCCGAGTGGTGGTAGGATCTAAGAATTAACCTAAACTCAGCCCTGCTAGCCAGGGACTGCACGGAGGTTGGCTCTGGTGGCTGTGGAGTAAAAGGGGAAGCAGCGGTGAAGAGGAAGATGGCCTGAGCTATGGACTTTTGCCTGTCCAGAGGGCACCAACATTTTGAATGTTTACAAGTCGCTTGACCATTTGGAATATTTAAAGAGACAGTGCTCTCCAAGATTCCAGGGGCTTAAGAAGAGGTTCTGCTTTCCAGTAACCCCCAGGACACTCTGGACCTACACACCTGAAAAGGTGCAACATTCTTCTTGTTACTCTTATACCCTACACCCACTTGGAGAACGGAGGTGTGGCCATCCCCACTCCCACCTACCTTCTGGGCCCACAGGAACTCCATCACAGTCTGTGTGCTCAGACAGAGCCTGGGAGCCCTGCCCTGTCCTCCACTGATTTTTTTCTTTTTCTTTTTCTTTTTTTTGATGTTTAGTTTGCTTGTATTTGTCGGTTTTAAACTACTATTATTATTATTACTTTTGTCCATTTTACTATTCTTCCCATCCCAGGTCCTAGTTTACACCTTTTTTTTTTTCTTTTCCCTATTCCTGGTTAAAAATTTTTTTTTTATTTTTTGAATTCTTTTTTTTTTAATCCCCTTCTTTACTCGTGGTAAACCCCACTCCTTGCTTTTTTTCCCCCATTTTTTTCTTCATTATTCTCCTTCTCTACCTTTTTTCTCTTAGTGCCCTATCCCCAGATATTGCAGGTTTTCTTGTTTTATTCTTCTTTTCTACCTTTTTTCTTTTTTTTCGTTACTGTTCCTGTGTGATTACTTGTAATATTTTTTGTCCATGTGCTTTTACTTTTTTGATGGTTATTCAATTATAATTTTTATCAAACTTAGTGGAAGACAGCAACAGTCCCCATAAGACACAATTACACCCACACCTCCTGCAACTTCACTTACTGAGTGAGAGCCACCAAATTCCTTCTCCACCAATGAGAAAATTATAAAAAACCACAAAAAACAGCCTGAATCACCCTTGGCTTCTCTTCACAAACAGTAAACAGAGATCTAAATACAACACCAGGATGCCTCAGAGACAACAGACCATCACAGTCCACACAAAGAAGCAAGATAAAGTGGTAGAAACAAGGGAACAGGATACAGACCTAGAATACATCCCTGTGGGAGAAGCAGCATTGGAACTCTCTCATAAGGAATTCAAAAGAGTTATATTTAGGTAACTTCAAAGGATTGAGAGACAGACCAAAGAAAACACAGAAAAAAATACTTAGAAGAATTTTGGAAGAAAATACAAGAACAAAATAATAAAATGAATGAAAAATTAGAAATGATTCTAGATCTACAGACAGAAATCCAGAAGATTAATACTAAATTGTTAGAAATAGATAACACATTGGAAGGGCAAAGGGGTAGAAATGATGCAATGGAAGACAGAATTAATGAGATTGAAGACAGATACATGAATAATTCTTTGGAAAAGGATCAATCAAAAAAAAATAAAAACAAAATGAAGAAAGCATAAAGTTCATGGGGGATACCATCAAAACGAATAATCTATGTGTCACTGAAATTCCAGAACAGGAAGAGAAAAATAAAACCACTGAGAAAATTGTCCAAGATTTGCAGAAGGAGAACTTCTCTGATTTGATGAAAGAGAAGAATATATCCATTAAGGAAATCCAACGAACCCCAAACAGGATAGACCCCAAAAGAAAATCAC
>NW_006921590.1:20365324-20376606 GCF_000298275.1 Orycteropus afer afer | reverse complement strand
GGTATTGGTTTAATGACAGATACATAGACCAATGGAATAGAATTGAGAACCCAGAAATAGATCCATCGACCTATAGTCAGCTGATCTTTGACAAAGGGCTGAAATCCATTAAATGGGGAAGAGAATGTTTGTTTAATAAATGGTGCTAGCAAAATTGGAGATCCATTTGCAGAAAAATGAAACAAGATTTGTTCCTCACACCATACACAAAGATGAACTCCAGATGGATCAAAGACCTAAAACTATAACCCAAAACTACAGAGTTCCTCAAGGAAAATCTAGGGGCAAATTTAGGGGCCCTAATATATGGCATAAATAGTCTATCAAGCATAACTCAAAATGCACAAACAGCAGAAGAGAAACCAGATGAATGGGACCTTCTAAAAATTATTTTTTATGTGCTTCCAAAGTCTTCTCCAAAAGAGTCAAAAGAGAACCTACAGATTGGGAAAAAATATGAGGTAATGACATATCTGACAAGGGACTTATCTCTAGAATTTATAGAAAACTCCAACACCTCAATAACAAAAAGACAAACAATCTAATTAAAAAATGGACAGAAGACATGAATAGACACTTCACCAAGGAGAATATTCAAGCTGCCAACAAACATATGAAGATTAGCTATTAGAGAGATGCAAATCAAAATGACAATGAGATACCATCTTGCTCCAGCACTAGTAGCAAAGTTCAACAAGACAGAAAATGACAAATGCTGGTGAAAATGTGGAGAGATTGGGAGTCTCATACACTGCTGGTGGGACTGTGAAATGGTACAACCATTGTGGAAAGCAGTATGGCAATTCCTTCAAAAGTTGGAACTACAAATACTATTTGACCCAGCTATTCCATTACTAGGTATATATCCTAAAGAAGTGAGAGCCATGACAAGAACAGACATATGCACAGCCATGTTCATCGCAGCACTATTTAACCATAGCCAAAAGATGGAAACAACCTAATGGATATCCAAACTATGGTACATATACACAATGGAATACTGTGCAACCCTAAAGAAATGCAGAATGTGCAAAACACCACCTAACGTGGATGAACTTGGAGGACATTATGCTGAGTGAAATAAGTCAATCACAAAAGGACAAATATTGTATTAGTCCGTTATTGTAAAAGTCAAGGAAACGTTTATCTATGGAAGGACATTTTCTTTGGTGGTTACCAGGGATGGGAGGGGAGGAGAGGGAACACTGTTAGATAAATAGAAATAAGTATTGATTTGGGGGAAGAGAAGGGCAATGTACCAAATGTGAGTGATCAATGTAGTGGCACTGAGGAAGAGAAAGACATAGAGAGGTACGTACAATGTACAGACAACAAAGATGAATCCTTTTGCACATATAGTATGGTGTTGTCAGTGAAGGCAAACATGGGTATATGGGTGGATAGATGGGTGGACAGGCTGAACTATTAGTTATGTCTATGAAGTGGGGTGTGTACCTAACAATATGTATAGGGTTGCCAGACAATGGTCCTATAACTTTATGTGTATGATCTGAATTCCCAGGTGTATAGTGGAGCTGACAATGGGCAAAGTTGTAGTCACTGCTTGGTCACAGCCAGCTATCCAGAGGGACTGAGTAGTTGAACCTGTGGGCTCAGGACCATAGTCACAGGGGACATCAAGCTCAATTGGCATAACACACTACACAAAACATTGTTCCACCTCTTACTGTGGCAAGTAGCGACTGAGATCTTAAAAGCTTGCAAGTTGCCATCTAAATGCAACAATAGGTCTCTCCTCATCCAGAGCAAAGGACAATGAAGAAAACCAAAAATTCATGGAAACAATTAGTCCTAGCCACTGGTACACCATCCAATCTGCAGCCTATACGACTATGAGACCCGAAGAACTAGATGGTGCCCAGCTACTACAACCACTTGCAAGAGGATCTATGTAGGAGATCCTGGATAGACAGGGAGAACAATGTGGAACAAAACTCAAAAGCATTTGGAGGAAAAAAAAAAAAAAAGAAGGGACCAGGTTTGCTGGTCCGATACAGCCTGATGGAACCACTGAGACTATGGCCTCTAGCTGCCCTTCAGGTCTGGAATTGAACCCATGCCTGTGGCTTCCAGCCAAACAATAGACAGGCATATGAGTTGAACATTTACCTGAGGTAGATACACTCCTTGGAGAGAACAAGCATGGGAGAAAAAAGGGCTGCTTATGCACAGGGAGACAGCTCAGCGGGCAGGAGTGCATGGAGGGATGGACACAGGGAAGAGATAACTATCAGGAGGAAGTAGGAGGGGTGATGTTGCATTGTGGTAAACTATGGTCAATGTCATAAGACAAAGTGTATGTGAACTGCTGTATGGAAAGTGTATTTGCTCTGTAAATTTTCACCCAAATCACAATTAGAAAAAAAAAGAAGAAAGAAAGAAATCTTTATTTGGGAGCAGGAAGGAGAGTAAAGCCATCCAGAAGTTAGTTTTGCAAATATGAGGACACAATTTTCTCTAATTTTCCTTTTAATATTTCAAATATGTATTTTTTTAATTACATAATTAATATAGTGAGACTTAAAGATATGCATTAATCATCATAAAAAGTTTACTATAGTAACACTGCAAATTGTAAATAGAGCACAGATACATAAGTGGGAGTAATATGCTAGAAAAAGTATTTATTGCCAAACATTATCTGTTTACTAAATGTAAACACAAAAATCTGCTAAGAATACAACAATGCCATGAAGTTCAGGATTGTCATAGTTATATTATAATCTTCATCATTCAGAAATACTCGTACCAATAATGAAAAAAATTCTATTTATACACACTTATTTAGTTCATAATTAGGGGATAACATGTCTGAAAATGTCATGATTTTTTCTTATTCATCAAATATATTTTCATCAGCTATAGAATTCTAAGTTGGCAGAACACTGAAATATCTTTCCAATGTCTTCTGTCCCCCATTTTTGCTATTAAACTGTTAGTGATTAGTCACACTGCCATAACTACTTTGAAGATATCTGTCTTTTGTTCTCTGGCAACTCTATTTGTTCCTTGCATTCTCCATTTTATTGTAATGTGTCCAGATGCAGAAGTTCCTGGGTAGTGCAAACAGTTCATGCAATTGGCTACTAACTAAAAGAATGGCAGCTTGAGTCCATCCAGAACTGCCTGGGGAAAAATGGCTTGTTTATCTACTTCTGAAAAATCAGCCACTGAAACCCCAATGAGGCACAGTTCTATTCTAACATACATGGGGTCAACATGAGTCATGAGTCAATGTTAATTCAACAGCAACTGGTGGTGGTGGCAATGGTGTTGGTGGTCTAGATGTGGATGTCCTATCAGCTATTTTGCCTGCAATTCACTGAGCTTCTTAACTTGGATATGGGTGTTTTTCATTTAAAAAAAAAAAAAAAAACTCCCTACCATCAAGTCAGATCCGACTCACAGTGCCCCCTTCTTGGCTTTCTGAGGCAGTATCACTACAGAAGTAGATTGCCCAACCTTCCTTCCAAGGAGTGGCTGGTGGGTTTGAACCGCCAGCCTTATGGTTAGGAGTCAAATACTTTAGGCATTTCTTACCTGCTATCTCTTTGAACAGTGAGTGCCTCCTCCTTGCCCATTATTTCTTTTTTCTTCTTAGAAAATTAAAGAAATGTATGTTAGATCTTCTCATTCTATGTTCTATATATCGTAACTTCTTTCTTCCTGCCATTTCCTTGTCTTTATTTATCATATTTTGGATTTCATATCTCCTATTTCCACTTCATTAATTCTCTTTTTACTTGTGTCCAATCTACTGTCAACCACATGTACTGTTTGTCATATTAATTATTGTTATTTTTCATTTCTAGTCGGAGCCAACTCGACAGCACATAACAACAACTACAACAACAACAAATTTATTCAGATCTAACATCTGCTAGGTTTTCTGTTTCCTAAAGATATTTTCCATATCTTTTTTAGAACAAAATGAACACAACTATTTTCTCCATCTGATAATTTAACCTTTTTGAAGGTCTATGTGATAGTTGGAGCTGTGTGTCAACTTGGCTGGACCCCAGTTCTGTGTGGGATCGGATGACTGTGTTCTGAGTGGCTAATCTGCTCAAGGGGAATTTCCCTAGGGTTGTGGCCTGCTTCCAGATATCCAGGGACATCCTGGGAAGAGAGACATTCTTCTGTGGATCAGGACTCTGGTATGCTGCCTACAACTGTCTGTGAGTGAGCAGCCTACCATTAGGCCTGGAGATCTTGGATTCGTCTTTCATTGGCGTCAACAGCCAGCGTACTGCCTGCCAACCTTGAGCTTCTCGGCCCCCTGCGGTTGCAGAAGCTAAGAAAGGACTCCAGCCTGACGTTTCCTCCAGGGACTTTGGACTTGCCGGCTTCTATACATTTGTGAACCATTTTCCTAAGATAAATTCCTCTCTCTCTTTATATATATATAAGCTTTGCTGGTTTTTGTTTCTCTAGAGAACCCAGTCTAACACAGTCTACTTCTGTTGTTTCTCCTGCTTTTTACTCATGGTGCCTTGTTTCCTTGTGGGCTTGGTTATATTTTACTGTGAGCTAATTCTTTGGAAAGTTATTTGTGGGAATTCCATGGAACCCAAGATAAACGTGTTCTTCCTGAGAGGATTTCCAACTGCCTCTGCAAGGCACCTGGGATCACTTTAAATTCACAGCTTGAGGTGATTTTGGACCACCAAGAAGAAATGAATTGGAGCTATAAATCATGAGAGGGAAGACCAATAGCTTTAATTTCTTCTGCACAGGTATTTTTCAGGTCCAAGGCATCTTTCCTTGGCACTTCCTATGAACAGAACTGTGGGGAGGATTTTAATCCTACTTCATCCATCCTTTATAGGTATAGCCTTTTAGAGTTACAGTTGTATAGGGGAGGAATGTCCTGTTAAAATTCCCACTTTGGGCAGACCTGGGCTTTAACTTCTGTCCCCTGTGGCTAATAAGACCTTCCGACCCCATGTAAAGGCTTCTCAGTGTAACAAGTATCTCAGAAGAGAGAAGTCTCTTCTTCCCTCTCTGAATTCCTGCCTTCATGTATATTTTGGCCTGGTAACTCTGTCATGTCAGTGTTCAGGAAAAAAAATTAAATATATTTTATCCAGCACTTTACATTTTTTCCAGGGAGAAATTTTATCAATATAACTTAGCTGACATTTTATCCTGTTTTGAACCTTAAAATTTTTATACCTCAATCACTACAATATTTTGTTTTATGGAAATATTAAAACTGGCACAGCAAAGTACAATTTGTCATTGTTCAGCTTATTCACTGGTACTATCTAAGACAGAATTTTGCCAATTCTCAAAAGAGATCAGTTCTATTAATATTTTAAGACTATTAAGAGATGGATAAGATCCTATGATTAACTCCCCAACAAGAATATGTACAGTTACTGTGGAATTCTTTGGTTTAGTGATTTTTTTCCCCACCAGCAATATCCATAAAGAACACTCTATATTTAAAACAAATGGAAGCTTAGCCAAGGTGATGAAAAAATGACAAAAAAAGGGAGAACTGAGTTCAGTCTTATTTTCATCAAGAAACAGAATGTTAAGGGATAATCACAAAATTAGGAACCACAAAAAAAGGAGAGACAACCTCAATATACATTAAATTATGCTAACAATCTAGATGAAATAAGTAGTTTTTCTAGGAAAATATGAATTACCAAAATTGCTCCAGGAATGAGAGAAAACCAGAACACATAAATAATCAATCAAGAAAATAGACAGTGTTATTCCAAAAGAGCACCAGGCCTAGACAAAGAAGTGAATCCTTTCAATCCCTAAATATGCTACAAATGAATAAGGTTTACTCCAAGAACATTAAGAATAATTTAATGTTAGAAAATGTATTAGCAAATTCACTATATCAGCAGGATAAATGGTTGTGGAATATGATATATCAAGAGAAGCCAAAAAGCTGGTAAAACCCCCAAGAATATGGCCTCTAGTCACCCTTCAGGCTTGGAACTGAGCTCTCTTCCGTGGCTTCCAGCCAAACAAGAGAAAGGCCTATTAGGTGAATATTTACACCAGGTATATGCACTCCTTAGAACAATCAACTATGGGAGATCAGAAGGGTAATATTTGCACAGGAAGATAGCTCACAAGGCAGGAATGCATAGGAAAGAAGGACACAAGGAAAAGGTAACCACAGGCAGGAAGTGGGAAGAGAGCTATTACACTGTGGGGACTCCAGTCAATGTCATGAAAGAAAATGTGTATGAACTGCTGCATAGAAAATGTATTTGCTCTGTAAACTTTCACCCAAATCACAATAGATAAATAAGAAAAGCCAAAAGGATACTTGATAAAGAGTCAAAATTCATTCCTAACAGAAAATAATACATATAATTTGAAAATATATACACATACCCTAACCAAAATCCAGTTAAGGGAGTAACACTGGAAACACTACCATTAAAGTCAGGTAGAAAACAAAGGACCTGGCTACCATCACCATTAAAAACTATTCTGAAAGTGGTACCCAATGGACTTAGTTAGACAAGCAAACAAAATAAAAGGTATAAATACCAGAAAGAGGTAAGATTTACCATTGTTTGCAGATATTTTCTACCTGGAAAAAAGGAATCAACTTTTAAAAAATGATCAGAAATCACAAGAATAAACATATGAGACTACTCAAAAAACTCTGAAAGACAATCATGAGGGATGCTAGCTGGCCCTTTTCTGATCTTATAAGATACTAAAAGCTATAGGAAATTGACACTGATACAAAAGACACAGACTGCTTAATAAAAAAGGACCAAGATCCCAGCAATTGATCTACGAACATATGAGCATTTAGTATAGAATAAAGGTGTTGTTGTTGTTGTTGTTATATGCCGTCGAGTCGGCCCCGACTCATAGCGACCCCTCCTTGGGTTTCCGAGGCAGTATCACTACGGAAGTAGGATTGCCCAACCTTTCTTCCGAGGAGTGGCTGGTGGGTTTGAACCGCCAGCCTTCTGGTTAGCAGTCAAGTGCCTTAGCCACTATGCTACCAGAGCTCCCAGAATAAGAATAAAGGTAAGTGTTTGAAATCAATGGTTAAAAGGTAAATTTTTCAATAAATGATGCTTCAAAAACTGGCTAACCAGACTTCTGGTAAGATGGCAGATTAGGCAGATAAGCTACACAGACCCTCTTCAACAAAGAAAAGAGAAACTAATTGACAGAGATACAGAAGATAATCCTGGAGCCCTGAGCTTTGAAAGGAACTATACAGAAGTGGATTAGGTACCACCTAGGGGAAGAACTTGAATGAAAATAGTGAGTACAGAGATAAACAGAGCTGCAGACTGTCAGTTACTGTGACAGCACCAACAGCCTGAATATTTCAAAGTGGTACTGGGACCTGAGAATTAACCAAAAGACCAGCCCTTGTTATCAAGGGCTGCAGGGACGACTGCACTGGTAGCTGATGACCAGGAAAGGAAACAGCAAAGTGGGACACAACCTGTTTCAGCCGTCCAGAGGGCATGACCATTGTAATTGTTTACAAGAGGTGGCCATTTTGGATATTTAAAGTGACAGCATTCTCATTTGGATTCCAGAGACCTAAGAGTAGGCTCCACTTGCCAAGGGCAGCAGGGACATATGGGAGGCTGACAACGGGAAAGGAGACAGGTGATGAGTGTATAAGTGCTGCCAACTAGTGAAGAGGGGACCACAGTACCCTGCTTACTTAGGTAACATCCAAACAAAACAAACAAACAAAAAATTGTGGGCAAATGACTGCAATATACAATCACCAATTAAATATAAACATAAAAATGTCACAATGTCTCAGAGACAACGTCACAGTCCACACAAACAAGCAAGATAAAACAGGAGGAAGAAGAGACAAAGATACAGATGCAAAACACATCCCTGAGGAAGACACAGCACTGGAACTCCCCAATAAGGAGTTCAAAAGAATAATATTTAGGTACCTTCAACAAAGTGAGAGACAGATCAAGGAAAACACAGACAAAACCCTAGAACAAATCTGGAAGGCAATACAAGAACAAAATGACAAAATAAATGAAAAATTAGGAATAACATAAAATCTACAGATAGAAATCCAGATACTAAAATTTCAGAAATAGATAACACATTGAAAGGACAAAGGAGTAAAACTGAATCAATGGAAGACAGGATTAGTGAGAATGAAGACAAATACCTCAATCAATCAGAAAAAATATCAAAACAAAATGAAGAAAGCCTAAGGGTCATGTGGGATACCATCAAATAGAATAAGTTACATCTAATCAGAATTCCAGAACAGGGAAGAGACAAATAAAACCACAGAGAAAATTGTCAAAGATTTGTCGGAAGAAAATTTCTTTGATGTGATGAAAGATGAGAATATATTCACTCAAGAAGTCCAACGAACCCCAAAGAGAACAGATCCCACAAGAAAATCACCAAGACATATCATCATCAAACTCATCAAAACCAAAGACAAAGAAAGAATCCTGAAAGCAGCATGGGCAAAATGAAAAGTTATCTACAAGGGGCAACCAATAACACTAAGCTCACATTTCTTGGCAAAAAAAAACCATGCACGCAAGAAGACAATGGGATAGTTTATGTTAAACCTGAAAAAAAAATTCCACCCAAGAATTATATGTTGTTGTTGTTGTTATGTGCCGTCAAGTCGGACCCAACTAATAGCAACCCCTCTTGGGGTTTCCGAGGTGGTATCACAACAAAAGTACATTGCCCAATGATCCTTCCAAGGAGTGCCTGGTGGGTTTGAACTCCCAGCCTTCTGGTTAGCAGTCAAGTGCCTTAGGCACTATGCTATTAGAGCTCCTCCCAACAAAACGGTCCCTCAAATATGATGGTGAAATTAGGATATGTCCAGATAAGCAGAAATTAAGGGAATTTGTTAAAACCAGACCAACCTTACAAGAGATGCTAAAGGAAGTCCTTTAGGCAGAGAACCAACAACAGCAAACAACAACTGACCATTAGCACACATGATGATATAACCCAGAAACCAACCCAGCTATGGAAGTATCCAAAGTAAATAAGCCTACAAGACTGTAAACAGGGAATGAAAGACATCAATTGACAAATGAGAACAACTACAAACCACAGGGAAAAAACTGTGTAGTTACAGAACTTTTAAATGGTAGGGAAGTCAAGACAACAGTAAAATAGAACAAACTATTCTAAATTGGGAAGAAAATTATAAAGCACAGGGTAACCTCAAAGAAAAAGTATAAACTTTCACATCAAAATGAAAAAGAGGATCAGCACAAATATTTAGCAAACACAGAAACAACAGCAACGAAGGAAGTGATAACACAATTCATTAAAAAAATGAGCTCAGCACAGGAAACTATATGAAACAAAGTAATCAGCAACACCATGAAAAAGCACAGAACAAAATGGCAGCAACAAATTCTTACTTGTCAATAATTACACTGCATGTCAAAGGATTAAATGCACCACTCAAGAGACAGAGAGTTGCAGACAAGATAAGAAAACATAACCCATCAATATGCTGTCTATATAAAAGACACCTTAGAGAGAGAGACAAAAACAGACTAAAAATCAAAGGTTAGAAAAAGATACATCAATCTAATGGCAACCATGAAAGAGCAGGAATGGCAATATTAATTTCTGATAAAATTGATTTTAAGACAAAAAGAAGGACATTATATAATGATTAAAGGATCCATTAAAGAAGAAAACATAACAATAATAAACATCTATGCACACAAAATACATAAATGCAAAATACATAAACCAGACTCTAACAGAACTGAAAAGACAAATAAATGACTCCACACTCACAGTAGGAGACTTTTATACACCACTTTCAATCAAAGATAGAACAACTGGAAAGAAAGTCAACAAAGACACAGAAGAATTAAACAATACAATCCACCAACTTGACCGTATAGACACTTACAAAGCACTTCACTCAACAACAGCACAGTATACATTCTTTTCCAGTGCACGTGGAACATTCTCCAGGATAAACCATATGTTAAGTCACAAAGCAAGCCTCAATAAATTAAAAAAAAAAAAAAAAAAAACCTGGTTAGCCATTTTTAAATGAATCAATTTAGATCCATACTATCCCTGTACACAAAAAAATAACTCCAAATGGGTCCCATATGTAAATGCAAAAATATAAAACCATAAAAATAGCAGTACCAACCAAATATTGACAGTTTTGCAATATTGGAATAGGTAAATCCTTTCTAAGCATTATCCCAAAACCAGAAACCATAAGGCTAATGGCTAAAATATGATGGCTTTATTAAAAAATGTAGGAGCTCTGGTAGTGTAGTGCCTAAGGCAGTTGACTGCTAACCAGAAGGCTGGTGGTTCAAACCCACCAGCCACTCCTCAGAAGGAAGGTTAGGCAATCTACTTCTGTAGTGATACCACCCTGGAAACTCAAGGAGGGGTTGCTATGAGTCGGGTCTGACTCAATGACATATAACAACATTAAAAATGTAATAGTTTTTCAAAAAAATTTTTAAATATGTAAAAGAAATTGAGAAAAAACTGGGAATAGTTGCAATATATCTGTAACAGGCAAAGAGTTAAAACCACAATTTACCAATAACTCTTAAAAATCAGTAATAAGAAGTAGATTGCCCAGGCTCCAGTAAGATGACGGAATAGGCAGAAGGGCTGCACAGACCCTCTTCAACAAAGAAAAGGAGAACCAATTAACACAGATACAGAAAATAATACTGGAGCCCTGAACGTTGAAGGGAAGGATATAGAAGTAGACTAAACTCCACTGGTAGAAGAATTTGCAGGAAAACAACAGAAAAGGAGACATATGGAGCTGCAGTCTGGCAGCGATCCTGACAGCACAGACAGCTTGGATATTGCTGAGTGGTGTTAGGACTAAGAATTAACCTAAAAATCGGCCCTGCTAGCCAGGGACTACACAGAGGATTGCACTGCTGGCTGGCGAATAAAAGGGGAAGCAGCAAAGACAAAAGTGGGCTGAGCTATGGACTTTTGCCTGACTGGAGGGCACAGCCATCTTGTGTTTACAAGCGGCTCGACCATTTTGGATACTTAAAGCAGCAGCATTCTCCCAGATTCCATGGACTTCAGAATAGGCTCCACTTGCTGGGAATCGCAAGGACATTCCAGACACCGACAGGAAAGGTGCGATATTCCCCTTGTTAATCTCACACTCTACAACCTCTTGCTGAATGGAGGTGCAATCATCCCTCACTCCCACCCACCTTCTGGGCAGGCAGGAATTCCATCCCAGTGTGCTCTGATGGAGCCCGGGTGTCCTG
>NW_006921590.1:20362120-20365224 GCF_000298275.1 Orycteropus afer afer | reverse complement strand
TTTTTTTTTTTTTTATCAGTGTGTTTGTTTCTGTCTGTTTTAAAATGATTATTATTAATATTACTTTTGTCCTTTTTATTATTATTCTTTATTCTTCCCTTCCCAGGTTCTAGTTTCCAGCTTTTCTCTCTTCCCTGTCCCTGGTTCCAATTTTTTTCTTGCTTGTGGTTAACCCTGTTCCTTGTTGTTCTTTTTGCATTTTTCCCATTTTTCTTCTTCATTATTCTCCTATTACACCTTTTTTCTCTTATTGCCCTCTCCCCAGATATTGCAGGGTGTGTTTTTTTCCTTTTTTCTTTTTTTGGTTATTGTTCCTGTGTGATTACATGGTGTTTTTTTGTCCACTTGCTTTTACTTTTTGATGGTTATTCAATTATTATTTTTCTCTA
Source organism: Orycteropus afer afer (assembly GCF_000298275.1). NCBI lineage: Eukaryota > Metazoa > Chordata > Mammalia > Tubulidentata > Orycteropodidae > Orycteropus > Orycteropus afer. The sequence continues at coordinate 20,364,835 of NW_006921590.1, read as the reverse complement.
ACTGAGTGAGAGACAACAACAGTGCCCATAGGACACAACTACACCCACAACTCCTGCTGCTTCACTTACTGAGTGAGAGCCACCACTTCCTTCTTCACCAATGGGCCCATTATAAACAACCACCAAGAAGAGCCTGACTCACCCTTAGCTGCTCTTCACAAACAGTTAACAGAGATGTAAATAAAACAATATGTCACACTGTCTCAGAGAAAAGAGACCATCATAGTCCACAAAAAGAAGAAAGATAAAGTGGTATAAATAAGGGAGCAAGATACAGACCCAGAACACATCCCTGAGGAAGAAGTAGCATTGGAACTCCCTGATAAGGAATTCAAAAGAATTATATTTGGGTACCATCAAAGGATTGAGAGACAGATCAAGAAACACTGATAAAATTAAGGAAAACACAGACAAAACCCTAGAAGGATTTCAGAAGAAAATATAAGAACAAAATGAAAAATTAGAAATGATTCAAAATTTACAGATAGAGATCCAGAAGATTATTACTAAATTTTCAGAAACAAATAACACAATGAAAGGGCAAAGGAGTAGAATGGATTCAATGGAAAACAGAATTAATGATATTGAAGACAAATATCTCAATACTTCTTTGGAAAGGGATCAACCAGAAAAAAAGAGCAAAACAAAATGAAGAAAGCCTAAGGTTATTTCTTTTGATGGTATCCCACATGAACCTATGTGTCGTTGGAATTCCAGAACAGGAAGAGAAAAATAAAACCACTGAGAAAATTACCCAAGATTTGTTGGAAGAGAACTTCACTGATATGATGAAAGATGAGAATATATATCCATTCAGGAAGTCCAATAAACCCCAAACAAGATACACCCCAAAAGAAAATCACCAAGACCTATCATCATCAAACTCATCAAAACCAAAGACAAAGAAAGAATACTGAAAGGAGAAAGGAAAAAACATAGTTACTTACAAAGGAAAACCAGTAAGAATAATTTCCGATTTCTCACAAGAAAACATACAAGCAAGAAGGCTATGGGATGACCCTGAAAGAGAAAAATTTCCAACCAAGAATTATACACCTGGCAAAACTGTCCCTTAAATATGATGGTGAAATAAGGAGATTTCCAGATAAACAGAAATTAAGGGAACTTGTTGGAACCAGACCAACATGACAAGAGATACTAAAGGAAGTCGTTTGAACAAAAAGACAATAATAGCAAACAACTGACCATTAATACCCAGGATGATATAACCCAGACACCAACACAGTTATGGACATATTCAAAGTAAAATAAGCTTATAAGATTGTAAACAGGGAACCAGAAATATCAATTGGTAAATGAGGACAACTTCAAACCAAAAAGAGGGAAAATATGTGTAGTTACAGAACTTCTAAATGGTGAGGAAGTCAAGATAGTTGCAAGATAGAATGGACTGTTCTAAACTCGAGGAGAAAATTAGAAATCACAGGGTAACCTCAAAGAAAAATGATAAACCTTCATATCACAATAAAAAAGAGGACAAGCACAAATATTTAGCAAATACTAAAACAATAGCAAGAAAGGATATGGTAACATGATACATACACCTAATGAGCTCAGCACAGAAAATTAAATGGAACAAAGAAACCAGGGACACCATGAAAAAAACACATAACAAAATGACAGCAACCAATTCATACTTGCTGATAATTACACTAAATGTCAGTGGATTAAATGGAATACTCAAGAGATGGAGAGTTGCAGACTGGATAAGAAAACAAAACCCATCAATATGCTGTCTACAAAAGACACAACTTAGAACCAAAGACAAAAATAGACTAAATATCAAAGGTTCAAAAAACATATATCAAGCAAATGACAACCAAAAAAGAGTAGGAGTGGCGATAGTAATTCTGATCAAACTGACTATAAGACAAAAGCCACCATACAAGACAAGGAAGGACACTACATAATGATTAAAGGATCAATTGAACAAGAAGATATAACCATAATAACCATAAGATACAACTTAGAACCAAAGACAAAAATAGACTAAATATCAAAGGTTCAAAAAAGATGTATCAAACAAATGGCAACCAAAAAAGAGTAGGAGTGGCAATATTAATTCTCACCAAACTGACTTTAAGACAAAAGCCACCATACAAGACAAGAAAGGACATTACATAATGATTAAAGGATCAACTGAACAAGAAGATATAATCATAACCATCTATGGACCCAAAGAAAGAGCCCCAAAATATATAAAGCACACTTTAAAAGAGTTGAAAAGGCACATAGATGCCTCCACAGTCATAATGGGAAACTTTAAAACACCACTTTTAATCAAAGATAGAACAACTGGAAAGAAACTCAACGAAGTCGCAGAAGAGCTAAACAATACAATCCACCAACTTGACCTTATAGATTAGATATCTACAGAGTACTTCACCCAACAAACCATATGTTAGGCCATAAAGCAAGCCTTAATAAATTTAAAAACATAGAAATTCTGCAAATCATCTTCTCAGATCACAATGCTATCAAATTAGAAATCAACAATAGGAACATCAATGGAAAAAGAGCAAACACATGCAAACTGCACAACACCTTCCTTAAGAAAGACTGGGTAAGAGAAGAAATAAAAACTGAAATTCAAAAATTCCTTGAATCAAACGAGAATGAAAATACAACATACCAAAATCTTTGGGACACAGCAAAAGCAGTGATCAGAGGCCAATTTATAGCAATAAATGCACA
>NW_006921590.1:20352241-20361016 GCF_000298275.1 Orycteropus afer afer | reverse complement strand
AAGGATATGGAAAAACCAATCACTAACTTTATATGGAAAGGAAAGAGACCTCGGATAAGCAAAGCACTATTGAAGAAGAAGAACAAAGTAGGAGGTCTCATACTGCTGGATCTGAAAACCTATTATACAGACACAGTGGTCAAAACTGTCTGGCACTGGTATAACAACAGACACATAGACCAATGGAATAGAATTGAGAACCCAGATATAGATCCATTGACCTATGGTCAGCAGATCTTTGACAAAGGGCTGAAATCCATTAAATGAGGAAGAGAAAGTTTGTTTAATAAATGGTGCTGGTGAAACTGGATATCCATTTGCAGAAAACTAAAACAAGATCTGTACCTCACACCATACACAAAAACTAACTCCAAATGAATCAAAGATTTAAATATGATACCTAAAACTATAAAGTTCCTCAAGGAAAAGCTACGGACAAACTGAGGGGTCCTAGTATATGGCATAAATAGACGATCAAGCATAACCCAAAATGCACAAACAGCAGAAGAGAAACTAGATGAATGGGACCTTCTAAAAATTCATTTTTTATGTGCTTCCAAAGACTTCTCCAAAGGAGTCAAAAGAGAATTTATAGATTGGGAAAAAATATTCAGCAATGACATATCAGACAAGGGACTTATCTCTAAGATTTATAGAAAACTCTAACACCTTAACAACAAAAAGACAAATAATCCAATTAAAAAATGGGCAGAAGACATGAACAGACACTTCACCAAAGAAGAAATTCAGGTGGTCAACAAACATATAAAGAAATGCTCACAATCATTAGCCATTAGAGAGATGCAAATCAAAACAATAATGAGATACCATCTTGCTCCAGCCCTAGTAGCAAAGTTCCACAAGACAGAAAATAACAAATGCTGGCAAGGATGCGGAGAGATTGGGACTCTCATACACTGCTGGTGGGACTGTAAAATGGCACCACCACTGTGGAAAGCAGTATGGTGATGCCTAAAAAAATTGGAATTAGCCCAGGAGTATAGTAGAACTGACAAGGGACAAGGCTGTAATCACTTCTTGGTCACAGCCAGCTACCCAAAGGGACCAAGTAGTTGAACCTGTGGGCTCAGGACCATAGTCACAGGGGACATCAAGCTCAATTGGCATAACATACTACACACAACATTGTTTCACCTCCTACTTTGGCAAGTAGCAACTGGGATATTAAAAGCCTGCAAGCAGCCATCTAGATGCAATGATGGGTCTCTCCTCATCCAGAGCAAAGAAGAATGAAGAAAACCAAAGATTCATGGAAACAATTAGTCCAAGTGACTGGTACACAATGCAATCCTCAACCTATACAACTATGAGACCAGAAGAACTAGATGGTGCCCGGCTACCACTGTCAACCACTCGGAGGGGGATCTATGTAAGAGATCCTGGATAGAGGGGGAGAACAATGTGGAATAAAACTCAAAATCATTTGGAGAAAAAAAAAGAAAAAGGGATCAGGTTTGCTGGTCTGATAGAGGATGATGGAACCACTGAGACTATGGCCCTAGCTCCCCTCAGGTCTGAAATTGAACCCACACCTTTGGCTTCCAGCCAAACAAAAGACAGGCATATGAGGTGAACATTTATACTAGCTAGATACACCCCTTGGAGAAAATAATCATGGGAGAATAAAAGGGCTGTATAGCTCAGGGAGCAGGAGTACATGAAGGGAAGGACATGTGAAGATGTAAGTACAGGAAAGAAGTGGGGGAAGATGTTGTGTTGTGGTAAATTGTAGTCAATGTCATGAGACAAAATGTATGTGAACTGATGCATGGAAAGTGAATTTGCTCTGTAAACTTTCATCCAAATCACAATTAAAAAAATAATTTTTAAAAAAGTAATAGAAAAAGTCACCCCCAAAAACGAAAAAAGGGTTTAGTTAGGTATTAAAGAAATTTTTTAAAAACATTTAATTTATCCATTTTTGGCAACAAATGAACCAAAGGCAAAGATTTACAAAACCCTAGCATAGTGCCTAAGGCACTTGACTGCTAACCAGAAGGCTGGTGGTTCAACCCCACCAGCCACTCCTCGGAAGGAAGATGGGGCAATCTACTTCCATAGTCATATTGCCTCAGAAACCCAAAGAGGGGTCACTATGAGTCGGGCCCGACTTGACGGCACATAACAACAACAAGAGGTCTCTTACGGTATTTTCAATCACCTCATATGCCTGTGAAAACTGGACAATGAATAACAAAGACCGAGGAAGAGTTGATGCTTTTGAGTTGAGTTCAGTATTCTGAAATACTGAAAGTACCATGGACTGCCAGAAGAACTAACAAATCTGTCCTGGAAGAAATGCAGCTGGCATGCTCCTTGGAAGCAAGAATGGCCAGACTTTGTCTCACCTACTTTGGTCACGTTGTCAGAGGGACCATTCCCTGGAGAAGGATTTCATGCTTGGTAATGTGGAAGGTCAGCCAAAAAGGGGAAGGCCCTCAACAAGATGGACTGATACAGTGGCTGCAACGATGGGCTCGGTATAGCAAGAATTATGAGGCTGGCCACGACCAGGCAGCGTTTCGTTCTGTTGTACATAGGGTCACTATGAGTCGGAGCTGACTCAACAGCACCTAACAACAACGACAACAACAAGGGGTCTCTCATGCCCTAAAAGCTGTAATACAAATTAGTTTCATCTTTCTGTAATGCAATTTAGCAATAAGTATAAACATCTAAATGACACATACCCTTTAATAGAATAATTATATTTTAGAACTATATTTAAAGTAATAGCATCAGTACAAGAGTATTTATGAAAGATGAAAATAAAAAATAACACAAAACTGAATAAAATTAGTATGCATAATTAAAACTTGGGACCTCTGGTAGCGTAGTGCCTAAGGCACTTGATTGCTAACCAGAAGGCTGGCTGTTCAAACCCACCAGCCACTCCTCAGAAGGAAGGTTGGGGAATCTACTTCCATAGTGATACCACCTAGGAAACCCAAGGAGGGGTCACTATGAGTCAGGTCCAACTCAACAGCACATAACAACAACAACAACAATTAAAAATTAAGAAACCACGTAAATAACAACAGAAAAAGAGATGGGGATAGAAGATAACTTTCTAAATTTCACTTAATGTTGTGCTTTGTTTTTATTTTTAAATTATGATTCTCGGGAAGATGGAAGTGTGATAGGAATTAACTCACTTAACAATTTTCACAGTTTTATTTATTTTTTTTGGCTTTTTGGTCTGTGAAGTGGACTAATTATAGATGCAAATTCTCTGTCACTTTCTTTATCAGTAAATGGAGTTTAATTCTCCTGCTCTTGAATCTGGTCTGACCCTCTGTCTGCTTAGCCATAAGAATACAATGGAAGTAAGACTCATAAATTCTAGGTCCAGCCTTTAAGAGGATTGGTTACCTCCATTTCCTGCCTCTTGGAATACTCTTTCTTGAAAGGATGTTCCTCCTCAGAACACACTTGTCATGCAATAATTAGCCCAGGTTCATATGAAGAGGGTTCATGTGGGTGCTCTAGTCAACAATCCCAACTAACCGCCACACAGCATCATAGCTGCTAGTAATGTGAGAGTCATCTTGGAAATGGATACACAACTCCCATTGAGCTGACACCATATGACATAGAGATGAACTGTCCCTACTGAGTCCACACAAATTTTAAAATCATATATTCATAAATGATTACTGCTTTAATCTACTAAATTTTTTGACATGCTTTATCACACCAAAAAAAAAAAAAAAAAGAACCCACTGCCATCAAGTCAATTCTGACTCATAGCAACCCCCACTGAGTTTCTAAGGCAGTAAATCAGAAGTAGATTGCCTCATCTTCCTTCTGCAGAGAAGCTGGTGGGTTTTAACAGCCAACCTTCTGGTTAGCAGTCAAATGTCTTAAGCACTGTACCATCACACCCCCAACAGTAGTTAAAAACTAGAACACCTCTTATTTACTGCTATATTTTTATTACCTAAAACAGTCCCTGGTATGTAGTAGATGGTCTCTATATTGGTGAACACAACTGAATGAGGAATCTACTTTTAAAAGATACTAGTGCTAGGGGAACAAGCATAGGATGATGCATATGGCCCTGGTACACAGTCAAAGTGGGACATAGTCTAGCAAAAACAAAAACAAAAAAAGAGTAATTATAACATATATAAGAAGTATATATGTTATATAATGTTATGTAATATATGTTATGTAATACAGAGTATTTGGCCAAATTAGAGGGCACAACACAGACTTGGAGGTATAAGGGAGGTTCCTAGAATAGAGTCATTTAAGCCAAGACCTTACAAGAGTCCTTAAGATACAGAGATAGAATTCCAAAAACTCAAAGAAATTCAGTACTTTATAACAAAATCACAGTGTACAGGGAAGGCAGGAGAAGGAGACATGAGACTGAGAAATAGGCACAGACAAGGAGATGAAAAGCACTGAAGACTTTTAAGCTATAGAGTAAGAGAAAGAGATAAGAGCTCAAAAAGATCATCCGGCTATAGGGACACCAGTCAAAAGATCTTACAGAAACACAAGTAAGGGACAATAGGGACTTGAACCAGAGTAAAAGTGTAGTTAAGTCCTAAGGTTACAAACCTCCAACATATGGAAAATTTGTACTTGGCCTTTAATGTTACATAAATATTATATACAATATTTAATATTATGTAAATTTGCCCTCACTTTGAAACAAGTGAACCAACCGCTACTCTACTCGCAACAAATTCTTCATCACAATCACCTTCACTTATTGCACGTGCAGCTTTTAACTTATGGGAAAGGCTTCCAGCCTTTTCTTGCACTAAACCAACCCACTGCCACCAAGTCAATTCCAACTCATAGTGACACTATAGGATGGGGTAGAACTGTCCTACAGAGTTTCCAAGGCTGTAAATCTTTATGGAAGCAGACTGCCTCATCTTTGTCCCATAGAGCAGCTGGTAGGTTTGAATGGCTGACCTTCTGATTAGCAGTTGAATGCCTTAACCACTGCACCACCAGAGCTCCCTTTTCTAGCAGCAAGGTAAGGCTAAATAAGAACTATATTTAATCTGACTTAAAGGAACACTTAGGTATGGATCTTGTTCATAATCTGGGGACTACTTGTAGTGGGAATTAAGAGACAAAGATTCAAAAGACTGAATCCACCAGATTTGTTGCCTATACATGAAGATTTGGGAAAAGTGAATAAAATGGGTATGCCAGGTTGCTGGCATAAGCAACTAGGGAGATGGTGGTACCATCAACCACTGATAGACAATTTGGAAGAGGGAACAGTTTCTCTATAAGAAGATGGAAAACTCAGTGCAGATTTCCATTATAAAATTCCATTAAATACTGAATTTCAGTTTCCTGTGAGCCATCCAAAAACAGAATTATTCATTAAGAAACATATAGGTTTAAAGCTCAGGGAATAAATCAGGGTGGGAGGAATCAAGAGACTATTCAGAAGCTTTTGCTTTTTATAATACTAACCCCTCACAATCTTCTCTGTAGTCCAAAACCACTTGGTTACTACTCTATAATTCTATGACAATTTGTCTTTATAAAGTATCTGTCTCTCATTTTGTTAATGCTTCCATATCAGCGGTTTTCGGTTCAAACCCACTAACCACTCCTCGGAAGGAAGATGGGGCAATCTACGTCCGTAGTGATACTGCCTCGGTAACGCAAAGAGGGGTTGCTATGAGTTGGGTCCGACTTGACGGCACATAACAACAACAACATCAGTGGTTTTATACAGGAAACTCGCTTTTAATCAACACCCTTTACCTTTGCAAGGTAGGATGCATTATGGCCACCAGTCAGAGTATTTTGCAGGTAGTTTTAGTAAGGCTGATGAGAACTACTTCACAGAGTGGTGGAAAGCATCTGTCCTGATCAAAGCAGAAAGGAAAATTTAAAAAAAAAACCTCATTGCCCTCATTGCCATCGAGTTGTTTCTGACTCATAGCAACCCCCATTGGGTTTCTGAGGATATAAATCTTTACAGATGTAGATCCTCCCTTCTTCCTTCTATGGAGCAACTGGTGCATTTGAACCACTGACCTTCCAGTTAGCGGTCAAGTACCTTATCCACTATGCCACCAGAGCTCTAGAAAGGAAGATAAGGAAGATATTTCCTGAAAGAAAATTTTTTTATAAAGTCTATCTGGAAAAGAAATAGAAAGCCAGAGATCAAATGGGAAGCAATAAAGAAGTACAAAAAGATAATTAGAAAGTAGAAAGGGTCCCAAGAAAGGAAAGCTGACACACCAGAAACATCCCTGCCCATACTTCCTATATTCTGTCTTTCTTCACTGAATCCTTCTCTACATATCACTTCCCAATGGCTTCCAGTTTTGACAATCACAGGACTTGGCTTGGAGAGCTTTAAGTGGCCAATGACAAGGCCAAAGCTGGGGAAGAAAACTCACCTTTAGGCCTGGAAAGTTACGCCACCTGATCAGAAAAAGAAAATCATGAGACTTGACACCACAAGCAAGAAAACCTACAATGCTGCACAGTCTGAACTGTGTAAAGAATCTTTAATTCCTACGAAGACAAAACTATAAAACCTCAGAGTAATTGCTTGAGGGTTGGAAGGTGGAACTAGACTACCACAATTATAAAGGAGGCTATAGGCATTTTTAGTTAAAGTACCAGGGAGCTGTATATATTAACAGAAATCTTTAGACACAGAAGTAGAATCACAAAACTTCTGAGCCAGAAGGTCCTAAGAGATCATCTGGTAGAGTGGTTTTCTAGATATTTTAAAACCTTTTTGAGAGCCAAGTAGATCAAATCACTGTGGTACCATATCAAAACATCATATTTCAAGTCAATGAAATTAAGAAACTCATTCTAGCACAGCTTCCACAAGTGAAAATTAATCACGAAAAAGCCCTTACACAAAAATAGCTGGCTCCAGATAGCATGACTATGTATCTGGAAAATCTAGGAGAATCAACTGACAAACAACTAGAATAAATAAGAGATTCAGAAAGTGTCTGGTTACAAAATAAATATACAAAAATCAACAGCTCATGTATTTACCAGAAATAGTGGGAGGATATAGACAGAAATCCCATTCATAACAACAATAAAATAAAGAAAAGAATAGAAGACAAAATGATAAAGTATCTGATAACAATGGAGAAAGTGCAGATCATTCATTAAGTGATACTGAGATACCTGGCTAATCATAAGGTTAAAAAAATTTTGGAGCCTCTAACTCAACCTTTGGAATCCCTGGGTGGCAAACAATTAACACTCTTGGCTGCTCACCACAGGCTGGAGATTCCAGTCCACTCAGCAGCATCCTGGAATAAAGCCCTACTGATCTACTTCTGAAAAATCAAGCATTGAAAACCCTATGGAAAACAGTTCTATTCTGAATAACACGGAGTCACCATAAATTGGAATCAACTTGATAACAACTGGTTTGGTTTGTTTTTGTGTTTACTTTACCACCCTACCCATCTAAATTTCTTCTGGAATAACTGCAAACCCACCATTTGGCCTGGAGATCTTGGATCTGTCATTCGTTGGAGTCAACAGCCTGTATACTGCCTGCCAACCTTGAGCTCTTCAGCCCCTGAAGCTGCGTGAGTTGGGAAAAGCCTCCAGCTTGACAAATGATCCAAGAACTTGAGACTTGCCAACTTCTATAAGTGTGTGAGCCATTTCCTAAGATAAATTTCTCTTTCTCTCTCGCTAAGCTTTACTGGTTTTGCTTCTCTAGAGAACCCAGCCTAACACATTGGGCAATCTACTTCCACAGAGATACTGCCTCAGAAACCCAAGAAAGAGTTGCTATATGTAGAACTGACTTGACGGCAGTGAGTTTGGATTTTTTTTTTTCTCTCTCAATTCAACACTGCATTGGAAGTCGTAGCCAAGGCAGTAAGGCAAGTAAGGGAAACCAAAGGCATCCAAATTGGTAAGGAAGAAGTCAAACTATCCCTATTTGCTAATGATATAATCCTGTTGTTGTTGTTGTTACATGCTGTCAAGTCGGCCCCGACTCATAGTGACCCCTCCTTGGGTTTTCAAGGCAATATCACCACGGAAGTAGATTGCCCAACCTTCCTTTTGAGGAGTGGCTGGTGGGTTTGAACCGCCAGCCTTCTGGTTAGCAGTCAAGTGCCTTAGGCACTATGCTACCAGAGCTCCCTATAATCCTATACATAGAAAACCCAACAGACTCAGCAAAAAAACTACTGGAACTAACTGAGAGACTTAGCATAGTGGCAGGATACAACATCAACATCCAAAAATCAGTTGGATTCCTCTACACCAGCAAAGAGACTGCTGAAAAAGAAATAAGGAAATCAATGCCATTTACAATAACTCAACTCAACTCACTGCCATCAAGTTGATTTTTGACTCACAGTGACCCCTCCTTGGGTTTCTGAGGCAGTGTCACTACAGAAGTAGATTTCCCCATCTTCCTTCCGAGGAGTGGCTGGTGGGTTTGAACCGCCAGCCTTCTGGATAGCAGTCAGCCTTAGTCACTATGTCACCATATAATTATTGTTGTTGTTGTTAGGTGCTGTCGAGTTGTTTCCAACTCATAGTGAACCCATGCACAACAGAACGAAACACTGCCCGATCCTGCGCCAGCTCCACGATCCTTGCTATACTTGAGCCCATCATCGCAGCCACCATGTCAATCCATCTCCTTGAAGGCCTCCCCCTCTTCTGTCGACCCTCCACCCTACCAAGCATGACATCCTTCTCCAGGGAATGGTCCCTTCTTACAACATGACCAAAATAGGTGAGACGAAGTCTGGCCATTCT
>NW_006921590.1:20329415-20349576 GCF_000298275.1 Orycteropus afer afer | reverse complement strand
TTTGTGATGATGAATGCCATGCCATTCCTCTTCAAACTGTCATTCCTGGCATAGTAGATCACATGGTTGTCTGCTTCAAAATGGCCAAAACCAGTCCATTTCAGCTCACTAATGCCGAGGATATCAATCTTTATGCATTCCATTTCATTTTTGACAACTTCCAATTTTCCTAGATTCATACTTCGTACATTCCATGTTCCGATGATTAACACCAGTGGCTCAGCCTCAAAACTCACATCAAAATGTCACCACGGTAGGACAAACCGACCGACAAGTTTGTTTCCCTGTTGGAAACCTCTCGTACCACCTTTACCTGGGTCACTGCGGCTGAATCCTCCTCTGTCCAGATTCCTAGGCCTTTTAATCCCCTTTCTCCCGCTCTCCCGCCCTGCTGCTTTGGGCATGCCTGAGTTCCTCTCCTCACCTGGATCCCTGCTGCTGACTGCTTCTCTGTCAGGGTTCCTGGCTTTTTTATCCCCTCTCTCCCACTCTCCCACCCTGCTGCTTTGGGTGTTCCTGAGTTCCCTCTCCTCACCTGGATCCCTGCAGCTGACTGCTTCTCTGTCAGGGTTCCTGGCTTTTTTCATCCCCTTTCTCCCACTCTCCCGCTCTCCTGCCCTGCTGCTTCAGGCGTGCCTGATTTCCCTCTCCTCACCTGGATCCTTGTGGCTGACTCCACCATATAATGTTGTTGTTGTTATGTGCCGTTGAGTCGGCCCTGACTACTACCAAAAAAAATAAAATACTTGGGAATAAATCTCACTAGGGACACAAACGACCTGTACAAAGAATACTATAAAACACTACTTCAAGAAATCATAAGAGCTCTACATAAATGAAAGAACATACCATGCTCGTGGATAGGAAGACTGAACACTGTGAAAATGTCAATTCTAACCAAAGCAATCTATACATTCAGTGCAATCCCAATCCAGACCCTATCAGCATTCTTTAAGGATATGGAAAAACCAATTACTAACTGTATATGGAAAGGAAAGGGACCTTGGATCAGCAAAGCACTATTGAAGAAGAACAACAAATTAGGAGGTCTCACACTTCCAGATCTCAAAACCTAATATACAGCCACACTAGTCAAAACAGCCTGGTACTGGTATAATGATAGACATGTAGACCAGTGGAACAGAATTGAGAACCAAGAAAAAGATCCATCGACCTATGGCCAGCTGATCTTTGACAAAGGGCTGAAATCCATTAAATATGGGAAAGTGGTGGTCTCTTCAAAACTGGATATCCATTTGCAGAAAAATAAACAAGATCTGTACCTCATGCCATACACAAAAACTAACTCCATATACATAGACTTAAATGTGAAACCTAAAACTATAAAGTTCCTCAAGGAAAAAATAGGGGCAAATTTACGGGCCCTAATTTATGGCATAAATAGACTGTCAAGCATAACCCAAAATGCACAAACGGGTGAAGATGAATGGGACCTTCTAAAAATTAAATTTTTATGTGCTTCAAAAGACTTCTCCAAAACAGTAAAAAGAGAGCCTACAGATTGGGAAAAAAATATTTGCCAACAACATATCTGACTAGGGACTTAACCTCTAATATTTATAGAAAACACCAACACCTCAACAAAAAAACATTAACAAACCGATTTAAAACTGGACAGAAGACATGAATAGACATTTCACCAGAGAGGATATTCAGGCAGCCAGTAACTACACGAAGAAATGCTCAAGATCATTAGCCATCAGAGAGATGCAAATCAAAACAAGATACCATCTCACCCAGCACTAATGGCCAAGTTCAACAAGACAGAAAATAACAAAAGCTGGCAAGGATGTAGAGAGATTGGGACTGTCATACACTGCTCGCAGGACTGTAAAATGATACAACCACTGTGGAAAGCAGTATGTCAACTCCTTTAAAAGCTGGAATTAGAAATACCATTTGGCCCAGAAATCCCATTACTAGATACATATCCTGAAGAACTGAGAGCCAGACAAGAACAGATATATGCACACTCATATTCATCACAGCACTATTTACAATAGCCAAAAGATGGAAACAACCTTGGTACCCATCAACAGAAGAATGGATAACCAATCTATAGTACATACGCAAAATGGAATACTATGCAACACTAAAGAATACTGTAGAATCTGCAAAACACCGCATAACAAGGATGAACTTGGAGGGCATTATGCTGAGTGAAATAAGTCAATCATAGAAGGGCAAATATAGTATTAGTTCATTACTGTAAAAAGTCAAGGCAAGATTTATATATACAAGGAAACTTTCTTTGTTGGTTACAAGGGGTGATAGGGGGAGAAAGGAACACTGCAAAAAAAAAATGCACTAACCCATGTCACTTTAGTTTTGTGTATTTTACCGTACATAAGTTATATTTCAATAAAATGTATTTTTCAAAAAAAGCAGCAAATCCACTTTTAGTTAAACACACACACACAATACACACTTAAAAAACAAACAAACTCATTGCCATTGAGTCAATTCTGACTCAAAGCAACCCTTGTTGGGTTTCCAAGGCTGTAATCTTTACAAAAACAGATCAACCCATCTTTCTTCCATGAAGCACCTGGTGGGTTCGAACCACCAACCTTTAGATTAGCAGCCTAATGTCTTAACCACTATACCACCAGAGCTCCTTATAGATATATTTAAGTATATATAACATAAATATACATATAATATATAGTATATATGTTCATATACAGATATATGTACTCACCAATAAGCAGTATTTTGATAAATGAAGAAAAGATTGAACTTGTTAAAGATTTCATATTACCTGGATCCACTGTCAACACCAATTGAAACAGTAGTCAAGAAATCAGACAACATATTGCACTTGGATAATCTGCTGCAAATGATCTTTTTAAAATGAAGAACAAAGATGTCTCCTTGAAGACTAAGGTATGCCTAACCCAAGCCATGGTATTTTCAATAGCCTCATGTGCATGTGAAAGCTGGACAATGAATAATGAAGACTGAAGAAGAGTTGATGCTTTTGAGTTGTGGTATAGGTGAAGAATACTCAAAGTACCACAGACGGCCAGAAAAACAAACAAATCTGTCCCAGAAGAAGGGCAGGCGGAATGCTCCTTGGAAGCGAGAATGGCCAGACTTCATCTCCCCTACTTTGGTCACGTTGTCAGAAGGGACCATCCCCTGGAGAAAGACGTCATGTTTGGTAAAGTAGAGGGTCAGTGTAAAAGAAGACCCTCAATAAGATGGATTGACCGAGTGGCTGCAACAATGGGCTTAGGTATAGGAAGGATTGTGGGGCTGGCATGGGACCAGTAAGTGTTTTGTTCTGTTGTACCCAGGGTCGCCGAGTCAGAGCCGACTCTACTATGGCACCTAACACCAACGACATACTGTAAGTACTAGTTTAGAAAGAAGAGTAATAAGTATTGGTCAGCAAGTATGTCTTATCTCCTGGTTGTTGTAATAAAATTTGTCTCCCTAAGCAAGATAGAAAGATAGAACTGAAAGTAACTATGCCCCCACTTCCTGTTAGTAGATCTTCAGAAGATCAGAAGTAGCTGGGGACTTACAGTATAGATCTGACATTTATCCTTTCAGCACTTCTCAAGGCAAGATAACTCCAAATAGAACTTTAAGAAATTCCCAATAGTTCAGGAAATTACTTTTGATCATTTATTTTTATAGCATTTCGACAATAAATGGGCATAACTTTAATTTAAAAAAAAAAAAAATTTCTAATGGTAGCCTAAACTATCATACTGTGATTATGGACTTAAAACACCTACACCTCACTATCTCATTACATATTTCACATTTAAAACAATAGTAAAAAAGTACTATCTTGCACATTAACGACATACACTTGGCAGTAACAAATGCTGAGGTATTAGGTGAGAGTAATGCTGTCTGTGATGGTTAAGGTTATGTGTCAACTTGGCTGGACCATGATTCTCAGCGGTTTGGCAGTTTGGTAATTATGTACTTTGGCAGTTATGTAATGATGCAGTCATCTTCCATTCTGTGATTTGATGTGGTCACCCTCCCTTCTTGCATAACACTAATTTTTGCAAAACCTAACAATATATATAGGTAAGTAAGGAGTGAGTGTATATGTACCCACAGCAGGGCTTACTTGTATTTCCAAATATGTTATTTATATAGTTCCAGATATGTTATATATCCACTTCCAAAATGTTAAACATGCAGTTCCAGATATGTCTATATATACTTTCAAATACATTATACACATAGTTCCCAATACATATCACATAAAACCAAAAAACAAACTCATTGCCATCAAGTCGATTTCAACTCACAGCAACCCCCACTGGGTTTCCAAGGCAGTAAATCTTTACGGAAGTAGATTGCCCAGTCTTCCTTCCACGGAGTGGCTGGCAGGTTTGAACCCCCAACTTTCTGGTTAGCAATCAAATGCTTTAGGCACTATGTCACCAGAGCTCCTTATATTATCACATACTTCCAAATATATTTTATATAGAGAGATGTGTATGTGTGTGTGTGTGTGTGTGTATATGTATAGTTCTAAATGTACTATATATAGTTCCAAATATACGTGTGTGTGTATATATATATTGCCGTCCCTCCCCACCAACTGCCTTGCTTAAACTACTGAGTTAATAAACAGTGATAATCTGTGTGGTAGTTAAGGTTGTGTGGTTTGGTCTGGTTGAGTGGTTGGGCAGCTGGTGGTAGTTATTCTCCATGATGAGACTAGCAATCAACTCCATGGTGAAGTCTACCACAAGCAGATGAGTAGCTGTTTTAGGGATGTGGTCTGCATCTCATATATAAGCAGCAGCTTTGGGAATGGTCGGTAGCCTTTTGATACCCTTGAACCTTGCATGTAGCCAAGTCATTGTTTAACAGCCTGCCCTGCCCTGCCAATATTGGGACTTCATCTGGACTTGAATTAGTGGCCTGCCATGTTGTTTGGTAATATCGGGACTGTGCCTTTTTACTTGTCAATCTTCGGCTCGTCAGCCTCAGCAGGCAGCCATCGAGTTGGACCCGACTTATAGCAACCCCTCCTTGTGTTTCCAAGGTGGTATCTCTACGGAAGCAGATTGCCCAACCTTCCTTCCAAGGAGTGGCTGGTGGGTTTGCTTAGATAAGGGAACATCAACCAGGCCTGGAGGATGCAAAAAAGATAAATTCAAAAAGCAAGAGTCAGTTAAAGGAGAAAAAAGTACAGTCAGGAAAGCTTTCAGAAAAGAAAGGTGATCTGATTCCAGGATTTAAGCCTAAGCCATTTGACTGCTAATCAGTAAGTTGGTGGTTTAAACCCATCAGCCACTCTGTGGAAGGAAGACTGGGCAATCTACTTCCGTAAAGATTTACTGCCTCGGAAACCCAGTGAGGGTCACTATTAGAGTGGTTTTGGTTTTGGTTTAGGCTTGAAAATTTTAAACTAATCCTCTCACATTCTACAAAGATATCTTTTATTATTTCCACAGCCCTCTCTGTGTTTGGGAAGATCTGTATCAATTTTGTATTTTATCCAAAAAATACAAATTTGGTTTCTTGTTCCACGCAACTTTATCTCAAATGAATATACTATTTACAGTAAGCTCATTCAAATAGTCTCTCTTGATTATGTAGATATGAAACAACTACCTTGCAGATTATCCATAATAGAACTTAACATCTAAAACTTACATAATAGCACTCACTATATGTCAGGCCCTGTTCTAAGCATTTTATGTCTATTAACTCATTTGAGGCTCAAAATAACTCTGGGAAGTAGTTACTACTATTACCCCTATTTTAAAGATAAGAAAAGTGAGGCACTAAGAACTGGCTAGCATGACATTATAATAAATAGACATTACAATACAGCTTGTAAAAATATATATATTAGTGAAAATACATATTTGAAAGCTTCTATTATTCGGATGTCCAATAAATGTTCCCTTGGGTTTACCACAAGCAATGAATTGCCCTGGCCTGTCAGTTTTTAGGCCCAGAAGACTTGGGACAGCTGGTGTAGCCATGCACCCCACACCATAACATCACAGAACAGGAAAAGTCAGGGAGTGAACATTCAGCCAGGGCTTCAACACTACCCTGACAGTCAAAGAATGGAAGCCAAGGGAAAAAATTCAGACCATTCTAACAGGTAAGTCTCTTAGTCTCTTTTTGTCACAGTTTACATAATATTGGATGGTACTAAACTATTGCACAAGCATTATTTTTGTTGGAAAGCATAAATTATTCAATTTAACAGATTATTCTTTAACTGATGGGCTTTCTTCCTTAAAATATGTTAACAAAGACCAATCTTCAGGTCTTGTGTTTTTATCCATCCTTGGCAAATAAAAAATTACTAACCATGTCAGTCCCCTCAAAAAAACCTAAATGTGAGGATAACAAATATAGAATAAATCCACCATGTATGCCTGGGAATGGAGGGAGGAGGGAGGCAAGAAGTAAAGGACTGAAAAACCTGCAGAATCAAAAAAAGTAGATGCTACTTTTACATTTAATAGTGACATCAGAACTTAGAAAGAGACTAAACGGCTGAGCATATAAATAAAGCATTGCAAATTTCACCATCTTATTCAAAAAAGACAATATGCATTGAAGCTGTTCTTCCTTTTAGACTGGGAGAAAACAGAAGAAGTAAAAGAATGATGATAAATTTTAATTTTAAAGTAAAAAAAAGTAAAGCTCATAATTCTAGATGACTCCATGGTGGAGGAAGTTTTCTTCTTAAAAGACAGTATAGAAAAGTGTTAAGAGCACTGACTCTGGAGTCAGCCAGTCAGCCAAAATTCCAGGTCTATTTCCCAGCTATATAACCCCTGGGCATGGGCCTTACCCTTGTTTTGCTTCAGTTTTCTCAGAGGTTGTTTTAAGGATTAAATATAGCATAGAACAGTGCATGGCACTCAGCAAGCACTTCAAAAAAAATACTTATAAATATTACTTTAAAACTCAAACAACGGTAAAATAAGGACTAGAACGAAGACTATAAAATTATGGCACAAAAGGTAGTTGATGTTATACTTTCATAAATTTTTCAAATGGAAAAATATAAAGTACATAAAGTTAGACATCTCTAAACCTTTTAATTTGGCCCCCAAATTACATTGTTGTTATGTGCGGTCGAGTAGGCCCCGACTCATAGTGACCCCCTCCTTGGGTTTCCAAGGCAGTATCACTACGGAAGTAGATTGCACCATCTTCCTTCTGAGGAGTGGCTGGTGGGTTTGAACCGCCAGCCTTCTGATTAGCAGTCAAATGCCTTAGGCACTATGCTACTAGAGCTCCTCCAAATTACATTAGGAAAAAAAAATTCATTTCAGATACGCTCAATTTTAGGTGGTGACAACTGTTTACAAGGCTGCACCCAGGCTCAGGTATGCAAGAATGCACCGCCTCAACTGTTTGAAAGATTTTTACCAATAAAAGAAACTGTCCTCCCAGCAGCACATTCAGAGACAAGATTCCAAGATGTGTGTTGATAAAACCCAATTGCCCATAGGTGAGCATGTCTTTCAGCTAAAAGTATGCAAAGCTTTTATGGGAAAAACCACAGGTGTGGTGACTCAGGCACCACAAAGCATGCAGGCATGGTACCTATGCTGTTCCTGGCTGGGGCAGCTCCTGAAGTTCTTCCAGCTCCTGCTCTGGAATACAGACTTGGTCTACTTACCCTAAAGAAGGGATCTCCCTCAGCAAGCTTTCTCAATATGTCCTTCCATTTGCCCCTTCTCCCCAGCCACCTGTACACTCAGGGTCTATAATTAAAAGGAACTTGTTCTCTGATACATCACTTTATTTGTGACCACACAGTTATTTACATCCTTTCTACTCAAACACCTAAGGGCTAGTCAGATATGAAGGCTATCAGGCTGCATCACAGACTTACTGAATCAGAATCTGCATTTTCAACCAGAGTCACAGGACTTCATATGCACATTAAAGTCTGAGAAGCAATGTTATATATGACTCCATTCCATAAGTAGGTGTAAAAATTAAAAATGCAGTTTACATTTGAATTTAGAAATAAAACTCAAACCTCATAGCTATAGGGTCGATTCTGACACCTAACAACCCTTAAGACAGAGCAGAACTGCCCTCACAGGATTTTCAAGGCTGTAAATCTTTACACAAGCAAACTGCCAAGTCTCCCACAGAGCAACTGGTGATTCAAACAGCCAACCTCTTGGTTGGCAGCTGAGGGCTTAACCACTGTACCCTCAAGGCTCCTCTAATTCTAGAGACGTGATATGAAAATTACCAACACAAGGAATCAGAAACCCTCTTGTAAGGGAAATAACCAATGCATAAATGGGTTTCTTTGCCAGTGATATGAATAAATCAAGTGTTCCAACTTTCATTTTTCAGAATGTGTGCATTTAATTCTTCCTGCTTTACAGTCATTTGTTTTGTGCAACGGCATAACACTAATGAGACATCGTTTTATTGGGGTTATATTTTACTATACAGAGTACAAAAGAATGGCTGGGTCTAAAAATTTCAGAGCAATCTGACTCAAAAGTTGCACAATCTGCTTTCTAAATTTTCAGAATTTAGCTCAATTCAGCGTTGGCAAATGAAACTCTTCCCAGAAAGTCCCCATTCGAAAAACCTAAAGGTTTGTAAACTTTAAACATAGATCACGTTTTGTGAACTAGTAACTGGTACTGAGCAAACATGTACAATGAAATCTTGTGGAAAGTTTGTGTTCGTTCTCAGAAGAAAAGTAGGGGAAAAAAAATCAACTTTCACACTCTGCAAAGTTTTCCTCAAACCGTGAAAGGGCTCAACTTGTATGTTCTTAAAGGTGACTAAGCTTAAAGTGCTAAAACGGTCAAAAGAGAAAGAAAGGCTACTCTTCTAAAGGCAGCATTTAAAAAGATTTAGGAGTTCCGGGCCCGCTTCGCTTCCGGCCAGAGAAGGAAGAGTGCAGCCGAGAGCTGAAATGAACGAGGAAATTTACCAAGTAGGAAGTTGAGCCCTCAAGATCTGCCCCTCTGCGTTTGGCCTTCTACTCAAGCAAGATCCCCGAGGTAGGGAGGGATGCCAGCAGCCTGGAGAAGTAGCCACCCTCGCCCTGCCAGCCCCGAGATGGGGAGCCACCCCTCCCGCTACCCAGCCCCCACGCCGACTCCAGGAGACGACTAATGGGGGGCGGTGCGGTAACCCATCCGCTGGAGCAGCAGCACCTTCAGGCCTTCCCGTGAGGCGGCTGCAGCTGCAGCAGCAGCGGCGCGGGAGGCGGCGCGACTGGTCCAGAGAGGTAGATGGGGGAGACCGGGGCTGGAGCGACTGCATGTGGGGGCTGAACTGAAGGAAGGCGGAGGCGCTCGGGAGGGCTTCGGATATTTATGATTATTATCATCATCATTTTATTTTACCTGTGGCGCAGAAGAGCTCCCCAGCTCCTATTCCCTGAATCCTCCTCCCCTCTTTCTCTCTCTCTCTCTCTTTCTCCCTCAGTCTCTGCCGGCCGCTCGTGGAACCAGCCGGGCCCGGCCCGACCTGAAAGAGAACAGGGCGGGAGAGGGTGGTGGCAGCGGTGACCAGCGGCCACGTGACCACGCTCGCGCCGTAACGGCGGCCGCCTCCTGCCGCGCGCCCTCCCAGCGCTCCACCTCTAATAACCTCGCGGCCCACAAGCCCAAGATGCTGGTGCGCAGGCGCCCGCCTGGGCCTAGAATCTGCGCGGGCGCGCGACGCGCTTGTTCTCGGGGCCAGGTCTGCGGGGCCCGCTAGGCTCGAGGGGGCAGGAAGTGAGCCGCGGTGCGAGACCACCTCTGTAGAGCCTGCAGGTTGCAAAGCGCGTGCGCTGAATGACTTCTCACTCTTTGCTCCCCCCTACACACCCACTGGCATGCTGCTGGTGGCTAGGGACCTGCTGCTGGATCTTAGCCAGAGGTTTACACCCAACACCCCCTTGCCAGGATTCAACTAAGAGGAAGGGGAAATGTCGGTTCCTGGGATCACCTGAGAAGGTGAGACAGACCTTCCCACCTGGGAATTTGCATTTTTCTGTAGTCAGGTAAACTCCTACTCATGCTTCAAAACCCAGTGCAGATCTCTTGTCCTTAATAAAATTTACCAAGTCTCTGCTTTGAGAGAGTGACTAGTACTTTGTGCATACCTACTTTGTAATATAACCCATGGAGAAATACTACATCAAAGTTATTTTCACAAACCCACAAGACTAGACTCAGATTTTACCTTTTCATTATGACCTAGAGGAGTGTCTTCAGAATTGTGGTATCTCCATAAAGGTCTGATGAGTCACTATCAGAACTTAGGCAGTGTCTGAGCCCTGCGTCCTGTTATCCTCCACCTCTGCATGATCATGATTTAAGACTCCCCTTAACCCAAGTACCATAGGATGCTGGTGTGTGTGTTTCCCCAGTATGAAAAGCTTTGAATGGTAATGCTAATTAGGAAGGTAAATGCTTCACCTAGTAAAAAAGATTTATGGTCTTTTATTAGCCTATCTTCACAAAGAGCTACAAAGGCAATTGATATTGTTGAGTCTAGAAAAAGGAAACCAAGGCAGACAAAGTTCAAATTTCCAAAGGTTAGCTAACTTCAGAAGAGAGTACCTGTGTGGGAGACCCCTGTTCACCAGCAAATGGCCTCCCTCACACAGGAGTTCCCTCTCTCGGTTGGCCTTCTCAGTTGCTGATGCTATATGGTTGAAGTTAATGTGTCTTGCCAGGTCAGGGCAAATAAGTAAAATGTAAAAACTTCCCACCTGGGAATTCTGGCTAATTGGATCATCATTACTGTTAAACTGGTGAATATGTTCTTAGATCATGATCAAGAGGCAGGACTGGCAACCAACGCCAGTGATGAGATGACTGTTGATCAAGAACAGCATTAACATTGACTTCATGGCACTGGGTTTGGTGTTTTGGTTTTCTGAGAAAGAAGCAAAAATCACAAGACTCAGATTTCATGTATGCAGGGCTCATGGATTCCGTGTTCTGCTCTATGCACACCACTCTACACATCCACGGAGTGATCCTACCCAGTGGTTTCTGCTACACCTAGAATATGGTACTGGCATTCCAGTCTAACTACCCACTCCAAGATCCATACTTTGTTAAGGACTATTATTGGTGACCCGCAATGAATCATGCCTCCCAGTATTCATGCCCTTGTGTACTCCCCTTGCCTCGAACCTTGGCTGGCCCTGTGACCTGTTTTAATCGTTGTTGTGTGCTACCCCATCAATTCAGACTCAGAATGACCCCATAGTGACTCTTGACTTTGCCAGTTCTGAGCCTTGACTTTGCAGTGACAAGCATTAAACTCATGAGAGGTTGTTAATCTTCCTCACCTCCTATGGTAATTAAGGTTGTTCTCAACTTGGCTGGGCCTGGTTGAGTGGTAGGGCAACTGGATATAGATATTCCCCAGGGTGAGATTGGCAATTAATTCCATGGTGGAATCTACTGGAGCAGCTGAGTAGCTGCTATAGCGATGTGGTTTGCTTCTAGTATATTAGAAGCAGCTTTGAGAAAGGTCTCTGGCTTTTTGGCACACTTGGACCCTGCATGTAGCCAGTCATTGTTTGGCAGCCTGCTATGCCCTTCTGATCTTGGGACTTCTTCTGGACTTGAATTAGTAGTCTGCCGTGTTGTTTGGTAACATTGGGAGGACTGTGGCTTTGTACTTGTCAACTCTGGGTTTGTCAGCCTCAGCAGCCAGTAACTATCTGAGTGAAGAAAAGCCTCCAGCTTCAGGGGACCGGGAGCAGGAGGCAGCGCTGAAGCCCAAGGTTGAAGGGCTTTCACCCAGCCCCTAGAGCCTGGCACTTTGAACTCAGACATAAAGCCTCCAAACTGTAAGAGAATAAACTCCAGTTTGTTAAGGATCCCATTAGTGGTATATCTTCTGTTAGAGCAGCACAAGATAACCAGAACACCCCCACCTTTTTGTGTTCTAGGAAATGGGTTACAACAAAGAACTGCCTTTCCCCATATGACAACTCTTTCATATAGTCTTTTTCATGACTCCCTTAAGGCCAGCAGATAACTCTCTTGTTTACCTGTGATAAGACTAAACACAAACCTTTTGCCCAAATCTGCTGGCAAGCCCAGACACAGATCCTCTAACTTCCTGTTCTTTGTCCCATAAATGATTAGCTGAAATTAGAGTTGTGTGTTCCTCTGAAACTAGCTAAAGAGAGATAAACATTTCTGGACTGATTGCAAAAACAATCTCATTTGTAAATCACCTTACCTCTGACTTTAGATCTAGAGTCCATGGCTGGTGAAGATACCATGCTCAGCTGCTAACCAAAAAGTTGGAAGTTCCAGTATACCAGAGATGCCTTGGAAGAAAGGCCTGGGTAACTAACTGAAAAATCAGCTACTGAAAACCCTATGGAGTACAATTCCACTCTGACACACATGATGTCACCTTAGAATCAACTTGACAGCAACTAGTTTAATTTGTCTACTCCTCATTATAAAAGTATAAGGCAAGCATAAACAGCAAAAGACTAAATTTTTAAAATGGGACCGCATGAAAATTAAAAGATTTTAATCAAAATCATCAAAAGATTTTACAAAAAAACTGAAAAGACAAACTACTAACTGAGAGAATAATCTTTGGAAACCATATATCCAGTAGGAATCTAATAACCCAAATATATGTAAAACTTCCACATCTTAACAAGAAAAAGACAACTCAGTCATGAAATGGGCTTGAATAGACATCTTACTGAAGAGGACATTCAAATGGCCAAACACATGAAAGATGCTAAGCTTCATCAGTCATCAGAGAGATGCCAATAAAAACCACAATAAGATGCCATTTCACTCCCACTAGCATAGGGAGCTCTTGTGGCATAGTGCCTAAACCATTTGAGTACAAACCAGAAGGTTGGTGGTTCAAAGCCATCAGCCACTCCTCACAAGGAAGACTGGGCAATATATTCCGTAGAAATACTGCCTTGGAAACCCAAGGACAGGTTGCTGTGAGTCAGGACTGACTCAAGTTTTTTGAGTTAGGATAGCTAAGATTAAAAAAAAAAAAAAAAACCAAGATGTGCATACGCATACCCATTACTACCATGTCAGTCTATCTTGTTGAGGGCTTTCCCCTCTTTTGTTCACCTTCCACTTTACCAAGCATAACATCCTTCTTCAGAGAATGGTCCCTTCTTACATGACCAAAGTAGGTGAGACGAAGTCTGGCCATTCTCACTCCCAAGGAGCATTCTGGCTGCACTCCTTCCAGGACAGATTTGTTAGTTCTTTTGGCAGTTCACAGTACTTTCACCATTCTTCACCAACACCACAACTCAAAAGCATTAACTGTTCTTCAGTCTTCCTTATTCATTGTCTAGCTCCGAAATGCATATGAGGCGATTGAAAATTCCATGTCTTGGGTTGTTGTTGTTATGTGCCGTTGAGTCAGACCCGACTCATAGCGACCCTTCCTTGGGTTTCCAAGGCAGTATCACTACAGGAGCAGAATGCCCCATCTTTCTTCCGAGGGGTGGCTGATGGGTTTGAACCACCAGCCTACTGTTTAGCAGTGAAGTGCCTTAGGCACTACGCTACCAGAGCTCCTTGGCTTGGATTAGGCGCACCTTACTCTTCAAAGAGACATCTTTGTTCTTCAGCACTTTAAAGAGGACTTTTGCAGCAGGTTTCCCAGTGCAATACGTCATCTAATATCTTGACTGCTGCTTCCATTGGTGTTGATTGTAGAAACAAGTAATATGAAATCTTTGACAACTTCAGTCTGTTCTCCATTTATTGTAATGCTGCTTACTGGTCCAGTTGTGAGGCTTTTCATTTTCTTTATGTTAAGATATAATCTATACTGCAGACTGTAGTCTTATCTTCACCAGTAAGTGCTTCAAGTTATCCTCACTTTCAGCAAGCAAAGTTGTGTGATTTACATATCACAGATTGTTAATGAGTCTTCCTCCTATCCTGATGCCACATTCTTCATGTAGTCCAGCTTCTTGGATTATTTGCTCAGCATATAGATTGAATGAGTAAGATGAAAGGATACAACCCTGATGCACTCCCTTCCTTATTTTAAACCATGCAGTATCCCCTTTTTCTATTCAAACGACAGCCCCCGGTCTGTGTACAGATTCCTCATGAGTACAATTGAGTGTTCTGGAATTCCCATTCTTCTCGATGTTATCCATAATTTGTTACGATCCACACAATTGCATGCTTTTGCATTGTCAATAAAACACAAGTAAACATCTTTCTGGTATTCTTTGCTTTGAGCCAAGATCTATCTGACATCCACATGATATCCCAAGTTCCACGTCCTCTTCTGAATCCAGCTTGCATTCTGGAAGTTCTCTGTCAATATGCTGCTGCAACTGTTTTTGAGTTATCTTCAGCAAGATTTTATTTGTGTATGATATTAATGATATTGTTCAATAATTTCCACATTCTGTGGGATCACCGCTCTTCAGAAATGGGTAGAAATATGGATCTCTTGCAGTCGGTTGGCCAGGTAACTGTCTTCCAAATTTCTTGGCACTGACAAGTGAGTGCCTCCAGCGCAGCATCCATTTGTTGAAACATCTCAGTGGATATCCCATCAATTCCTGGAGGCTTGTTCTTTGCCAGTTCCTTCAGTGCAGCTTCAACTTCTTCCTTCAGTACCATTGGTCCTTGATCATATGCCACCTTCTCAAATGAACATCAACCAATTCTTTTTGGTAGAGTGACTCTGTATTCTTTGCATCTTCTTTTGATGTTACCTGCATCACTCAATATTTTACACATAGAATCTTTCAATATTGCAACTCAAGGCTTGAATTTTTTCTTCAATTCTTTCAGCTTGAGAAATACCAAGCATGTATCTTCCCTTTTGGTTTTCTATCTCCAGATCTTTGCACATTTCATTATAGTAATTGACTTCATCTTCTTGAGCTACTCTTTTTTAAATCTTCTGTTCAGCTCTTTTATCTTGTCATTTCTTCCATTTTCTTTAGCTACTCTTTGTTGAAGTGCATGTTTCAGAGTCTCTTCTGACATCCATTTTGGTTTTTTCTTCCTTTCCTATCTTTTTAATGACTTTTTGCTTTCTTCATGGAGGCTATTCTTGATGTTATCCCACAATTCCAATAGTTTTTGCTCATGGTGTCCCATGTGTCAAATCTGTTCTTTAAATGGTCTCTAAATGCAGGAGGGATATTATCAAGGTCATAATTTTGCTCTTGTGGACTTGTTTTAATTGTCTTCAGTCAGCTTGAACTTGAATATGAGCAGTTGACGGTCTGTTCCACAGTCAGCTCCTGACCTTGTTTTGGCTGAAGATATTGAGCTTCTCCATCACCTCTTTCCATAGATGTAGTCAATCTGATTCCTGTGTACTCCATCTGGCACAGTCCACATATATAGCTGCCATTTAAGTTGTTAAAAACATGTATTTACAATGAATAAGCCTTTGTCTTGCAAAATTCTGTCATGCAATCTCCAGCATTATTTCACCAAGGCCACATTTTCCACCTACCAGTGATTCTTCTTTGCTTCCAACCTTTGCATTCCAAGCCCAGTAATAATCAACGCATCTTGATTGCATGTTTGGTCAATTTCAGACTTCAGAAGTTGGTAAAAATCTTCAATTTCCTCATCTTTGGCTTTGGTGGTTGGTCCGTAAGTTTGAATAATAGTAGTAGTAACTGGTCTTCCTTGTAGGCATATGGATATTATCCTATCACTGATAGCATTGTACTTTAGGATAGATCTTGAAACATTCTTTGTGATGATGAATGCCACACCATTCCTCTTCAATTTATCATTCCCAGCATAGTAGATCATATGGTTGTCTGATTCAAAATGGTCAAAACAAGTCCATTTCAAGTCACTAAATACCTAGGATATTAATCTTTATGCATTCCAGTTCATTTTTGACAACTTCCAATTTTCCTAGAGTCATACTTCATACATTCCATATTCTAGTAATTAATGGATGTTTGCAGCTTTTTCTTTTCATTTTGAGTCATGCCTCATCAGCAAATGGGGGTCCCAAAAGCTTTACTCCATCCACATCACTAAGGTCAGCTCTAGTCTGAGGAGGCAGCTCTTCCCCAACCCGAGGGGCTCCTATGCCAACCCTATATCATTCAGTGTTTCAGGGCTATTGAGAAGGTTTTCCAGTAGTGTTTCCATCAGACAGTGTTTCCCTGCTACTCATAGGGTTTTCACTGGCCAATTCTTTAAGAAGTGGATGGTTCCTTCATTCTTCCAAGTCTGTCTTAGTCTGGAACTACCATATGACCCAGAAATTCCACTCCTAGATATATAAGCAAAAGATTGAAAACAGAGAATCAAACAGACATTTGCATGCCAGTGTTCACTGCAGTACTGTTTACAGTAGCCAAAAGGGAGAAACAATCTAAATGCCCATCAACGACGAATGGATGAACAAAATGTGGTACAGATGTACAGTGGAATACTACTCAGCTAGTAAGAGAAGTGAAGTCTTGATATATGCTACAGTACAAATAGAGGTGAAAAACATTATGCTACGTGAAATAAGCCAATCACAAAAGTACAAATATTGTTTGATCTCACTTATACAAAAAGACAAGAAAGGAAAAAGTTTGTTAGTTGTTTCCAGGGTCGGGAGGGCAGGGGACGGGGGGGTTGGTTAACAGTGATGGAAATACTGCATTGATTAAAGGTAAAGTTGCACAGCTGGTTATTGTAATTGTTACCAATAAGTTGTACACCTTTAAAAAGTGGAATTGGCAAGAATTATGTACTAGATACATGTGTTAGACTGGGTTTTCAGAGATGCAAAACCATTAAAGCTTATAGAGAGAGAGAAAGAGAAATTTATCTTAGGAAACTGGCTCACACACTTAGGAAAGCTGGCAAGTCCCAAGTTCTTGGATCACACGTCAAGCTGGAGACTTCTCCCGACTCATGCAGCTAAAGGGACTGAGGAGCTCAAGGTTGGCAGGCAGTATACAGGCTGTTGACTCCAACAAATGACAAATCCCACATCTCTAGGCCAAAAGGTGTATTGTTCACTCATGGACAGTTGTAGGCAGTACAACAGAATCCCGATCCACAGAAGAATGTCTCTTTTCCCAAGATGTCCATAAATATACCTGAAGCAGGCCACACCCCTAGGGAAACTCTCTTTCAATGGATTGGCTGCTCAAAACATATACATCTGATCCCATCATTGGAACAACCCACATCACAATTGCTTAAACCACACAGAATTGTGGTCCAGCCAACTTGACACTCAGCTCTGACTATCACAGTCCACTCCTTGTCAACTTGGCAGTTGTACACATCTTATTAACCATATATAATCTCTAAATAAGGACAATTATAAAGTCATATTTGCACCTAACATAATACACTAACACATGTACAACCGAGATGCATTAACCTTATTTACATTTCATAGTTCATGACAGAAGGAAACAAAAATATTTGATGCACACATACAATAAAGAAATACGACAATCACAGTTCTCATTTCTGCAACTGGTCATGTGGTCATAGCTGATATTCAGAACTACCTTCTTCCACCACGCATTCTGTATTTCCCTTGCTCTCAGCAATCACCTCAGCTGGTCGTGGTTCTTTGCCAGGTGGCATTCCTGAAGGGTCTGGGCCATTAGTAGTCATATCAGAATTGGGTTGCTGTAATTTTCCATTGACTTTAATCACAGGGCATGGTAGTACTAAGAGATGTCCTAAAGAATCTCCTGTGTTCCAGACATATTCTTCTTTACCTCCATTATGTAATGTCAATCCAATTTCCCCTTGGTAATCAGGATCTATCACACCAGATAGTACAGTCTCTACTAAAGCCCAGACCTTCTTTGTCTGTTGATCCAGAGGCAGGAGGAAACCAAAATGGCCAGGTGACTTTCTTAATTTCCAGTTCAATGCAATTAGTATTGTGTCTCCAGGTGGGAATATTCCTCCCTTTCGGACTAAGATCTCCAAACCCACAGAGCATAGGGTAGCAGGGAAGGAAAGTGAAAATTTTTTGAGTGAGTCACTAGGGATAATAGTGAGTGGTACCACTCCTGTTTCCACCTCTTGGTTCCTGTACCCGTGAATCCTGGCTATTGGAGAAACAGAACCACATATTAGATGCTGGTTTAAAGTATATACAGCCTCCTGGAGAACATTCCCCCAACCCTTCAAGGTATTGCCACCTAACTAGTGCTGTAATTGTGTTTTCAGTAGTCCATTCCATTGTTCTATCAAGCCAGCTGCTTCAGGATGATGGGGAACATGGTAAGACCAGTGAATTCCATGAGCATAGACCCATTGCCGCACTTCATCTGCTGTGAAGTGAGTCCCTTGATATGAAGCAATGCTGTGGGATACCATGACAGTGGATAAGGCATTCTGTATGTCCACAGATGGTAGTTTTGGCAGAAGCATTGCATGCAGGGAAAGCGAATCCATATCCAGAATAAGTATCTATTTCAGTAAGAACAAAATCCTGTCCTTTCCATGATGAAAGTGGTCCATTGTAATCAACTTGCCACCATACTGTTGGCTGACGACCCCGAGGAATGGTTCTATATCGCAGACTCAGTGTTGGTCTCTGCAGTGCTGGTAGCCAAATTAGCCTTGGTAAGTTGAGAGTCCATGATGCTGAACCCATGCATAACCTCCATCCCTGCCACCATGGCCACTTTGTTCATGAACCCATTGAGCAATGACAGGAGTAGCTGGGGAAAAAGGATGGCGGGTTTCCACTGAACGTGTCATCCTATCCACCTGATTGTTAAAGTCCTCCTCTGCCAAGGTCACCTATTGGTGGGCATTCACATGAGAAACAAATACCTTTACTCCTTTGGCCCTGTCAGAGAGATCTATCCACATACCTCTTCCCCATATATCCTTGTCATCAATTTTCCAATCATGCTCCTTCCAAGTCCCGGACCATCTGGCCAAGCCATTAGCCATAGCCCATGAATCTGTATATAATCACACATCTGGCCATTTCTTATTCCATGCAAAGTGAACAGCCATATACATAGCTCAAAGTTCTGCCCATTGGGAGGATTTCCCTTCACCACTGTCCTTTAAGGAAGTCACAGAAATGGGCTGCAGGGCCGCTGCTGTCCACTTTTGAGTGGTGCCTGTACATCATGCAGAACCATCTGTAAACCAGGCACGAGTTTTCTCTTCCTCAGTCAGTTGATCATAAGGAACTCCCCATGAGGCCATAAGTGCAGACTGGGAGAGGGAACGTAATGTGACTGAAGTGAAGACCATACACATTTGGGCCACTTCCTCATGCAACTTACTCGTGCCTTCAGGTCCTGCTTGAGCCTGATCTCTGATATACCACTTCCATTTAATGATGGAGTACTGCTGTGCAGATCCAACTTTATGACTCTGTGGATCAAACAACACCCAGTTCATGATAGGCAGCCCAGGCCTCATGGTGACTTGGTGGCCCATGGTTAGCCATTTAGTCTCTACTGAAGCCTAGTAACAAGCTAAAGGCTATTTCTCAAAAGGAGAGTAGTTATCTGCAGAGGATGGCAGGGCTTTGCTCCAAAATCCCAAAGGTCTGCATTGTGGTTCACTAATAGAGACCTGACGAAGACTCCAAACAGCCTCTCTATATACTACAAACACTTCAAGCATCATTGGATCAGCCAGATCATATGGCCCAAGTGGCAGAGCAGCCTGCACAGCAGCCTGAACCTGTTGCAGAGCCTTGGTAAGTGGGAGTTGTTCTGGGCCCCACTCAAAACTAGCAGCTTTCCAAGTCACTTGATAAATAGGCTGCATCAGCACACCCAAATGAGGGATATGTTGCCTCCAAAATCCAAAGAGGCCCATCAGACATTGTGCCTCCTTTTTAGTTGTGGGGGAAACCAGATACAGTAACTTATCCTTCACTGTAGTAGGAATATCTCAACATGCCCCACACCATTGGACCCCTAGAAATTTCACTGAGGTGGAAGGTGCCTGAATTTTTCTTGGGTTAATTTCTCAACCTCTAACATAACGGAATACCCATTGAGATATCTCAACAAAAGCATGCCCCATTGGAAGCGCTCACTCGGTTATGCCAAGAGATTTGGAAGACAGCTACCTGGCCAATTGACTGGAAGAGATCCATATTTGTACCCATTCCAAAGAAAGGTGATCCCACAGAATGTGGAAATTATTGAACAATATCATTTATACTGTATGCAAGT
>NW_006921590.1:20327194-20328670 GCF_000298275.1 Orycteropus afer afer | reverse complement strand
TGCTGAGGAGCAAGGATGTCTCCTTGAGGACTAAGGTGTGCCTGACACAGGCCATGATATTTCCAATCACTTCATATGCATGTGAGAGCTGGACAATGAATAAGGAAGACTGAAAAAGAGTTGACGCTTTTGAGTTGTGGTACTGGTGAAGAATGCTGAAAGTACCATGGACTGCCAAAAGAACTAACAGATCTGTCCTGGAGGAAGTGTAGCCGAGATGCTCCTTGGAAGTGAGGATGGCCAGGCTTCATCTCACCTGCTTTGGTCATGTTGTCAGGGGGGACCATTCCCTGGAGAAGGATGTCATGCTTGGTAAGGTGGAAGGTCGACGAAAGAGGGGAAGGCCTTCAATGAGATGGATTGACACGGTGGCTACAACAATGGGGTCAAGTATAGCAAGGATCATGGAGCTGGTGAGGAATCAGGTGGTGTTTCGTTCTGCTGTGGATGGGGTCACTATGAATCGGAAGCGACTCAATGGCACCTAACACCAACAACAACAACAGCATGCATATGTCTCACTAATAAGTCTAGAGTCATTGATACTTCTTCCTTACTAGTTGCAATCAGAATGATGTCATCAGTATAATGGACCAGTCTTGTGAAAGGGAAAGGCAATCAAGATTCCTACAGACTAAATTATGACATACTGCTGGGGAGTTGATATACCTCTGAGGAAACACTGTGAAAGTATACTGTTGGCCTTGCCAGCTGAAGGCAAACTGCTTCTGATGGTCCTTTGAAACTGGTATTGAAAAATAGGCATTGGCCAGATCAATAGCTGAATTTTGCTTATATAGAGAAAGAAAGAGAATTTTATCTTAGGAAAAAATGACTCACACACTTATAGAAGCTGGCATGTCCCAAGTTCTTGGATCAAACATCAAGCTTGAGGCTTCTCCCGATTCATGCAGCTGCAGGGGCTGAGGAGCTCAAGGTTGGCAGGCAGTATACTGGCTGTTGACTCCAACGAATGACGAATCCAAGATCTCCAGGCCGAGTGGTGTGTTTTTTGGTAACGCATAGTTGTAAGCAGTACAGCAGAATCCCAATCCACAGAAGAGTGTCTTTTTTCCCAGACTGTCTGTAAATATACTGGAAGCAGGCCACACCCCTATGGAAACTCCCTTTCAACAGATTGGCTGCTCAAAACATATACATCTGATCCCATCATTGGAACAACTCACATCACAGTTGCTTAAACCACACAGAATTGTGGGCCAGCTAAGTTGACATATAACTCCAACTATCACAATACATGTACAACAAAAAATGAAAGAAAGCTGCTAAGGCTGCTGTGATAGTTGGAGCTGTGTGTCAACTTGGCTGGACCCCAGTTCTGTGTGGTTATTCCCATGATGGGATCGGATGACTGTGTTCTGAGTGGCCAATCTGCCCAAGGGGAGTTTCCCTAGGGGTGTGGCCTGCTTCCAGGATATCCAGGGACATCCTGGGAAGAGAGACATTCTTTGAGGG
>NW_006921590.1:20292524-20315744 GCF_000298275.1 Orycteropus afer afer | reverse complement strand
ATGACTGTGTTCTGAGTGGCCAGTCTGCCCAAGGGGAGTTTCCCTAGGGGTGTGGCCTGCTTCCAGGATATCCAGGGACATCCTGGGAAGAGAGACATTCTTTGAGGGATTGGAACCCTGGTGTGCTGACTACAAACTTCGTGAGTGAGCAGCCCACCGCTCGGCCTGGAGATCTTGGATTCGTCTTTTGTTGGAGTTAACAACCAGTGTACTACCTGCCAGCCTTGAATTTCTCAGCCTCCTGCGCTTATGGAAGCTAAGGCTGCCGCTGGCCTGACATTTCCTCCAGGGACTTTGGACTTGCTGGTTTCTATACGTTTGTGAGCCATTTTCCTAAGATAAATTTACACACACACACACACACACATGCTTTGCTGGTTTCTGTGTTTCTCTAGAGAACCCAATCTAACACAGTTGCTTATGTACAACCAAAAACCCCCTGGGATTTGATATCTTACTTTGGAGGTTTACCATCTTAGTGTCATGGGATATCCCAGTCAATTGGCCTAATAGCACATTTAGTACTGTTCTACCTCCTAGTTTGTTGTGTAATGCCTAGGGTCTTAAAAGAAAGACATGCAAAACACAACAATTGGTCTCTTTTCACTTGGAAGAAAGAGAGTCAAAAATAGGAGAACATGGAATGTATAGCTAATTGCCTTCACAAACAACTGTCATAAGACCAGAACCATTAGTGAATATTTTGATCAAAAATTCCATTGAAGAATCTTGATCATAATGGGAGAAATGCAGACAGAATTTCAAATACTCATGGACTCCAGACTTCCTACAGCAATGAAGGTTGGATGAACTCCTAAAACTCTTGCCCTGAAATAATCTTTAATCTTTAAACCAAAAATATCACCTGAAGTCTTCTTAAAACCAAACAATACTTTAGCTTAACTAGGCACATAACAACAACAACAATAGTTAAAAAAATAATAATAAGTCTGCTTTGAGCTTTATGCTGTTTAAAGAACTGTAAGACCTATCTATAGGGGATCAAAATGACAACAGCAACTCAAAAGATTAGACAGGAAC
This sequence comes from Orycteropus afer afer, assembly GCF_000298275.1. NCBI lineage: Eukaryota > Metazoa > Chordata > Mammalia > Tubulidentata > Orycteropodidae > Orycteropus > Orycteropus afer. The sequence goes on along the minus strand of NW_006921590.1, from coordinate 20,314,703 downwards.
CTTAAGGTGCAATGAATTTATGTTAGTGGAAGAAAAACAACTCAGAAAAGGAAGGTGAGAATGGTTGCACAACTCAAAGAACGTAATCAGTATCACTAAATGTTACATTAGAAACTGTTGAATTAGTGAATGCTTGCTGTGTATATTCTCAGCAACAACAAAATAAATACAAAACATTTTTTAATTTAAAAAAATTATTTGTGCTGGAAAAAAACAATAAAGCATGAGACAAAACTACCCTGCTGAGACACTCTGTTCTTTTAATTTGGGGTGCAATCCCTATTGTATTAGTCTGAATGAAATAAATTTCCTTACTTGGTCCATTTGCCTTTGACAATAGCTTTCACTTTTGTATTTTGTAAGAAAACACTACCATGTAAAAAAATCCAACTACAGTGAGATCACCATGGGAAGTCTCAACTAGCCACCTGAAGAGGCCAAATGGAGAATTGAGGCTCCTGGCCAATATACTCAGTTGTGCCCCCACTGCACTGCCAGCACCAACCTGCCATCTTGGAAGTGGATTCTCCAGCCCTATTGAAGTTGCCCCAACTGGCACAACATGGAGCAGAGACAGCTTTTGTCCACCAAACTCTGCCCAAATCACAAGATTGTGGACCTGTAATTAAAATTGCTGTTGTTGGTATTTAGTAGAGCTGACAAGGGCAAGGTTTTGGTGACTTCTTGACCACAGCCAGCTACCTGGAGGGAGCAAGTAGTTGGATCTGTGGGCTCGGGACCAAGGTCCCAGGGAACATCAAGCTCAATTGGCATAACATACTATACAAAAATATTGTTCCACATCCTACTTTGATGAGTAGCAACTGAGATCTTAAAAGCTTGCAAGTGCCCATCTAGATGCCACTCTCCTTGTCCAGAGCAAAGAAGAATGAAGAAAACTAAAGACGCATGGATCCAATTAATCTGAGGGACTGATATACCATGTGATCCTTAGCCAAATGTCCATGAGACCAGAACTAGATGGTGCCTGGCTACCACTGTGTAGGAGATCCTGGATAGAATGGGAGAACAATGTGGAACAAAACTCAAAATTATGAAGGGGGGGGAAAAAAAAAAAAGACCAGGTTTGCTGGTCTGATAGAGCCTGGTGAAACTTCTGAGACTATGGCCCCTAGCTGCCCTTCAGGTCTGGAATTGAACTCACACCTGTGGCTTCCAGCCAAATAAAAGACCAGCATATGGGCTAAACATTTACATCAGGTAGATACCTCCTTGGAGAGATCAGTCATGAGAGAATAGAAGGGCAGTGTTTGCACAGGGAGACTGCTGGGGGGCAGAAGTGCATAGGAGGGAAGGACACAGGGAAGAAATAATAACTATGCAGATGAAGTGGGAAGAAAGCTGTTACATCATGGGAAATTGCAATGTCATGAGACAAAATGTGCATGAATTGCTGAATGGAAAATGAATTTGCTCTGTAAACTTTCACTCAAATGACAATTAAAAAAATTTTAAAAATTAAAATTGCTATTGTTTTGTTTTAAGCCACTAAGTTTTGGAATAGTTTGTAATGTAGCAATAACTAACCAGAATAGACCTCTACTGCAGCCAGAATTCTCCTTAGAAGTGAGGATGGTGAGACTCCATTTCATGTACTTCGGACATGGTATCAAGAGGGACTAGTCCCAGGAAAAGGACATCATACTTGGTAAAGTAGAAGGTCAGTGGAACAGAGGAAGACCCTCAGCAGTGGCTGCAAAAATGGACTCAAACATAGCAATGATTGTAAGGATGGCACAGAGCCAGACAGTGTTTCCTTCTGTTGTACATAGTCACTGTAAGTCAGAACCAACTGGATAGTGCCTGACAACAACAAGCCTCTATATTCATTTACCTGCTAGAGATGGCTCCCAAGGTCCCACAGATACCTCACACTTAACCTGCCCCAACTGAGTTTATTTTAAATGCCATTCAAAACTGCCCCTCCCATGGCAGTGCTTTGATTCCCTTAGGGTCCCAAGAAGGGGATCTGGGAGCTTGCCTAGATTCCACTTATGCTGCAGCATTCATTCACCCAAGTGATAGGCTTTCTTCTCCAGCCCCTCCAAAGCCCTCTTACCTCAGAGCCTTATCTTCTTTCTCCTGAATTACCAAGGACTAGTCAGAATGCTCCTTGGAAGCAAGAATGGCCACACTTTGTCTGCCCTACTTTGGTCTTGTCAGAAGGGACCATTCCCTGGAGAAGGATATCATGCTTGGTAAAGTGGAGGGTCAATGAAAAAGGGTTAGGCCCTCAACGAGATGGATTGACACAGTGGCTGCAACAATGGGCTGGTATAGCAAGGATTGTGAGGCTGGCACAGGACCAGGAAGTATTTCATTCTGTTGTACATGGGGTCGCTATGAATCTGAGCCAACTCGACAGCACCTAACAACAGTCAGATACTTCCATGATGTAAGGATTACCTTAGGGGATTATTGTCAAGCCAGAAGTAATAAAATATGGGAAACCAAGTCAGTCATCTCCTATCACCCGTGTCCTGGTGATTTCCAGAATGGGAGGCTCAACAGGGCTCATAGAGAGTCTCAGCAATTACTCTAACTTTTAGGCCACAATTATAGCTCTGATGATGCAGCTTTTCTCTGGCTTCTCACATCCTTACTCCCCAAACAGAAACATGAGGAGTCTTTAGTCATCACTTGATACGGAGCACTATGACAGAGCAGAGAATAGCCTACAATCCAATGTCCAAAAAAGAAACTGAAATAATAAAGCTGATCATTAATAACCCCATAAAATACAAACATTACATGAAAATTCATTTTGAATTGCATTACTTACAATTCACATGTTTAAGGTAGGAAAATTAAAAGTAACAACTGAGACTTTTTTTTTTTACCATCCAGCTACTTGTGTGGTATTTGGTCCTGTGTTTTGGCATCTGTGTGTGTTCTCTGTCTCAGGGCATGGCAAAAAGTAGAGCAAAAAAGAATGCAATCATTATCTAGGAAAGGTGGAAGCTGAGGGGACAGCCCTCACCAAGGACTAATTCTCTCACAGGCCTCTCTCTGCCTAGGTGGACACTTAGCCTGAGCTCCCTTCTAGCCAGGTCACAATCCTCACCCTTTTTCCTGGCTCTTTTCTCCTCCACCCACTAACTCACCCAGACACAAAGGCCACCATCAGATCCTGACAGTAAAACTCCCGGAAGATTGCCATAGTATCTCAGACTAACCTGGTAACAAGATGTACATCCTATGGTATGGCATTGTCCAGTGGGAAGTAAGAGCATAAACATGGGCTGTGTGTGGAATTGACATCAGGAATCATCTCCTTCACTAGCCTCTGAAGCCACCATGGTTATGCCTTATTCACAATGTCTGCTTCAAGGAGCATAATAGATCTTGGTCTCAACAGTTGACCTTGTGAATCCATCACTGTGTTTGTGTCTATGATATGTCAGTAATCAGGCACAGCAGGCCATTCTTGTGAGATGCAGAACTCCTCTTCTGGGAGGCTTTGGATCAAAGACTCCCCACTGGCCTAGGCAGAACCTTCTTAGAACTGTGCTACAGTCTGAGGCTCTTCTTAGCCAGTCATTCTTCCTTCCCTCTCTGCTTTCACAGATGCCAGAAATACATCATGGTCTGAAAGTTGTCACCTGCTCCTGCTTCCTTCCCTTTTTTCTTCACAGGGGTTCTTTCAATAAAATTCTTGCACATCTAATCCCTTCTTGTCTGCTGCTCTGTGGACCTGAACTGAAACACTTCCCTTCCAGGACTTCTTGCAGTCTACCTTCAGACCAGAGTGATAGGTAACAGTTATGAGTAATGTCAAGAGATCTAAATTCTTCAGTTCTTTGGGGTTATGAAGAACTTATCACATCTCAGAACCATCCGTTAAAACAAAACTAACCCCTAGTAGAGATAACAAGCTAAAGCCTTTTATTGTTAAAATTATTAAGATTTTTAGCAGTTTCTTGACTATAAAGATAATTACAATTGTAATAAAGATTGTGATGCTAAAAATAATAATTACAAAAAGTTTTGTGTCGTATTATTTAAGTACCCTCCTCCCCATCCTGTGTTTGGTAGCAGATAATTTAATTGCTATTTTCATAAGAGCTGTCTCCCAGCATCCTTCAATCATCATTCACCTCTCCTGACTACCACCCCCACCAGGAAACTAACATAAACAGGGCCAATCAGCTTCCCTTTCTGAGAGAATTGAGAATTGGGATAAAAATGTAAACAGTTAGGCTCTAGAGTCCCTGGGTCATGTAAACAGTTAAGCATTCAGCTACTAACAGAAAGATTGGCAGTTCAAATCACCCTAACAGTGCCTTGGAAGAAAAGCCTGGCAATTTACTTCCAAAAGAACATGCCATTGAAACCCCTGTGGGAAAAGATACAACTATTAGTCTCTACTCATCCACAGCAAAAGAGAAAGAAAGAAACCAAAGATTCAGAGAAGAAACTAGTCAACAGGACTTACAGTTTTCATGAACCAAAGCCTTATCTACTCTGAAACCAGAAGAACTGGATGGTGCCCAGCTACCACTATCAACTGTTTTGATAAGGGCCACAGTAGATCCTAATGGAATGGGGGGGGGGATGTGAAACAATTGAAATTCTTAAAGTCTAGACTTACTGGACTAGTTGAGACTAGAGGACTCCCCAGGACTATTGCCCTGAGATAGTCTTTAAACTTTAACCAAAACTATCCCCTGAGGTAACTTTTTAGCTCAACAATAGATTGGTTCGTAAAATAAAGAATGTCACTTGTGAGTACTGCATGCCTTTAAAAAAATAATCTCTCTACGACCAAATATTCACCTATTACATCAAAGCAAAGATGAGAAAGTAAGGAGGCTAGGAAACTAGAGTACTGGAAACAGACCAATTAGAATGGAAATAGTGAGAAGTTGATAAATTGTGAAAAATTATACCAATGTCACTGAGCAATTTGTGTAGGATTGTTAAATGGGAACCTAATTTGCTGTATAAACTTCACCTAAAATGTAATAAAATACTAAAACAAAAAAAAAGAGAGAGAGAAAATCCCATGGAGACCTGTTCTACCCTGAAACACTTCGGGTAACCATGAGTCAGAATCAGCTCAATGGGAAGTGGTTCGGTTGCTTTTTTAGTTTTCACATGTGGCCAAAACTGTCAAAACCCAATGGAGTAGACCATTTTATCAATCAAGTCTAACCAGGAAAAAATAGAAGCCAATTCAAATGTTTTCAATAGAAAACCAAAAAAACCAAACTCACTGCCATTGAATTGGATCTGACTCATAGAGACCCCTCCTTGGGTTTCCAAGTCAGTATCTCTATGAAAGTGCATCACCCTATCTTCCTTCTAAGAAGTGACTGGTGGTTTTGAACCTCCAGCCTTCTGGTTGGCAGTCAAATGCCTTAGGCACTATGCCACCAGAGCTCCTGTTTTCAAATAGAGGAAGTCTAATATAGGGATTAGTAGCTCTGGTAGCATAGTGCCTAAGGCACTTGACTGCTAACCAGAAGGCTGGAGGTTCAAAACCACCAGCCACTCCTTGGAAGGAAGGCTGAGCAATCTACTTCAGTAGTGATATCACCTCGGAAACCCAAGGAGGGGTCATTGTGAGTTGGGTCCAACTCGACAGCACATAACAACAAAAACAATATACAGGGATTGAGGTACACAGGTAATGGAAGAGTGAAAAACAAACAGGCAATGGCAGAGATTAATAACAGCAGGAGGGCAGTATTAGCTGAAGAGAAGGAAAGAAGAGATCATAGTACTTGAGCCCCAGGGCTCAGGTCACCCAGTGGAACCTGGAACCATGGCACATACAAAGTCGAAGTAGTTTTATGCAGAGAGAACCACTTAGGGCAGGTGTCCTAAAGGTAAACATAGCAGGCCTTTGCATGGTGCTTTCCCAAAAATGAGTGGGAGAGAGTCAGTTTCCTAAAGAAAGGGCATAACTATTTGTCAGGAGGGATGAATACACTCAGCTGCTAACAGAAAGATTGGAGGTTCAAGTCCACCGAGAGATGCCTTGGAAGAAAGGCCTGGTGATGTACTTCTGAAAAGTCAGCCATTGAAAATTCTATGAACATAGTCCTGCTCTGATACACATGGAGTTGCCATGAGTCAGAGTTGACTAGAAAAAACTGTTTACTCAACAATGAGATACCACCTTGCTCCAGCCCTAATAGCAAAGTTCAACAAGACACAAAATAACAACTGCTGGTGAGGATGTGCAGAGATTGGGACTCTCATACACTGCTGGTGGGACTGTAAAATGGTACAACCACTGTGGAAAGCAGTGTGGCGACTCCTTAAAAAGTTGGAAAAAAGAAATACCATTTGACCTACCATTCCATTACTAGGTATATATCCTAAAGAAGTGAAAGCCATGACAAAAACAGACATATGCACACCCATGTTCATCGCAGCACTATTTACAATAGCCAAAAGATGGAAACAACCTAGGTGTCCATCAACTGAGGAATAGATAACCAAACTTTGGTACATACACACAATGGAATACTATGCAACCCTAAAGAATAACCTAGAATCTGCAAAACACCGCGTAATGTGGATGAACTTGGAGGACATTATGGTGAGTGAAACAAGTCAATCACACAAGGACAAATATTGTATTAGTCCATTATTGTAAAAATCAAGGAAAGGTTTATCTATGGAAGGAAATTTTCTTTGTTGATTACCAGGAGTGTAAGGGAAGAAGAGGGAACACTGTTAGATAGGTAGAGATAAGTATTGGTTTGGGTGAAGAGAAGGGCAGTGTACCAAATGTGAGTGATCAACATGGTGGCATTGAGGAAGAGGAAGACTTAGAGAGGTACATGGGAGTTATAGACAACAAAGATGAACCCTTTTGCACATACAGTACTGCATTGTTAGTGAAGGCAAACATGGGTATATGGGTGGATAGATGGGTGGACAGGCTGAACTATTAGGTATGTCTATGAAGTGGGGAGTGTACCCAAGACCATGTATAGGGTTGGCAGAAAATGGTCCTATAAGTGTATTTTATGATTTGAATTCCCAGGTGTATAGTAGAGCTGAAAAGTGATAAGGGTGTAGTCACTTCTTATTCAGAGCCAGCTACCCAGAGGGACCAAATAGTTGAACCTGTGGGCTCGGGACCATAGTCAAGCTCAGTTGGCATAACATACTACACAAAACATTGTTCTACCTCCTACTTTGGCAAGTAGCAACTGGGATCTTAAAAGCCTACAAGCAGCCATCCGGATACAACAAGGGGTCTCTCCTTGTCCAGCACAAAGAATGAAGAAAATAAAAAACTCATGGAAAGAATTAGTCTTAGTGATTGGTACACCATGCGATCCTCAGCCTATATGACTATGAGACAAGAAGAACTAGATGGTGCCTGGCTACCAATGTCAACCACTTGGAGGGGGATCTATGTAGGAGACCCTGGATAGAGAGGGAGAGCAAGGTGGAACAAAACTCAAAAGCATTTGGAAAAAAAAAAAAAGGGCGGGGGGACCAGGTTTGCTGGTCTGATAGAGCCTGGTGGAACCACTGAGACTATGGCCTCTAGCTGCCCTGCAGGTCTAAAATTGAACCCATACCTATGGCTCCCAGCCAAGCAAAAGACAGGCATAGGAGATGAACATTTACCTGAGGTAGATACACTCCTTGGAGAGAACAATCATGGAAGAAAGAAGGGCTGTTTATGCACAGGGAGACAGCTCAGGGGGCAGGAGTGCATGGAGGGATGGACACAGAGAAAAGGTGACTGTGGGGAGGAAGTGAGAAGGGAGCTGTTGCATTGTGGTGAATTGTGGTCAATGTCATGAGACAAAGTGTATGTGAACTGCTGTATGGAAAGTGAATTTGCTCTGTAAATTTTCACCCAAATCACAATTTAAAAAAAAAGAAAAAGAAAAACTGTTTATTAAAAATATATAGAGAATACAAATATCCCATTACTAAATCTGTAATTGAAGAGCTGCTAGTAGGTTCTCAACCAATTAATCAATGACATCAGTGATAATAAAATCATTTTAACTCTCATCCTAGTCATGGAAAAACATGTTCTTCAGACAGCCTACCAATAAAAATACAGACAAGTAACTGATTTGTACATAATATCTACATACCTGTGTGTGATGGGGGAGCTCTGGTGACATAGTGCCTAAGGCATTTGACTGCTAACCAGAAGGCTGGTGGTTCAAACCCACCAGCCACTCATCAGAATGAAGATTGGGCAATCTGCATTGGTAGAGATACCACCTTGGAAAACCAAGGAGGGGTCGCTATGAGTTGAATCGACTTGATGGCGGTGAGAAATGTGTGATAGACTGCTGACTAACCCTCTCTTCCATATCTTTTCCCCCCTATTCCGTTGGAATTGAGATTTAACTAAGCACACTACCATCTCTCTGGAGACTACATTTCCCATTCTCCCTTCAGGCTGGAAGTGGCTGTGTGGCCACTTCAAATATGGAATGCAAGAGGGAGTGATGTGTACATTTTCCACATTAATTGCTTAAAAGAAAATCGCTTGCCCTACATTGCCTCTCTTCCTCTACTTCTGCCACCTGGCACACAGACCTGATGGCGACCCAGCTTCCAAGGTGCAGAGCCTGGCAAAGCAATAGGATGGAAGGAAACTGGGTCCCTGGATTGCTTCCTGGAAAACTGTCTACTCTCTATGGACTGCTCCCCTACACCTTGAAATGGGAGAGAAATAAAGTGCTACCTTATTTAAGCCACTGAATTTTTAATCTTTTTTAAAGCAGCATAGTGTCTAACCTACCTAACATAATATATAAGGTATTGTATTCTGTAATTAAGTTGATGTGTGGAAAATCTCATGAAAGATGGTCTCATTTTAAAAACATAAATTCATAATTTCACTTTGTGCTTAGAGGAAATGATATCAACATTTATGGATACATGAGGAATATCATATACCTTTATAGTCAGTACTATTTTTGCACCATTATTGCTCTTTATTACTACCAGGTAATCAAGCTCAAAGTTGCCCTTAAAGATCCTGGAGTAGTCAGAAACATTAGAAGGTAGTATACAGTAACTCCTTGGAAGGAAGATGGGGCAATCTACTTCCTTAGTGATACTGCCTCGGAAACCCAAGGAGGGGTCGCTATGAGTTGGGTCCTACTCCATGGCACATACCAACAACAACAATTTAGAGTACAGGTAATGTGCACAGACCCACGAGTGTAGTTACCCATATTCTCATTCTAATTACTTAACCTCTATGCCTTCAGTTCCGTTTGTAGGATGAGGATAATGTTGTTGTTGTTATGTACCATCGAGTCTGCCCCGACTAATAGTGACCCCTCCTTGGGTTTCCGAGGCGGTATCACTACGGAAGTAGATTGCCCAACCTTCCTTCCGAGGAGTGGCTGGTGGGTTTGAACCGCCAGCCTTCTGGTGAGCAGTCAAGTGACTTAGGGGCTAGCTACCAGAGCTCCCCTAATTTATCAGGTGATTGTGAGCATTAAATGAGATAATCCCTTATAAGGCATTAAGCACATAGTAACCATTCAATTAAAAGTGTTTGTTTTTTTTTTTATCATTTTGGAGTTTTAATATGAAAAACATATTCTGTAGGAAGAGTAAATTATTCTGGATGTAACAATAGTGATTGAGATGTATTGTTTACACACACACACTTTGAAAAATTTGTACTCGACTTTGGGCAGCAAAAACACAAAGGTATTTTTGTGGGACTGCTGGAATACCCCCTTTGAAATATCTACTAATATGCCTAAATGGCATGGCATGAAAAGTAATACCTTAACTTTTGTTATTCTGAAAGCACTGTATCTCAAAATATCATCCTTTAAGGAGGAAGAACTTTTCAGTGGGAGATCACCAGTGTCGATTTTCAACAGTTTTGTGGAAGGACAATGGAGCCATGATCACATTGAGTATAACCTTTACAGCCATTTCCTTGAAGTTTTTTTTTTTTTCTTTGACAGCGATTGTTTCCATCAGATTACTTAGGTATGCACAGATGGTTCTTAACACACACTTTTCAACTGATTATGTAGTGTCTTTATGCCATATGGAGGCACTCTGGTGGTATAGTGGTTAAGGCATTTGGCTGTTAGTCAGAAGGTCAGTGGTTTGAACCCACCAGTGGCTCCACAGAAGAAAGATTAGGCAGTCTGCTTCCATAAAGATTTACAGCCTTGGAAACTCAATGGGGGTTGCTTCACTATAAGTCAGAATTGACTCAATGGCAGTGAGTTTGGTTTGTTTTTTGGTTATGTCATCCGAGACCCATGCATGTTTTTCCAAGTACAGGCTTCAAATGAGCAAAGAACAGCATAAATAAACTACATGGCCTATACCATTTAGGTTATATTCCTGTTACAGTGTTTGTGCCATTGTGTTTTGAGCATCTGCTTACATAACTGATACTCTTCATGGTCAAGGAGGAACCTCCTCAAGGGCAAGCAGTATGCCATATTCGTCACTGAAACATCAGTGCCTAGCATTCAGTACGTGTCTTAGCTATCTAGTGCTGCTATAACAGAAAGACCACAAGTAGCTTTAACAGACAATAATTTATTTTCTCAGAATTAGGAGGCTGGAAGTCTGAAATCAGGGCTCTAGCTCTGGGGGAAGGCTTTATCTCTCTATGGACTCTGGGGAGAGGTCCTTGTCTTTAGCTTCTTCTGCTCCTTGGCTCCTTGGTGATCTTCTTATGACATGACATCTATCTTCCCCCCTAACTCTGCTTGCTTAAACTGCTCCTTTTAGATCTCAAAGAGATTGACTTAAAACACACCCTTCACTAACACTGCCTCATTAACATGACAAAGAATACCCATTCCTGATTATAACCAGAGGTATAGGGTTAGGATTTACACTTACTTTTGTGTTGTTGTTGCTGTTATGTGCCGTCGAGTTGGAACCGACTCCTTGGGTTTGCAAGGTGGTATCACTACGGAAGTAGATTGCCCCACCTTTTAGGGGACATAATTCAATCCATAACAGTAAGTATTCAATAAATGTTTTAAATGAATAAAATTATGTATGGAGGACATTATGCTGAGTGAAATAAATCAATCACAGAAGGACAAATATTGTATTAGTCCTTTATTGTAAAAGTCAAGGAAAGGTTTACATGTGGAAAGAAATTTTCTTTGTTCGTTACCGGGGGTGGAAGGGGATAGGAGAGAACACTGTTCAATAGGTAGAGATAAGTATTGATTTGGGTGAAGAGAAGGGCAATGTACTAAATGTGAGTGATCAACATGGTGGCATTGAGGAAGAGAAGGACATAGAAAGGTACATGGGAGGTGCAGACAACAAAGATTAATCTTTTTGTACATACCATACTGTGTTGTCAGTGAAGGCAAAAATAGGTATATGAGTGGATAGATGGGTGGACAGGCTGAACTATTAGGTATGTCTATGCAGCAGGGAGTGTACCCAAGACCATGTATAGGGTTTGCAGACAGTGGTTCTACAAGTGTATTTGATACCCTTCTCCAGGGACTGATCCCTTCAGGCAATATGACCAAAGTAGATGAGACAAAGTCTGGCCATTCTCATTTCTAAGGAGTATTCTGGCTGTACGTCTTCTAGGACACATTTGTTCATTCTTTGGGCAATACATGGTATTTTCAGCATTCTTTGCCAACACTGTAATTCGAAGGCATTAACTCATCTTTGGTTTTCCTTATTTGTTGTCCAGCTTTCACATGCATATGAGGTGATTGAAAATACCATGGCTTGAGACGGGCACACCTTAGTTCTTCAAAGTGACATCTTGCTCCTCAATACTTTAAAGAGGTCTTTTAAAACACATTTGTTGAGTGTAATACTGCATCTGATTTCTTGACTGCTGCTTCTATGGCCATTGATTGTGGATTCAAGTAAAATGAAATCCCTGACAACTTCAGTATTTTCTCCATTTATCAAGATGTTGCTTATTGGTCCAGTTGTGATGATTTTTGTTTTCTTTATGTTGAGCTGTAATCCATACTCAAGATTGTAGCTTTTGATCTTCCTCAGTAAGTGCTTCAAGTCATCTTCACTTTCAACAGGCAAGGTTGTGTCATGTGCATATGTAGGTTGTTAACAAGTCTTCTTCTAATCCTACTGCTGCATTCTTCTTCCTATAGATCAGCTTCTCAGATTATTTTCTCAGCAAACAGATTGAATAAATAGAGTAACATACAACTCTGACACATACCTTTCCTGATTTTAAACCATGCAATATCTTCTTGTTCTGTTTGAACAGCCTCTTGGTCTCTGTACCAAGGTTCCTCATGAGCCCAATTAAGTGTTCTGGCATTCTCATTCTTTGTAATGTTATCCATAATTTGTTATGATCCACACAGCTGAATGCCTTTGCATAGTCAATAAAACACAGGTAAACATTTTTCTGGTATTCCTGGATTTCATTCAAATCCATCTAACATCAGCAACTATGCTACCTTGTTCCAAGTCTTCTTCTGAATCCAGCTTGAATTTCTGGAAGTTTCCTGTCAGTACACTCCTGCAACCACTTTTGAATTATCTTCAGCAAAATTTTACTTGTGTGTGATATTAATGATATTGTTCAATAATTTCCATATTCTGTTCAATCAGTGGTCTTTGGAATGGGCACAAATATCGATATCTTCCAGTTGTTTGGCCAGGTACCTGTCTTCCAGATTTCTTGGCAAAAACCAGTACATGCTTCCTACACTGCATCCATTTGCTGAAACATCTCAAAGGGTATTCTGTCAATTCCTAGAGACTTCTTTTTCACCAGTGGCTTCATTGCAGCTTGGACTTCTTCCTTCAATACCATTGGGTCTTGATCAGATGCCACTTCCTGAAGTGATTGAACATCGACCATTCTTTTTGGTACATTGATTCTGTGTATTCCTTCTATCTTCTTTTGATGATTCCTGTATTGTTCAATATTTTGCCCCTAGAATCCTTTAACATTGCAACTTGAGGTTTGAATTTTTTCTTCAGTTCTTTCGTCTTGAGAAATGCCAAGTGTGTTCTTCTCTTTTGGTTTTCTGACTTCAAGTCTTTGCATATTTCATTTAATACTTTACTTTGTCTTCTTGAGCTGCCCTTTGAACTCTTCTTTTCAGCTCTTTTAATTCATCATATCTTCCATTTGCTTTAGCTTCTCTCCATTCAAGAGCTATTTTCAGCATCTCTTCTGATACCTCTTTTGGTCTTTCTTCCTTGCCTGTCTTTATAATGACCTTTTGGTTTCTTCATGTGTGATGTTCTTGATGTCATCCCACAGCTTGTCTGATCTTCAGTCACTGGTTTTCAGTGCATCAAATTTATTCTACAGATGCTTTCTAAATTCAGGTGGGATATAATCAAGGTCGTAGTTTGGCTCTGGTGGATTTGTTTTGATTTTCTTCAGTCAACTTGAACTTGCATATGAACAACTGATGGTCTGTTCCACACTCAGCTCCTGGCTTCGTTTAGGCTGATGATATTGAGTTTCTCCATCACCACTTCCATCTGGCAAGGTCCATGTGTATAGCCACCTTTTATGTTGTTGAAAAAAAGGTATTTGCAATAAATAAGTTGTTAGTCTTGCAAAATTCTATTATACAATCTCTAGCATAGTGATTTCTATCACTGAGGCCATATATTCTAACTACCAATGATTCTTCTTTGTTTCCAACTTTCATGTTCCAATCACCAGTAATTATCAATACATCTTCATTTTATGTTTGGTGAATTTCAGACTGCTGAAATAGGTAAAAGTCTTCAACTTCTCCATCTCTGTCTTTAGTGATTGGTGTATAACTTTGAATAATAGTAGTATTAACTGGTCTTCCTTGTAGGTATATGGGTAGTATCGTATCACTGACAGCATTGTATTTCAGGATAGATCTTGAAACTTTCTTTTTGACAAGGAATGTGATGCCATTCCTCTTCAATTTGTCATTCCCACATAGCAGATCACATGACTGTCTGATTCAAAATGGTCAATATCAGTCTAGTTCAACTCACCTATGCCTAGGATATCAATCTTTATGTGTTTCATTTCATTTTTGACAACTTCCAATTTTCCTAGATTCATCCTTAGTACATTCCATGTTCTGACTAGGGATGAATGTTTACAGCTGTTTCTACCCATTTTGAGTTGTGCCTTATCAGCAAATAAGGGTCTCAAAAGGTTTACTCCATCCACATCATTGAGGTTGACCCTAGTTTGAGGAGGCAGCTCTTCCCCAGTCATATTTTGAGTGCCTTCCAACCTAAGGGGCTCATTTTCTGGCATGATATCAGACAGTTTCACTGCTCTTCAAAAAAGTTTTCTAGTAATATATCAGATGTTGTTTCACTGATATTTATAAGGTTTTCACTGGCAATTTTTTCAGAAGTAGATGGCCCCATCCTTCTTCCCAGTCTGTCTTAATCTGTCCACTGAAACCTGTCCACCATGGGCAACCCTGCTGGTATTTTAAATACCAGTGGCATAGTTTCCAGCCTCACAGCAACATGCAAACCACCACAGCATGACAGACTGACAAACAAGTGCTGGTGTGTATCAGGAGGTAGGAATAATTGTGGGCTACTTAAGAGTCTGCCTACAATGCATAAGGAGTGCTTTGGCTTGGTTTTAAGGAGCTCTGGTGGTGAAACATTTAAGTTCTCAGCTGCTTAAACAATGGTGTAAACCCACCAGCGCACTCCATGAGAGAAAGATGTGGCAGATTGCTTCCATAAAGATATACATCATTGGAAACCATATGGGGCACTTCTATTCTGTCCTACAGGATCCTTTAGGAGTCAGAATCAACTTGACAGCAATAGGTCAGTTTTTTGGTTTTGTCTTGTTTTTTGGTATAAATAAGATATGAGTACTTGTTACCACCTAAATGAAGAAACTTGACCAGGTAAGTATGTCAATTCATTGAAATGACCAAATACGTGTTCAAATTTGTTCAAACTCCAAAAACATAAGAGAACCTAATAAAAAAAAAAAAAAAAGAATAAGAAAACCTATCACCAAAGTCATTCTGATTCAAATGGATAAATCACAGCTCATCAACAGAGAGTAGATGAATTCCAAAATCACCAGCCAGGTTTGCTAGGCTTATCTAGAAGTTCTTTAAAAGGATACCTGTAATATAAACATTGAATGTATGCAACATCTCTCCAACGGCTTGGAAGTTCACAGCAAAAATATTTATGTGGTCCTTGTCATACTCCATTTGATTTCTTCCATTTGAATAGCCAGCCAAAAGCACTAAGCAACCACACAGGGAGACAAATTCATGAAAACCATCACAATGGGAGATGTATTAACCAGCTCTTGTTGCAGCAATGCTGTATAACAAACAAGCCGAATGTTTCAATGACTCATGAAAACAGAATATTTTTTTCTCACCCAGGGAATTATAGGTTGGCTGTGGTTCACATGATCTCAGTTGGACTTGGCTGACTTCAGGCATTGGTTTGTGTTTAGGTTTTTTTCACATTTCTTTGTTTTCCTCATTCTGGGACTAACAGCTACTATAGGGCATGTTCATATTCTGCTCATGGCAGATGGCAAAAGCATAAGAGGAATGAGTTGAAGCACTCAATGCCTCTTAAGGCTTTCACTCAAAACTGACGTACTATCACTTCTGCCCATAGTCTGTTTTACAAAGGAGGTCATGTGGCCAAATCCAATATCAATAGGATGTAGAAATATACTTCACTTACTTTAGTAGGAGACCATGATATGAGACAGAATATGGGAGAAATTCCAACATAGAGAGGAATTGAAGAACAGGGGGTAATGAATAGGCCCAATACAAAGTAGCCAGCCATATAAGCTGGTCAAGTTACCTGTAATACTACAGTGAGCTCCTAGGCTGCAACTTGAAAAGAACAAGCCATAGCATCATGTAACTAACAACTCAGGACATGCAATGGTACAACACTGTGCTACCTCGATATGAAATCCTCTATAAAATACAAAATCTACATTATGGTAATATAATAAAGGTAAAGATTTTACAAGCACAAGGACCTTAAAAATTATAGTTCCCATGGCAAATATAACATAGCCATTTGTGCCCATATACTATAAAGACAGAAGTCCTAACTATAAACAGTAATGGGAAATCATGCATATTCAGGGATGGGGGTAGTGAAAGAGTTATGAGTTCAGTTAGAAAAATTACTTTGGGAATTTTATCTTATGAGTGAAGCCTCAAGTAATGTACAGTATAATACAATGGAACATTTAATAGGTGACTGGATAAAGTAATTTTCTTTCATTCAAAAAGGCTACAGAATTGTAATCCAAATAAAAAGAAACACATTCATTTATTTTCTTACATAAATTATGGAGCGTGCCCATATTTTATTACTATAGTTTATTTCAAATTTCAGTAGTTAGTCTTCTTTAACTGATGATTCTATGTTGGGATCTATTTTCTCATAAATGAATGAGCCTCATGAGCCTGCTAAACTAACCAAGTATGAGTCTGTTTACATTTTGACTCATCAAACCCTACAAAGATCATCTGTTTTCAACTTAATAATTGTTTACTTATATAGTTAAAATGGAATACTTTACATCTTGCTTTGTAAAGATGGTTTAATATGGAATACTTTACATCTTGTGTTGGCATATTTGAAAGACATTAGATTTTTTACTATATTTTAAACTGTACTTGGAAACACCAGAAGTTGAAACACTATTCTGTCAAAAATACTTAAATAACATAATGCTATTTCTTCAAATATAATGCTATTCCTTCCAAATTCTGTAGTGTCGTAATAAGTGCCACATATGTAGCCAACTCCTCCTGATAACCAATTATCAATTCATTTATGTGTGCCTTAAGACATGAACAGATGCAGTCCTGAAAAACTGGAGTGGAGCTAAATTCCATCTATATGATTGTATTCTCTTGTTTAACTTCCCTATCTTCTGTTAAAATATTGAAGGTATACTCCTAGGGTAAAAGCCTTTCAAAGCATTGACACAATGTGGTTTCACAAAAGCTGTCCAGAGATATCTGATAAACTGCCTTACAATTTCATGTTAAAATATCCACAAAGATATAGAAAAGAGAAAAATTGGCAATGACACTGTGGGCTTCAGTTGAGAGGGACCAGTTGCCAAAGTCCAAATGAAAATTCAACTAACTGTTGCTTTGATGATGATAGACTGAAAACATATTCCTAAACTACCTGCCATAGGCTCTTCTTTCTGAAACAGAATAGGTCAGAAGATAAAAAAAAAAAACAAAAAAAACAGGAAATAATTTGCCACACCCACCCTGTCTACATTTAATTCCAGTGTGTAGGTACTGTAATGAACACACACACAAACACACACTCACACACACAGCAAGTGAGCCAGTGAGACCTAGACTTTTTCTTTGCACCATCCAACCTCATTAGCATCTATCTCTCCACATACTCAGAAACAACTTTGGGCATGCATCACAGCAGAATGAGAGATATGTGGACAGAAACATGGGAAATATTGAGATGCTTAGTTACCTAATGCGAAGTGCTTTAACTGGAATAGAGACAGACAGAACACAAAGAAGACTACTTGCTGGGTAAGTAAAGCTTATTCATATACTCTGTTCTTCAAAGAAGACTTGCAAAATGCTTGGGAAGAGAAACCAGTGATGAAAGCAGGAGAAAAACCCAACATCAGATGTATATAAGTATATTAGATAAGCATTTCTCAATGAGGACACTAGTGGCATAGGACAGGGAGTAATTCTTTCTTTTGTGAGACTGTTTGGCATCACTGGCCCTGGGACATTTAATTTAGAGAGTCTCCCTGTGCAGTAAGGAGCTCTGGTGGTGTAGTGACTGCTAATCAGAAGGTCAGTAGTTCAAACCCACCAGCTGCTCCATGGAAGGAAGATGGGGCAATCTCCTTCTGTAAAGATTTATAGCCTTGGAAACCCAATGGGGGTCTATATGAGGTGGAAATGATTCAATGGCAATGAGTCTGGTTTTTGGTATTTTGGTTCCAGTTAGTAATAGACCGTACCAAATTTAGTAGCACAGAACCATAGCCTTTATATTAAGTCCACAGATTCTGCAGGTCAGGCATTTGGAAAGGGCACAGTGAGATTGGCATGTTTCTGCTTCACCCTGTCTGGGCCTCAGTTGGGAAGACTCAATAGTTTGGGGTTAGAATCATCTAAATGCTCCTTCTGTTACACATCTGGCATATGGACTGGGAGGACTCAAAAACTACAACTTCCCATCTGAGCACTTACATGGGGCCTCTCCATGTGGTGTGGCTTCCTAAAAGCATGGCAGCTTCGGGGCAATCAGGCTTCATACATGGCAGCTCAGGGCTCTGAGCACAAGTATTTCCATGAACAAGGCAAAAGCTGCATGGCCTTTTCCAACCATATCTTAGAAGTCATGCAGCATCATTTCTTCCACAATCTATTGATTGTAAGTGAGTTCAAGCCTACCCAGATTCAAGGGGAGAGAATAGGCTCATCTTTCAATTGGAAGCATGTCAAGAGAAATAGTGTACCATCTTTGGAAAATACTATTCACCAAGGTCTGTCATTGAGACAATATATATTAGTGTTCTATTACGGGTATAACAAATTACCACAAATTTAGCAGCTCAAACAACACAAATTATTATCTTACAATTCTGGAGGTCAGAAGTCTGACACAGGTATCACCAGACTGAAAACAAAGTGCCAGTAAGTTGTTTCCTCCTCATTGGGGTGGTTGAGAGAATTCACTTCATTGAAGTTGTACAACCAAGGTCTTCACTTTTTTGCTGGCTGTCAACTGAAAGCCGTTCTCAGCTTCTAGAAGCCACCTGCACTCCTTGCCTTTTGCCCCCTTCCTCCATCTTCAAAGCCAGCAACAGTGAGTTAAGTCTTTCTCTGACCATTCTGTGCCATCACATGTCTCTCCAAGAACAGTCAGGAAAGGTTATTTGCTTATAAGGATTTGTGATTAGATTGGGTCTATACGGACAAACCAAGCTAAACTGCCCATTTCAAAGTCTATAACCTCAATCACATCTGCAAAGTTCCTTTTGCCACTTAAGGAAACATATTCACAAGTTCTGAGGAATACAACATGGACATCTTTGGAGCAGGGTGGGTCGTTATTCTGCCTACCTACTACACAACCTAAAACACCTGCTCACACTTTGAAATTCTCCCTTGGGAACAGTACCATCTGGTTGATTTACACAGCATTAGAGATTTTGCACATCAGCCTGACTTTCAGGTTTGCTGTTATTGTGAGGAGCCATTGAGTCTATTTTGACTCATAGGAGCCCCACGTAACAAAACAGATCTGTCCATAGAGTTTTCTTGGCTGCAATCTTTATGGAACAAACTCACCAGGTTTTTCTCCTGCAGACCAGCTGAGTGGGTTCGAACTACTAACCTTTCAGTTAGTAGTCAAGTGCTTAACCATTTGTGCCACTGGAGCTCAGGTCTAGTTAAGGACACTTAATTCACTCTTTTTAGTGACAAATACTGGTTTCAAACAATAGTGCTTTCCAAATTCCAAAATTAATAGAAAAAATTCAACTTAAGGGTATAAGAAAAGCTACTGTGGCATATGAGAAAGCAGACACCACCTTTAATATTCAAAGGGAGATTGTGTTTCTGGGAAAAAAAAAGTTCCTCTAAGAAACACATTAAAATTTTACAATATATTTGCTTGGAATCATCAAAAGATGCCCAAGGACATGGCTTCTTTGTGAATAGAACAGACATGACAAGACTAAAATAAGATAGCTATGAGAAGAAACTGATTGAAATCAGAAAAAAGAATGTAAGGAAACATCAAAACAACAGAAGCAGAATTAAAACCTGTACAGAAGAGAGTCAAGGGCAGAACTGACCCTGCAAAATAATAAAGCAGTGATGTGGAGGACAAACTTGAGAAACTCTCATAGACTGCATTATGATGTATTTAGAATTTTTTTGGTTGCAAGTAACAGGAGCTCTATTCAATCTAGCCAATGAATCCCCCTTTGGCCTATAAAATATGAAAAGTTACCAAAATGACTTTATGAAATTAACACATATTTGATGCAGTTCTAGAATCTTGTTTATATAATAGGATCAAAAATGACAAATAAGATGTTAATAAATTGAATTAATCAGTTATATCAAAATAAAAATCTGCTACAATTTAGTTGTATTCAGAATTGTAATGCAAAGATACTTTCATATTAGGAAATTTATATATGTGTGTGTAGGTGTGTGTATGCACACCTGCACACACATATCTCATTGGTATGACAAACAAGAAATTTATTATCATCTGAGTGGAGGCTTAAAAAGTTATTTAAACAAGTGAACATCCACTACTGAGAGAAACTCTTAGTGAGCCAGAAATAAAACGATATTTTCTTAATGTTTTAAATAATTATTGTCTTAAACCCAAATCATCCTTAATAGTAAAAGACTACAACATTGATCCTCAAAATGCCATTGAACATTTGTTCCTTTTGGGGAAATGGGCTAAATTTGATGGCAATCAGTGGGAGGGAGGAGTTAGAGAGATTAAGTTAGGTTGTCATCTCACAGGATACCAAAAATCTTTTAGATAGATCAAAACCTTAAAGGTAAAAAATGAAAGATTAATAGAACTGAATGATTGATTAATCAAGTAGATTTTCCTGGGGATGGGCATTCTAAGCATAAAAGCACCATAAGAAATTACAAAAGACAAGATTGATAGACTTAACTCCATTAAAATTTATTTCTTCTGTTGGTTATAAAATTTATTAAACAGTAAGTGCAAATGTAAATTCAGGAAAGTATTTCCAACAAAATTACAAAGAGTTTATTTACTTAATCAACAAAGAGCTCTCACAAACCAATAAGAAAAATGTTAATACTCTGTAGGAAAGAAAGAGCGGAATAAGACAACTCACAGATGAAGAAAAATAAAGGACCATTAAACTCTTATTAACATGCAAATTAAAGCGAAACAAAAACACTTTTTTTTTGTCTAACAAATAAGCAAAGACTAATAAAAAATAATATTGTAAACATGTCCAACAGGTTATCTGACTATAATTTTGTTGAAAATTTCCAGTAATTTGGCAATATGTATTAGAACATTTACATAAATTCACATCTTTGGACCTAAGTTATTTATGCAAAAGAAATAATCAGACACATATACAAAGATTCTATACCAAGATGTTCATAAGAGTGCTATAATAGATAAAGTATTGGGAATAACTTAGATATTAAACAATAGATAAATGACTAATTTTGACATATCTGAAGTGGAACATTATATAGACATTACAAAGAATTTCAGTAACTTAAGGAAAACCTAATATTAAAATGTATTATAGTAAATGGTAACAGGATACAAAATCATATGTAGTATGATCCTTATTTTGTTTTTTAAAAATTATATACAACTATATACCTATTATATGAGCTCTGGTGGTGTACTGGTTAAGCATTCAGCTGCTGAAAGGTTGTTGGTTCAAACCTACCAGTTGCTGTACTCTGGGAAAGAAAGATGTGGCACTCTGCTAGGGCCGCTAAGAATTGGAATAAACTTGACAGCAATGGATTTGAATTTGGTATATATATATCAGGAGTCCCTGTGTGTTATAAATGGTAAAGTGCTTGTCTGCTAACCAAAAGCTGGGAATTCAAATCTACCCAGTGGAGCTTCGGAAGAAAGTCTTGCCTATCTACTTCTAAAAGATCAGAGGTTTGGAAGCCCTATGAAGTATAATTCTACTCTGCCACACATGGCATTACTGTGAATTAGAACTGACCTGATTAAAAACGATTTGGTTTTTGGTTTATATACTTATTAATCAGTTATATCAAAATAAAAATCTGCTACAATTTAGTTGTATTCAGAATTGTAATGCAAAGATACTTTAATATTAGGAAATTTATATATGTGTGTAGGTGTGTGTATGCACACCTGCACACACATATCTCATCGGTATGACAAACAAGTAATTTATTATCATCTGAGTGGAGGCTAAAAAAGTTATTTAAACAAGTGAATATCCACTACTCAGAGAAACTCTTAGTGAGCCAGAAATAAAACAATATGTTCTTAATGTCCCAGGGACAACTCAGGGACGCCCAAAGCAGCAGGCCAGAAGAGCAGGAGAAAGGGGATTAAAAGCCAGGAAGCTAGACAGAGGTACAGTCAGCCACAGGTACCCAGGTGGGAGTGATACGAGAGGTCTCCAACAGCAAGACAAACTTGTCTGTC
>NW_006921590.1:20272089-20289520 GCF_000298275.1 Orycteropus afer afer | reverse complement strand
ACCTTCCTTCCGAGGAGTGGCTGGTGGGTTTGAACCGCCAGCCTTCTGGTTAGCAGTCAAGTACCTTAGGCACTATGCTACCAGAGCTCCCTAAGATCACGTAGGGAATTTAAAAAATACTGATGCCTGGGTTACACCCCTCATTTCCTCCTCCAAAACTCCTTCCTCATGGAATATTCTGATTTAATTGATCAAGGGAAGAAAGTGGACATTGGGATTTTTAAAATCAACCCCATTCTACTTCTATTTAGATTCTGATTCTAATGTGCAGCCAGATTCTAATGTGATAACCATAGATTCAAACTGATTTCATAGCCTTTTATTTGGTCTCACCCCTCAGTTTGAAAAATACTGCTCAAAATGTCCTCTTTGACTACTTGTTGATAATGTAACAATTTTTAAATCTTTTAAAAATAATATTTATCTTATTTTTTAAAATAATATTTTCACTTTATTATTTATTTTTATGAATCCTGCAAAAGCCTGAGGTTTGAATTTACTCCTGTACCTTCATGCTTGGATAAACTCACTTGCAGCATGTGGGATAGACCTGTCCTTCTGAGACTTTACTCTCAAACTTTAATATACATAAAAATCACCCGTAGTCCTTGTTGAAATGAAGATTCTGATTCAGGAGATCTGGGGTAGGGCCTGAGATTCTGCATTTCTGAGCTCAGGTGATGCTGATGTTCCTGGTCCATACTTTGAGTAGCACTACAGTAGAGAAAGATGCATCAGTGTTCCTTTCTAAATGGATTCCTCTCTATTCTCTAGCAGCTGCCGCTGTGTTCTTCCCCTTGTTTTTTAAAGCTTTGCACAAACTTTAATGAGATGAATGGTATTTTATTTCTTTCTCATTGTTAGGAAGTGTGGTTAAAAAAAAAACAACTCACTGCCGTCAAATTGATTCTGACTCAGCAACCCCTTTTGGGTTTTTAAGACAGTAAATATTTATAGGAATAGATTGCCCAGTCTTCCTTCCACAGAGTGGCTGGTGGGTTTGAACCACCAACCCTCTGGTTAGCAGTCAAATACCTTAGGTACTACACCACCAAAGCTCCTTAGGATGTGTGGTAGTTAAGGTTATATGTCAACTTAACTGGGCCTGGTTTTGAGTGGCTGGGCGTCTGGATATAGTATTCCCCATGGTGAGACTGGTAATCAACTCTGGTGAAATCTACTGTGACCAGCTGAGTAGCTGCCTTAAGGATATGGTCTGCTTGCAGTATGTAAGGAGAAGATTTATGAAACGTCTCAAGCTTTTTGACACATCGGGATCTTGCATTTGGCTGAATCTCAGTGGCCTGCCATGTTGTCTGCCAATCTTGAGACTATTTCTAGATTTCAACTAGTGGCCTGCCATGTTGCTTGATAATTTGGGGACTGTGTCATTTTATTTATTAACCTTGGGTTTGTCAGCCTCAGCAGTCAGCAGCTGCCTGAGTTAAGAGACACCTCTAGCTCCAGTGGGCTGGGAGCAAGAGGCAGAGCTGAAGCCCAAAGTCGAGGGGCCTTCACACAACCCCTAAAGCTGGCATTTTGAACTTGGACTTCTAGCCTCCTAAACTGGAAGGGAGTAAATCCCTGTTTGTGGAAGCCATACATTTGTGGTATTTTGTTAGAGTGGCACAAGAGGGCCGAAACAGGGTAAGTAATCTCCTGATTGGGGATCAAGCTGACAGAAAATCCTTCCCCCAACTACAAATTGGCAGATAAGTGCACATCTTGAAACTTAGACATCAGACCAGTAAACATCCACTTTGCTACAGTAGTTTGAAGAGGTCTCCCTGATTTTGTGTCCCATGTTGTACAGTCAAAACATATGTTGTTTGCATGTATATAGATGTGTATGTATCCACTTTCAATAGAATGAATCTTCACATTATGATCATTGCTTTCTTATTTTTGAAACTGAGTTATGCTTTTACAGCATGATGTTTATACCTGTATTTAGTACTTACATTAAAGTTATTTGTTCACAAGTCTGTCTCTCGTATTAGTTTATAAGCTCTTTAACAGCAGGGACTATGTCTTAGTCATCCTTATGTCATGCCAGCAGCTACTACATGTTCAATGAATGTTTGTTGAAGGGAATAGTGGTTGTATTCGTTGTTAATAGCCACAATAATATTCAGTGGCACAACCGCAAATCTCAGTGGCTTAAAAGAGTAAGCATTTATTCAGATCATTAGTGTATGGTTCATCAATTTTGGTTGGGTGTGAAAGAACAGTTCTTCTGGCCTCAGCTAAGTGACAGGAGTACCTGACCATGTGTTTCTCATCTCCAGTAGGCTAGCTCAAGCATGTTTTCATGATGGCGGCAGAAGTATAGATGTACAGTTGAAACAAGCATGCACTTTTCAAGCTTCTGCTTATATCATATTTGATAATATTTCATTGGCCCAAGAAAGTAATCTGGCAGAGCCCAGGGTCAGAGTGGAAGACATCACAACGTTATATGACAAAAGGCCTAGGTACAGGGAGAGAGAAAGAATGGAGCTATTTTTTGCAATCCATCTACCACAGTGGTTTTCCCTTCTTCCTCCATCGTCACAATCTCATCCCCCCAAGTCTGAAATACCTGTAATACGTGGAAACAGTGTAATGAAACTGAAGTCCTTTCTGATTTTAATTTTGAAACCACTAGTTGATTCTTCTGTAATAGAAGCTTGATCTGAAGTGATTTAGTCAAAGGCATGAAGATTTTGATTTTTACTGGAGTGCAGCCTGGGCTTCATTATAGTCCATTCTCATGTCAGGTGTATCAGCCACAATTCTATCCACCTGCTGGTGCATGATCCTTCTAGGCACTGGGCCAATATGCAGGGAAGCAGACAGCCATGTGTTTTAATCAGCATCTGTATCTTGATTTTTTTTGGTTGCTCTTTGAGCCATGTTAAACAAAAACATAAAATTACCTTAAAAGCACCTTGATGAAAAGACACTGTTATCAACTTTCTCATCAGATGGGAGGAAAATTCTGAACATGGGGATAAGTGGCCAACAACACTGACTTTACCAAACCCAAAATAAAAAAACCTAATAAATGCCTAGTTTAACAAAATGATCATAAAGAAGCCATTGATTGTAATAACAAGAAAAACTAAATAACCAATGTCATTCTCAGTGTCCCCTTACTCTTCTACTACAAGGAGATATATTACACAAAACATATGCACATAATTGAGAAGCAAATAGAATTGCTTAAAAAGAGATACTCAACTGATAGCAATAAAATTTAGACCAAATATCAGAAAACTATTAAGCCTAGCAGTAACATTGATTAGAGCACTATTTTCTTATTTGGTTAGTCCTAGGAGGGCCATTGAGTTGCTGTTTTGTTTATGATGGAAAGGTAAATTAATCTTGTTTAATGGGCAGAAGATGCAGAAGCTGTGCTTTCTCTCTTCATTCCAAACGATGGATCAGAGATAGTTGAAGCTTCAGTAAGATTATTGGGTTCAATATATTATTTATTTTCTGGAAAATCAGAGACTTATAAAGATACACACCTAAACTCAGTGAAAAAATTATTCTGCTGGCCCTATGTAAAATTGTGAAGTAGGTCAGTTAGATCCCAGCCTCAACCTTTTTCTCCGTGATGTACTCTGTCTCAAATCATCATTCAGATCCCAAAGAGAGGCTGCTGGTTTTCTCCCTAACAAAAAATGCTCTCAGAGCCTTGACATTTATTTGCATGCCAATGTTCATGATGGCTAACAGATCAAAGTATCTTTCCAAAGAAACTCTCCCAAGAAAGGTTCTACTGGGAAGATGTATACACCATTCCCACCCATAAAATGGCAACAAGGCCTTTTGCAAGGCAGGCCACTGAAAGGTATGGTTTATTGGTAAAATACAACCACTTAAAAAATTAACTTTATAAAATAGTTGAGCAGATTTATTATTTATTTAGCATAAGGATGCATAAAAAACAGAAAACATAAGTACACGAGGTAGAAGATGAAACTTTAGGGACTTCTGTTTAAATATGGCAGGATGAAGATATCTTTCTAACAGTTTTCACCTTCTGAAACCCCACCAAAAATAAAGCAAAAGTACAGGCTCCAAAAGTAAAAGCAATAAAAGCAAGACAACAGCTGATGAAGACTGTCAACAATAATTTAGGAGACTGATAGCTGATGAACTAGTGGCTACTTACTTGTATCAGCTTCCTCTTCCAAATTCCTGTGAGATAATGGTAATGGTGGTGATGATAGTGCTATTGGTTGTGGTGATGGCAACGTAGCTGGTGGAGGTGATGATGGAAATGATAAAGGTGGTGGTAACGGAGGTGATGAAGGTGGTGGTAAAGCACATCTATTTCCTTGTACACTGTGAATTACTTGGAGGCAAAGAATATGTGTATTGTGTACACTGAACATGTCCACGAAGGCCAGGTAAGCACACGTTTCACAGTAAATGTCTGCTGAATTGAATGGAATGTTCTGTCAAGAAACCGTGAAGGATCTCAGATTTTATCCTACTTGCAAGCAAAATGGTTATCCTGCCACATGGATGTTAACAGAAGACTTGGGACTCCTGAGCCAGACACAAATAATTTTATTACTCAGGTCACAATAAACTTCATGAGTTTCATATTTCATAGATTCTCCTTGCCTCCAAACCCTATGAGGGTGAAACAGAACAGCCCAGACACATACATACCATAAATCCCTCGATCATAAACATCCACTTCATGGACGACCATCCTTCCTCTTTAATGTTATATAAATTTGCCCTCACTTTGAAACCATTGAACTAGGGCTTCAATGGATTAATTCTGGTTTGAACTCCTGCTGAGAATTTGCATTTTCAGATATACTGAATTAAAATCTACATTTTAACAAAATGTATACATTGAATCATCTGGTGATTTTGTGAAAATGTAGGTTCTGATTCAGTATATGTGGAGTGGAAATGCAAATTCTTAGCAGAGGGCCAGATGGGAATGAACTGTTTGGGAGCCCAGGATTGAACCATCCCCTATTCACAATAAATTCTTTATGGCCATATACACTTGTTGCATGTGTAGCTTTTCAATAATTGAAAAGGTTTTGAGCCTGTTCGTATACTAAAGCAAGGCTAAATAAGAGCCATGTGCACCTGTTCTGACTTACCTACAAATTCAACTTAAAGATACACTTAGGAATGGATCTCATTTGTAACCCGGGGACTGTATGGACTGGGTTTCTATCACAAATGAGGAAACATAATCTTAGGAAACCTCACTCTTTTATAATGGACGGCAAGCAAACCTGCCCACATTTTGCCCTGAAGGGAAACAATATCCTTATTATACTGGACAGCAAACAAACCTCCCCTCTGTCCAGAGGGAAACACTAGCTTTATCTTAAGGCTGTTTACAAAAACATTCTTGAAAAAATAATATGTAACAAAAGCTTCCAGTTCCTCTGCTCATAAGATATACAGAAATACAAAAGACCCATAGAGAATTGTCTCCCAACAGATTGTTGAGACTCCTTGGACAGCAAAAACAAACCTTAACCACACTGATCTATGAACTAGCAGAGGCATATCTAGAGTTTAGCAGATATGGCATCTGCTCTGGGTGCCACTTGAGGGAGGGGACCAATGAGCAGTTTCTATTAGCCAGCTGTGACAGATCATTCAGCAGTTTAAAACTAATTGCCATAGGTGTTATGATCATCTACATAGAATCAGATATACATAGATATGCCTCTGTCAACCAGTCCTTACAGTCCCATATAGTTTCAATTATATATTGTGAAAATGAGTATATCATACACGCTTGCCAGTTACTTGTCGATTTTGCTCCGCTCCAGGCACACTCATCTGTCTTCTGCTCTGTGATGCTGGGACTGGGACTCCACAAATGGAATTTTCCAGCTCACTTTTAGATAGACTCTACTACTTCGTGGGAGACTGGGTGGCAGAAGGAGGGGATAGCTGATTCTCTCTTGGCTTCCACCCCAGTTTTGCATTTCTCCAGCAGGAGTGGACAGCTATAGCTACAGTCACCAGCTTCTCTTGGCACTTCCAAGGCTAAAACTACCCCCTCAAAGGCGTATGTAGCAGGCGTATTGTTGTGGTAGCCACCCCACCCCACTCCCTCATCCCCTACTCCATCAGCTTTACTAGCACCTGACACACTGAGCCCAGAACCCTTTCCCATTGTCTTCCAGCCCTGTCTCCTTGGCCTTCCAGCACCCACTAGGCCACATCTCTTTCTCATAGATTTGGCTAGTGGCTGCATAGAGGTGCCTCTCCCTATCCTACGACTCCATAGAACTTTTAGGTTTTAGTAACACCACTTTTACCCTCTAGTTTTCCCAGCTCTCAAGGTGGTAGCTTTTCCTGGAAATTTTAATCTCTAGGTTATTCAGGACTTTTCAACTTTCAACACCTATGTAACAATTCTCTGTATTAAATACTCTCTATGTGAAATACTTAGCATGGTTTCTGCTTTCCTGATTGGACCCTGTCTGATACAGTACATTAAGTTAAAAATTATTTAATGTTCTAATCCAGTGTTTAAAATTTTATTTTCTTTCTTGTTTAATTTTTATCTTTGTCAGAGGACATAGTTAAAAAATATCAAATAGTATGACAGGCCTTTGCCCAGTATTGTGCTGGTAAATGTTTATCAATTAGTTCTCTGGGATTGGAGGCCTATATTTATAATATACACCAATTTCCGTGTTGAAAATACTCTATCTATGGCAAATTGCAAGCTACCAATGTGATGTAACTGTACATAGAGTTGGGAAGATATACACACCATGAGATCTTGTGAACCAGTGTGAGTTGGTTCTAGACATCACCATCACTGACCCTTCCCCATTCTTCCTCATCCTCAAAATAACCACTTTCAATTCTTTCAGCTGGTATTCCTGGTATTGACTTCCACATTTCACCAAAAGGTAAGTAAAGGGAACAACCTCTCATTTCTAGTGAAGCTGCAGAAAATATTTGCATACTGATCATACTGCTCACTCTTTACTTAGCTAACTCCTTATCCTTCATGCCTCATTTTAAAAGAAATTTCCTCAGAAAGGCATTCCCTGACCACCTCCAGTTTAAATTAGGTTCCACCTTCTGGTCATTCTCATGCTATCTTAGTCTTTGCTTCATGGCACTCATCCCAGTTTGTAATTATGTAATTATATTGATGTTCATTTATATAATGTCTGTCTCTTCTGCTACTCTGCAAGCTCCATAAGGTCAGGGACTTCATATATTTTGTTTATCATTGTGTTCTTGGTGCTCAATGGTATTTGCAGAATGAATAAACAAAGGAATGAAGGAATAATGAAAATAATGAGTGCCGGATGTATATGCTAGGTACTCTTCTGAATTATTTCATAGATGTTTTTTATTTTTAATAACATCTGTACCAGTTACCAGCATTATATATTGTTCCCATTATGCAGATATGTAACAGGCTTCAAAGTCATACAGATAATGTTTTAACTTGAAACAAAAATTAGGTATTTTGATTCAAAATCCTGTGTTTTTGTGCTTCAGTTATTGCTGAATTGACATTCAGCTCCATCGTTCTGCTTAGGCTTCAAATTGTACTCCATTCCAACTTCTCAGATATTCTGACTGGCAGACCACCTTTTCCTGACCAAAAATCATTCTGATCCCTAGTTATGTCTTTAGCCTAGTGCTCAATAATTTCTTGCTCTTGATTAGTCCTGGTAAGTGGCCCGATCCTCTCATACAACAACACAATTGAATAAGATAATTAGGGTTAGCTGTTAGTGGGCCAGACAAAGGAATATGAGCTTTATCCTATCAGCAACATCAAACTATTTTAGCAATCAAAGACAAAGATGCTATAGTGAAGGATTTTTAGAAGAATGAAAATGGTGGCATAATATAGGTAGGTTAGAGAGGGAAACAGGAGTTATTAATACTCAGCTGCTAACCAAAAAGTTGGCTGTTAAACCCATCAGCTGCTCCACTCCATGGGAGAAAGATGTGGAGTCTACTTCTGTAAAGATTTACAGCCTTGGAAACCCTATTTAACAGTTTTTCTCTGTCCTATAGAGTCACTGTGAGTCAGAATTGACTTCACAGTAATGGGTTTGATTTGCTTTTGGTGGAATGGAAAACCATAGGAGTCAAGAAGGTAAGCTTACAGTCTCTTGCTTGGATCCATATTAGAGATGTTGAAGGCCTAAGCTAAGATGGTTGCAGTAGAGACAGAGATGGAGGAGTGATAACAAAAGGCCTAAAAATAACAATAAACTGTGCTCAGTGACAAAATAGCATGTGTTGTGAAAGGAGTATGGAACTGAGAGACAGGAGAACTGAATTTTGTTCCTTACTCAGTCACTTACTAGAAAGAAATACGCTTCTTCAGGTTCTCCATCTGGAAAATAGAGGGCTGGCCTTGATGATCTGTTTTGTTGAGTTTGAAACTTTGTAATGAAAAGAATAAAAATTAATGCCAACGTCTTGGCACTAAATAACAGTGTGCCCCATTTATAGAAGCTAAGAATGTGTGTGTGTGTGTGTGTGTGTGTGTGTTTAAGAGGATGAGGTGAAGGAAGAACAGGAGGTAACTGAGACAAATCTGGACTATTTGACATAGTAGTGGGTGAACCTTATGGAATATATCCTGTTGATAGTTGGAAATATGAGACTAGAATTTGTCAATAGATAATGACAGACACTATATATCAACTTGTCCTGCCTCCATCTCTAATCTTATTTTATCTTCCTATCCTGAAGAGGCCAGAAAGCTAAAAATGACATAAATTGGATTCACCAATTAGATGCATGTGCACCAGATTTGAAAAGCAGAAGTGAGGCAAAGGTCATTTTCTTCTCTTGAAAAATAAAGTCATAGAGACATGTATCCGGATTGGGTATTCCAGTGTCTAATAATGAGATTTGTGGGTGTTGACAGGTAGTGCTGGCAGCAGCTTCTTGACTCTTAGATCAGGCCTCCTAATGACTGATAAACCAACTTTATCATTGATTTTGTAAGCATTTTTTCTATATATTAAATCTGAAAATACCTAAAATTATTTCTGTTTCCTGCAGGGAACTTGACTGATACAGAGATAAAAGTTCATAACAGGTCTGCTTAGTTCACTTCACTACATATTTGATCTCATTGTCAATCTTTTTGCTTACTAATGGCCCACAATTTTCTTTCATATTAAGAGAATACTGGAATTCTCTGCAAAAAATGCCTTTGAATCTAAAGTGTTAATATAGATCCCTATGCATAAAGAAGAGAGCTAAATTTACCCTGTTTCAGAATGACTCTGTGGTCAGAAGCTAGATCACATCTGATTTACCCAAGACTTGGGTCAACGGTAGAGAGAAAGAGAGTGGGACAACAAGTACCCTAATCTGTAAGTCCTTTAGGGTCTTCCTTGGTTTCTGGTCACTAATCTTGACTGAGATGAATATTAGCACCTACCCAAGAGACAAGATACTCAGAGGAAAAGTGATTGCCCTTGTAGATGAAAAATTATCAAAAGTCAATGGCATTGTGATTACACACATATCTTAGAGTTATGTACCTTTAAACATATGGTCTATATCAATAGTTCTCAAAGTTTGGTCCTTAGACCAACAACATCAGCATCACCTGAGAAATTATTAACAATACAAATTCTTGTGTCCCACCCAGACATGGTCTTTTCAATCACCTCACCTGAATGCAAAAGTTGAACAATGGAAAAGGAATACAGAAGACAGAAGAAGAATTGATGTATTTAAATTGTTGTGTTGACAAAGAATATTGAATATAGTGTAAACTGCCAGAATGATGAACAAATCAGTCTTAGAAGAAAAGCAACTGGAATACTCCTTAAAAGTGAGGATGGCAAAACTTTGGCTTACTTTGGACTCACTATTCAGCAAGACCAAGCAAGCACTAGAAAAGGTAAAGTAGTAGGTCAGTGAAAATTAGGGAACCCTCAATGAGATGGATTGACACAATAGTCACAACAATACTGAGACATAATACTGATCATGGAGATGACACAGGACCTAGCACTGTTAAGTTCTGTTGTACATAAGGTCGCCGTGAGTCATAGCTGACTTCACAGCAACAACAACTCCAGATCTACTGTAATCAGAAACTCAGGAATGAGGCTCAGTAATCTATATTTAAAAATCCCTCAGCTGATTCTGATGCATGCCAGGGTTTGAAAATGACTGCTCATGACTATATAGTCACTAAGTCCTTTATGATCAAGGATGCTTGAGCTTTTTCTATGGGTAGGAACTACCAGTGTATTACTGACAGCTATTGGATAAGAATTCTTTGTAGACACTTATTTAGGAAAAGATTAAATAACTTACCCAAAGGTGTTAATGCATAGAGAAGAAGTTTAATATTTTTTTTGGAAATATATTCCAAATATTTACCAAGATGAAAATAATATTACTCCATATAGGAAAGCTTTTGTCTTTTACAAGTATATAATCTTATGAAAATTATATACCTACTCCTTGCTTATTGACTATCTCATCAACATTTTGCATTTATGATAATAGTAAAAAATCTACTATTGAACTCTTTTGTGTATTGTGATGAATGTTCTGCTAATGAATGCTGAAGTGCTAGGTGAGAGTAACCATCACTGGCTGTGATGGTTAAGGTTACATATCAACTAGGCCAGGCCATGATTCTCAGTGGTTTGGTTATTATGTAATGATGTAATTTTTGTCAGTTATGTAATGATGTAGTCATCCTCCATTTTGTGATCTGATGTGGTCATCCTCAATTTTTGCATAATGCTGATTTTTACATAACAACCTGGTCTTTGGAAACTAACCATGTTGCTAAGTGAGGAGTGGATATATATATATGAACAATGGCTCATTCATTAATAAATGAGCCAATTTGAAAACAGTTTTAGAGAACTTTTCTGTGACTTTATTTTTCTAATTGTAAAATAATTGAGAATCAAAAATATGTCCATGTGATATCTCTTGAAAACAAACACATTACATACAATTTATGTTTTTCAGATGTAAGAAAATTCAAAATAACTTTTAATGATAAATAATTAGATGCTGCCTGAGTTTATAAACTTTAATATATTTTGTTTAAGTTATTTTGCCTAAAATACGAACAAAAGCAATTTAATATCAAGCAGATATAGTTATGGAGATGGATGCTATCCTGTATCATCCTACTCTTTAAATAAAGAATGCAGGTTGATGCTGGTTAATTTTAATAAATGTTCTCAGAGATGTATATAGGAAGGCACATCAAGTGAATATTGTAAAGGGACTCATAAGACCAAATCCTTTAAATCCTTCAAAAGAATAGTAATTTTAATATTATCAAGTGCTAGTTCAGCATATTTCAGTATTATCAGAACTGGGAATGAAATATTTGGGGCACAACTAATAATATTCAGACCTTGCTCACACTGCTTCATGAGAATCTACCTTTTATGAAGTGAGTCCTATCTCTATGAATAATTTTTTCCATAACCCAACTTATTCTTTTGGTTAAAAATTTGGGCATTATTATATAATCTTATTGAGAAAAATAGGATAACATCTTCAACAGCCAAGTAGTTCTTTTCTTCATCTTCAATAATAATGTAAAAATGGGACCATGAATTGATTTATACATGTGGCACTATTTGAAATAAAAATGAAGATATCTTCTCTTTTATAAGATTCAATTCTTCAAGGAATTGCAGCAACATTCTTCTGTGTGCTCTGCTGAGGTTTTGTTGAGTTTTAACCATTTCATTGCTTTCCTAAAATTTCCAACAGGTTTTGTCTGCTTTAAAAAGGTTTATCCTAATATAACATATATTTTACCCTGAAGGAATATATAAGAGACAAGGAAGATAAACACATTATGTTTAATAAAGGGAATCGCCCTAATGAGCAAAATTGATTATTCAGGGGCTGTTCTGGTTACCTAGTGCTGCTCTGACAAGAATATACCACAAACGGGATGGTTTTAACAAACAGGAATTCATTCTTACAATTTGGAGGCTTTAAGTCTAAGTTCAAATTGCCAGGCTCTAGGGACTGGGTGAAAGCACCTAAACCTTGGGTGGCAGCTCTGCCTCCTGCTCCCAGCCCACTGAAGCTAGAGGCTTTTCTTCACTCAGCTGCTGGCTGCTGAGGGTGACAAACCCAATGTTGACAAGTAAAAAGGCACAGTCCCAATGTTACCAAACCACACAGCAGGCCATTAATTTAAGTCCATTGAAAGTCCCAAGGTCAGCAGAGCATGGCAGGCTGCTGAACAATGCCACGGCTACATGCAGGTTCAAGGTGCCATAAGCTAGAGACCATTCCCAAAACTGTTTCTTATATACGGGAAGCAGACCACATACCCAAAGCAGCTACTCAGCTGCTTGTGGTAGATCCCACCATGGAGTTGATTTCCAGTCTTATCATGGGGAATAACTACAACCCGCTGCCCAGCCACTCAACCAGGCCCAGCCAAGTTGACACAAAAACATAACTACCACAGTTTGACCCTTTGTCACCTTGGAACCTGTACAGATCTTCAATGGGTAGTATCTGTATAGGCCTCCTCCACTAGGTGGCTCCAGTACCCTAGTTCCTGAGTGATGACCTCATCCCCTTGGCCTGGCAAGCCCCATTCCTCTCCCTCTAGGGCATGGCAGCCCCACCTCCTCACTCTTGGGCAGCAGCTATGGCTCCATCCCACTGGCTCACATGAACAAGCAGCCCACACTCCAGAACCAAGTTGGTGAAGGTCTCTCTCTGAAACCTAGGGGGCTATGGTGGTTCCACCCCCAAAAGCCATGGTCCTACCCTTTCAAGCTGAGTTAGTTTCCTTGGTCTCTCCATTTCTGCTGATTAAAGCTGAAGACAACCCACTCTGCTGGAAATCTTCCTGTCCCAAAAGCATTCAGCTTTCTTGCTCCGTGGGCTGGTCAACCTGCTACAGGGGAGTAGCTGAATTTCACCTCAAAGTGCATATTTCAACTACTCTTGCCCTTTTGAGAGTGGATTATCTTAGTTACCATTTGCCATCTCTCTTGCATCTTTAATCTCTACCTTGTTCTTTTATTTCTTCCAGAAACATGTTCACTTCCACTCTATTCTGAATTAAAAACCTCTCCACTCCCCCCTACCCTCAAGATATTGTCCTGTTGTTCTCCTTTTCTGTTCCACCAAATCCAGAAAAAGCATCTCAGAGACCTCCCTCCATTCTTTCACTGCCTATACTTAACTCTCCAAAATGTGGCTTGAAGTTGTGTTGTCATTCTGGTTAATCTCTCCTTTATATGGGGAAGGAAGGGAAATGTTATTAGAGAGGAATACAGGAGGCTTCAACTGAATGGATAATGTTCTATTCATCTAAATCTTTTTTATATGCTTGAATTTTGTGTAATATTTTTAAAAGTAGCTTCTTTCATCACTATTCTAAAACTGCATAAATGATCATCTAGTTGCCAAGACCAATGTTCTCCCTTCTCCTGCACTTTTCTACATTATTTGATGCTACTGATCAAACTTCCTTTGTTTAAAAATTGTTTTCTGACTATAAAGTATTGCATAAAAACTGCAGACAATGAAGTGAAATATAAAGAAAAAATTTATAAACCCATTAAAAACCCATTATTCCCACCCAGAGGTAATTACTGTGAACATTTTTTTCTACAAATGTTTGTATATGTATATGTATATGTGAATTTCTACATTAGTAGAATTGTCATAAGTTAGATGCATTTCCCCAAGTCATTTCATAATTTTTTAAAAATATGATTTTAAATAGCTGAATAATGTCCTATCATGTTTATATACAATTATTTATTTAAACCTCCCCTCTGCCATTCATTAAAACAAGGAGCCCTGGTGGTGCAAATGGTTAGATGCTTGGCTGCTAACCAAAAGGCAGGTGGTTTGAACCTACCCAGATACTCTGCAGGAGAGAACTGGCAATCTGCCTCTGTTAAGATTTCAACCAAGAAAACTCTACGGGGCAGTTCTACTTTGTCACATGGGATCACTATGCGTTGAAATCAACTGACTGGCACCTAACAACAACAATTCATTAAAACAATCAGTCTGCTGATCTTCCAGGACAAGAGAGCAAACCTTCATTGAACATTTCCTATGTTCTAGGCACTATTCAAAGTGCTTTACATGAGTTAGCTCACAGAACTCTATAGGGGTAGGTTCTAGTGTTATGACATATTTCACAAATAAGGAGAGACCAAGAAGAAAAACAGAAGGAAGTTCTGTCTGTCAATGCTGTCTATGTCTTTTGCCCTGTTCTTCCTTTCTTCACTTCCTTTACTTGATAAACTTCCTTGACTTCAACTACTGCAGGTGACTTCCAAATTTAAACCTGTGTTTAAAAAGTTTAAAGTTCCTGACTTCTTTGCTGATCTTGAGGGTTTTATACTTAATTGCTTCTTGGTCTTCTACCCCAGGATTTCCCACAGTATACTTCAAAGTTGATATACTCCAAACTGAAATGGTCATCTTTCCCACACACCTGTTTTTATTTCTTTCTTCCCCTGGATCAGTTAGTGACTGTCTTTTCTTTTTTTAGCTCCTTGTGCATACAACACAAGCATTTATCTTTCCTTATGTCTAATCAGTCCTCAGTTTTATGATCAACACAATCAAATGCTTTTGCACAGTCAATAAAAGACAAGTAAACATCTTTTTGGTATTCTTTGCTTTCAGCCAAGATCCACTTGACATTATCATGATAAATGGAGAAAAGATTGATGTTGTCAAAGATTTCCTATTACTTCGTTGCACAATCAACACCAATGGAAGCAACAGTCAAGAAATCAGATGATGTATTGCACTGGGAAAATCGACTGCAAAAGACCTCTGTAAAGTGCTGAAAAGCAAAGATGTCTCTTTGACAACTAAGGTGCACCTGACCCAAGCCATGGTATTTTCAGTCGCCTCATATGCATGTGAAAGCTGGACAATGAATAAGAAAGACCAAAGAAGAGTTGATGCTTTTGAGTTGTGGTGCTGGCGAAGAATGCTGGAAGTACCATGGACTGCTAAAAGAACTAACAGGTCTGTCCTGGAGGAAGTGCAGCCGGAATGCTCCTTGGAAGCTAGAATGGCCAGCCTTCATCTCACCTACTTTGGTCAGGTTGTCAGAAGGAACCATTCCTTGGAGAAGGATATCATGCTTGGTAAAGAGGAGGGTCAATGAGAAAAGGGAAGGCCCTCAACAACATGGATTGACACAGTGGTTGTAACGATGGGCTCAGGTATAGCAAGGATTGTGAGACTGGCATATGACTGGGCAGTGTTTCGTTCTGTTGTACACAGGATCACTGTGAGTTGGAGCCAACTCAACGGTACCTAACAACAACAACAGTTCAATCTTCAAATCCCGTATTATCTCCTTAATATTTTCCACAACTATTCTAATTTACTCCTTTGCTCAGTGAGTCAGTCCTTAGCTCTCATCTGAACTGTTTTAATAGACTTCTAAGGGATTATCCCAGGAAGGAAGGTTGGGCAATCTACTTCTGTAGTGATTGTTGTTGTTGTTGTTGTTATGTGCCGTCGAGTCGGCCCCGACTCATAGCGACCCCTCCTTGGGTTTTCGAGGCAGTATCACTACGGAAGTAGGATTGCCCAACCTTCCTTCCGAGGAGTGGCTGGTGGGTTTG
Organism: Orycteropus afer afer; assembly: GCF_000298275.1. Lineage (NCBI taxonomy): Eukaryota > Metazoa > Chordata > Mammalia > Tubulidentata > Orycteropodidae > Orycteropus > Orycteropus afer. Next base: position 20,273,903 of record NW_006921590.1, on the reverse strand, counting down.
AACTGCCAGCCGTCTGGTTAGCAGGCAAGTGACTTAGCCACTATGCTACCAGAGCTCCTACTGCCTCAGAAACCCAAGGAGGGGTTGCTATGAGTCAGGGCCAACTCGACAGCACATACCAACAACACAAGAGATTGTCCTGACTTTAATCTCATCTAGTGTCAATTAATCCTATCTACCGTTATCTTAATACTATTTCTCCATTCTGTTTTTACATTTTCTCTAATATCTCACTCTTTCAGATAAGGTCTAAATTCCCAAACTTAACATTCAAGACTTTCTTTCATCTGGCAAAACCTTATTCTAGCAAAAAATGATATCTATAAACCTTGTGCCTTTGCTCTTGTTCTTCTCTCCACTTGGAATGCTTTATTCACTTTATCTCTTCCCCCATCTTCACACCTCTTCATTTTTATTTAAGTATTCCCATCTTTTAATATCCATAGTAATACCACTCCTCCATGAACCCTGCCTCATTATCCCAGCAGGGACAAATTTCTTTCACCACTAATGTTCAAATTTTTTTTTTACTTTGCCTTGTTTTGTGGACCATATTACTATCAACTTTGTGGAGTGGTAGTGCAAAGACTGATTAGTGTCCCCTACAAAACTGTAATATCCTTGGGAGCAAAAACTCTGCTTTATGCCTCTTTTTTGGCCTCCATAGCACCTAGCACAGTGACTGACACACCAACACACCTACTACCATTAAGTCAATTCCAACTCATAGCAACTTTTTTGGACAGAGAACTGCCCCACAGGGTCTCCAAGGCTATAAATCTTTATGGAAGCAGACTGCTTCTTCTTTCTCTCATGGAGTGACTGGTGAGTTTGAACCACTGACCTTTAGGTTAACAGCCAAATGTTTTAACCACTGCACTACCAGAGGTCAAATTGTCTGATAGAAGTGCTCAGTAAAACTTGTCAAATGTGGAAATGATTAACTTTGCTGACTAGCACAATATATTCATATCATTAACTGTATTTCCTTGTTTTACTTTGATTCTTTATGGCTTTGTCCTGAATTTGGACAATTCTATTTCATTTTCCATGACTCATAAATTACACATACCAGTCCCTCTTCCAAAGCCTCATTTGCACTAGTCTTCCTCTCTTGGTAATAAATCCCAAATTCTTAGGTTGATATTTACTTGCCCACACATTTCCTTTCCCAGGAAGTCAGTTCAAGCCCAATTCAGAAGGTAAGTTTTTAGTGTGGACTCTTCTGGTTACGAGTGACAGAAACTCAGCTTAGACCAGCTTGAGCCAAAAGGAGAACTTTATTTGAAGGATCTTTTTTTTTAAGGCTCACAAAACCAGAGAAGGAGTTTCAAGCAGCAGGACAGTTCTGGAGACTTCAGAACTTGCAACTGGGATCTCCTTTCTATGAAGTTACTCTTCATTCTTGCTCTCTCTCTTGCTTCTGGTGATTTTCATTCTGGCTTGTCTTGGCTTAGCTCCATCCTCTCCAACTGGGGGTGGATGCAGATAGCTAGTGTGAAACAGAGTGAAAACAAGCAGAAAGGAAAGCAAATCCAGGTAGTGGTGAATCCAGATTCATCATTTGCTGCACTAACCTAGTATTTATTTTCCTAGCTATGGAAGCCAAGCTAGCCTGCTATTTTCCTTAAGCTAACTTGAGTTAGTTTTTTTATTATTTATAACTAGGAGAGTCCAGCCTAAGGCGGGTAAGTGCTTTTCATGTTGTTGTTGCTGTTGTTATGTGCCATCGAGTCGGCCCCGACTCATAGCGACCCCTCCTTGGGTTTCCGAGGCAGTATCACTACGGAAGTAGGATTGCCCAACCTTCCTTC
>NW_006921590.1:20269457-20271099 GCF_000298275.1 Orycteropus afer afer | reverse complement strand
AAAAAAAAAAAAAAAAAGATACCTGTATTCCTATGTTTCAAAATTTACTGGAATCTCTTGGTAGTATCTAAATTATCTCTACTATGATAAGCTGGTTCATAATATAGGAATACCAGAAAGTCAGAATTTATGAGTTTTTTTGTTTGAAACACCAATTCTGAATAATGATAAATTAAATTGATTTTCTTCCTCAAAGACTACTTTATCTTGTGTATTTTCTTTTGAAAAACTAATCTCAACTATTATAAATCTGTACATAATACAGTTGCTACAAGAGGAAATTTAAATTAGATGAGAAAAGGAAATCTGTCTTTCAAGAAACAGAGTATATAAGTTCCATAATACAGTTCATTCTAGATCAGTGGTTTGGGATCAGAGTGGTTTCCTAAATTTCCTGTGAATGAATGCCATGTAGGGGTAATATTTATACTATGACAACATCTGTATTTGGTCTCTGGCACAAATTAGTAGTTTATTCCTTGCTCTCATTAAAAAGAGTTCCACCCTTCCTATTAATTTCAGTAACATTAATCTCACAGTGAAAACTGGAAGAAGATAATAGATAAAGTAGGTAGATTCATGGATTTCTTTTAAACTAATAAATGTTGTTGTGTGCCTTTAAGTCAATTCTGACTCAAAGCAACAGTATTGCTGTAATGAGATAAATATCTCCAAAGTATATAACTTTTTTTTTTTTTTTAAAAAGACAAGCCTAATTGGCTTATGCATTCCATCTATAAAACATCATTTTTAAGATTTTCAGTATAAATTTATGGAACTCATTTCATCTAATTTTTCTTCTTTGCATGTACATGGGTTTTGGAATACACATTATATCATTGACTATCTACAAGAGTAAACAGGAAACTCTCTTCAAACAACCTATTCCCAGGAATGTTCACCAAAAGATCCTTTTAAGCATAGAAAGATTAAAAACAAAAACAAAAACAAAACAAAACAAAAAACAAAAAACCCTGACACTACGTTGTAGTCTCCTATTGTGTGAGCTATAACCAGTGTGAATCTTTAACATGAGAAGAGCTGCTTATGAATGAAGTATTCATAGATAAGCTCTTATTTAGAAGGAAACATGCAGGGGAGAAGGGCTGGTCTTATGTAACTATGAAAGCTGTCTAGCTGGCATAGTCTGAGGAGGCATTCCCTACTCCCCATCCCCAAAATATCTTCCTTTGGCTTGTCAGAAAATATAACATTAGACATTTTTTTTCTATTAAAATACTGACAACTCTTTGTAGAGATAAATTTTTAAAAGTACATTACTATGGAGTTATTAAAACAAATTCAGTCATTTTCAGGGAATCACTCTAAGCAAATTCATACGTATACATAATCAGTATGTATATATACTGATCAAATATATATCTTATGTATATAGTGATTATGTATAAACCTAAAAACCAAACTCAGTGCTATTGAGTTAATTTCAACTCAGAATGATTCTATAGAACAAAGTAGAATTGCCTCAAGTTTCCAAGACTGTAATCTTTACAAATGCAGACTGCCATATCTTTCTCCTGTGGAGAAGCTGGTGGGTTTGAATCAGTGACATTTTGGTTAGCAGCTGAGCACTTAACCACTGTGCCATCAGGTTTCCATTTTATTATTAATATATATATATATA